>NC_143587.1:171111796-171444223 GCF_048544385.1 Mastigoproctus giganteus | reverse complement strand
GTCGGCATCGGAGGTCTTCATAAAGCTTGCAGTGGTACATTAAATGCTCCCACGTTTCCACTAAGCCACAATGACAGAGGGCAGTGTTGCTCAGTCCAAAGGTCATTAGTTTGAATCTGATGGCGCCGTGGCCAGTTAGGAGGTACGTGGCCAGCAATCCTGGGGAGAGCCAGCTTGGGTATTTTGGGTATACGGCCGAGACAGTTGGGAGGAATTTTCGCGTTATTTGCCCTTTTGTTGAGTTTTGCCACCGTGTTTGCCAGGTTTGCTGAAGATATACAGTTAGTCTTCTTTTCTCTATTTTCGGTTCGATGGCTACATTTAATGTGAAATTTAGGCAGGTATCCGGAATGCCTCTGGAAAGGCTGTAGAGGAGTCCACTGCGTATCACTTCCAGGTCCAAGGGGAGGGCACCCGTGAGCACCTGAAGCGCGTGTGTACTCACTGTTTTGCAAGCTCGTGAGATAGTCAGTAAGATGTACCTCTGTATGGTTTCTAGTTTTCTTTTATTAGTTGCAGTGGTTGCTTTCTTGTACCAGACACCCGAGGCATAGAGGATGACTGGCAGGAACACAGTTTTGTGAAAAAGAGCAAGGGTTTTCTTCTTTATGCCCCAGTCCTTGCGGGTGATTCTTGCAAATAGTGACGAGTAATTTCTGATTTTGTTTCTGAGATAGTTAAGATGGGGAGTGAAGGATAGGTTTCTATCAAGGACAACCCCAAGAAATTTCATTTCTGTGGTCAGCTTGACGGTGGTTCCTTGTACTTTTATTTGGGGGGGTCTCCTGGTGTCCAGGGTTCCCCGAAGTAGGATGGAGCTTGTCTTAGTGGATGATATCTTCAGGTTATTTTCGTCAGCCCATTGTTGTAGAGTGGCGAGCGCCCGGTTTGCTGTGTTTTCCAGCTGTGCCCTGGAGTTTTCTGCCAGTGTCAGGACAAGGTCATCCGCATACGCATGGGAGGTTGCATTTCCGAGGTTGAGGTTGAGGAATCCGTCCAGGACCACGTTCCAGAGCAGTGGGCCCAGGACGGAGCCCTGTGGGCATCCTCTGTAGATGCGTCTGGTTATTGTACAGTAAGGAGCAGTGACTTTTACTGACCTGTCGCATAGGTAACTGCTGATGCAATTGTAGAGATTACTTGGGAGTTTGGCCTCACGGAGCCTGCTGAGGACGCTTGGCCACCAGAGGGTGTCAAACGCCCCGGCAAAGTCAACCGCGATGGCAAGAAAGTATTTGCGGTCTGTTTCTGTTGCAGCGTTGATGATGCTGCGTAGGGCATCGGTGGTGGAGTATCCTTTTCGAAATCCAAATTGTTTGGGTGACTCTAGGCCTGCGTTTCTATAGTGCTTCTCTATCCTGTTTCGCAGGAGATGTTCAAGAAGCTTGCTGAGAACTGTCAGGAGCGCTATCGGGCGATAGGACCCTGGGAGGTCCTGCCTCTTCGTGGGATTCTTCAAGATTAGCCGGAGCGTCGCCACCCTCCAGCTGCACGGGAAGTAGCCTTCTTTGAGGCATTTATTGTATAGTTTCAGTATTTCCTCCGGGATAGTGTCCACTGCTTTCTTGATGATCTCTGGCTCTAGGAGATCTTCGCCTGGGGACGTTTTGTTTCTCAGCTTGGCCGCCGCGATCTCCAACTCAATCTTGGTGAAAGGTTCCTCAATTTGCTGGGTTGTGTATATCCTGTTCTGTTGGCAGAGCAGTACTTGTTCTGGCGTAGCGGGATCAGTGTGCTGCAGAAACATAGCATCCAAAATATTGTTGACAGTTTCGTGCCACGTCTTTGTGAACCCCCCTTGCGGTTTCCTCATTGCTGGGAGTACCTCGCCTCTGGGAAGCCTATTTGTAGTCACCCGATAGACCACTCCCCAGGGGTTGTCATTTCCTGTCGTGGAAACTAGGTGTTCCCATGTACGCTGTTTTCTTTCTCTGATTTTTGCTGTGTATTGATTCCTTGCAGTGCGGTATCGTTCCCGGAGCGCCTCTACTTCTGCAGTAGGCCAATCACGTCTAGCCCGCTGGAATTTTTTCCGACAGGTGTTTGCTACCTGCCTTAGTTGCTGAAGCTCAGGGTTCCACCAGGGTACCGCCCCCGGAGATGGTTTCTTTCTTTTGATAGATTTGTCCGCCGCTTCTGTGATAAGTCTCACCAGTTTTGCCTGGTGTTGGTCTGGGGTTGTCTCTTCTGTATTGAATGTGTGGGCGGCCACCCGTATGGTTTGTTGGAATTTGGGCCAGTCTGCTTTTCCTATGGCGTATCTGTGCTGTATTTGTCTGGGTGTTGTGCTTCTGGCTATTGTTCGGTTTAGTTGGAAGGTTATTGCTCTGTGGTCCGATGTTGTCCAGTTTTCCGTTACTGTCCAGGCTGTGATGTGATCAGTGACGGATCTTGTGGCAAGGGTGACATCAATTGTTGTCTCCCACATAGTACTGGAGAATGTTGGGAGGTTGTTTGGCTGGTTAAGTATATTATAGCAACTGATTGTGAGGTACTCTTCCAGATGCTGCCCGTTCACAACGCCTCTCCGTCCTGGGGTTTCGCTATACCATGCCGGTGAGCGGCAGTTTACGTCTGCGCCTACAATTATTTTGGCGTTCGGAAATTCTGTGTGCATGGTCTGTAGGTAGTTAATTGTTGGGAGGATATCTTCCCCCGGTCGACTGTATATTGAGACAGCATAAAATTCCCCTAGTGCGGTGACTATGTGGGCACACGCAGCCCAGGGGAGGCAGTAGTTTGATAGTTTAGTCACTGTGTAATCCGGATTTCTAACTAGGATGGCTGCCCACGGGGTTTCAGCATCAGTATGCACAATCTTGTATTGCATGGGGTATCCCCTGACCTTTTTGCTGTGTGTATACGGCTCTTGCACGAGCATAATGTCGACATTTTCTTCGCTGGCCTTTTTTACTAACTGGGCGGCAACCGCCCTAGACCTTTGCGCGTTGAGCTGTGTGAAGTGAACTTTTAGTTGGTTATACTGTTTAGGGCGTGCTTCCATAGTCGAGTCTTGTTTGGTATACTCCCTTGGCCTTTATGTATACAGGGCACTTGTTGTCACGGATTGAATGGTCTGCCTGGATTTTGTGCGCCTTGCAGTTTGCACATGTTGGTGGATCCTCTCTTTTAGGGCATGTCTTAAATTCGTGTCCTACTTCAGCACAGTGCCCACATGTTGGTTGCGTTTGGGCGCATGTGTGGGTGGTGTGTCCGAAGCGGCCACACCGGAAGCATTTGGGGACTGTCACATGTTCATTGTAGCGATGACTGCCCCAGTTTATGAACACTCTGTTGTGTTTATTTATAGTATTCCAGGCCGCAGGCGAAAGCTCAACCACCCAGTTTGTGGCGCTACCTATTCGGGATTTGGTTTGATACCTCGGATTTATAAGTGATGCTGGATCTACCTCCGGGTGTTCTTGCTGGAGGTTTCTCATATACAGTTCTTCTCGAAGAGCTGTTGGTGTGAGGTCTTTGTCCGTGTTGAATATAATTATGCTAGGCCCTCTTTTTTGGGGGGGCGCGGCCTCCAGGCCAAGAGTTTGTATTCTCGGATTGGCTATTATTTTTTGGGCATCTTCCTGCGTATGCGTTTCGATTATTATGCCTGTGTTGCGCGTTTTCCGTACTGATTTAATTTTTGTGGTCTTGAGATCCTCTGCTAGTTTTGTCATTACTGTGGTTTTGACTGCTTCGCTGGAGGTGTGCTCCTCTGTGGAAGTTGGTCTGAGGATGACCAAATTCGGCCTTGGGAGTAGTGTCTTCCGTCTGGATGCCGATTGGAGTGTCGTCTCTGGTGGTTCCTGGGTTCTGGTCCTCAGCGCTTGAGCGTATGTGGAGGCGCGCTGTGGCATTTGGTTTGCCCCACATTCCATGTATGCTTGTAGTCGCGAGGTCGCTCTTTCACATTCGACATGAGTGTCTAGGAGTATCGTTTCCATTTTATGGAAGATCGTAACTATTTGGGCCCTAAGGCCTGTGGATACTCTGTTTGAGTGGTCCTTGAATAAGTTTTCGAGGGCCATCTTTAGGAAGAGAGACTTCTGGTAGACAGTACCCTCTGGGAGAGCAGGGTCAAGTAGTGAGTCCTGTTGCTTTTCGTCGTTCTGGTCCTTCTGTGAGGTTGTGTTGTGTAATTGGTCTCTCGCTTCAGTCTGAGACCGCGTTTCACGTTGTTCTGATTTTGGTGCCATTCGTTTGACATTCTTCCGTTTGGTTGAGAGGGCCCCCGGGAGGTGTCCCCAGTTGGTCAGTGAGGCATACCCATGCCTCGCCAGAGAGGAAAGGGGAAGGGGGTTCGGCGAGGGGAAACAAGGAGTCTCTGCCCCGCCGTGTTAGGGTTGGAAAGGAATCGAGTCAGGTGCTCGATTCTGGTCCCCAACGAGGCTTGTCAAAACCACGGACCTGAACCATGGCAGCAAAGCTGCATGGTTCAGGTCCGTGTGGCCCTTTTGCAGATTCAGTGTTCAGTCAGTCGCAGAGTTGTATAGACCATGTCCTTTTATTCTCGTTGGAGGTATGGAATTTGTTGTGGGAATAGTAGCTTGTCCCATTTTATATTGTCGTTATGTTGCTTGTTCCATTTTATATTGTCGTTATGTTGCTTGTTCCATTTTATATTGTCGTTATGTTGCTTGTTCCATTTTATATTGTCGTTATGTTGCTTGTTCCATTCTTAGTTGCCTTTTGTTACTTTTTCCTACCGTTTTGGTCTGCGCGTCTTTCTGCATTTTTCACTCCATTTAGTTTCCAGTTGTGTTGTTATTTGCTTGTTGGGATAGTGTGGCTCGGCGTCTGTTAAACAGTTTCTGTGCAAATTCGGTGAATGTCATATATCAGTGGTCTCAAACTGTATGGTAAACTCTGTCTTTCAGGTATCCTCATAACCAGAAATCATAAGAATTGAGATCTGAAAGTGTACAGGAATTGAGATATGAAAGTGTACCGGAAAAACTGTAAATACCCAGTTGTTTTTGCCCGGATCAGAAAAAAATCTTAAACTATATAAATGCAAAATAGGGTATAAGCAATACGAATGCAAAGAATGCTACATACCACTGGCTTTATTTATTTATCTCGAATTTTCAAGAAAATGGCATTTTCCCTTCAGCCTATAGAATTAGAACAGTTAATTCTGCAGGTTGCTCAGAAATTTACATTTTCTTGTTTGTCTTTAGTTTTTAAAAGAGATTTTTCCATTAAACGACAGGGTGTAAAGAATATAGTCAGAAGCACTCTTTTATTTTCAGCATTTTCGTGAAATTTAGAAACTGTACCGAAAAAACTGGAAATATGCGGTTGTTTTTGCCCGGGACAGAATTTTTTTATTATAAAATAAGACAGAATAAATTTTTTATTATAAAATATGATATAAACAATATGAATTCAAGGGATGCTAGATACCACTTACCACTGGTTTTAATTATCTCGAATTTTCAAAAAAGTGGCGTTTTTCCCTCAACCTTTAGAATTAGAAAAGTTAATTCTGTAGGTTGCTCAGAAATGGGCATTTTCTAATTTCCCTTTAGTTTTTGAAAGAAATTTTTTAATTAAACGTCAGAGACTAGTAAGGAATACCCTTTTATTCGCAGAATTTTCATGAAATTTAGAAACTGTTCCGGAAAAACTGTAAATATCTGGTTGTTTTTGCCCGGGTCGGAGAAAAATCCTAAACTTTATACAAATTTGTAATTACAAAATGTGGTATAAATAATACGAAGCAAGCAATGCTAGATAACACTGGCTTTAATTATTTTTTCTTGAATCTTGAAGAAAATGACATTTTCCACTCAGCCTATAGAATTAGAAAAGTTAATTCTGTAGATAAATAAATTTTCTGTTTATACTCCGGGACGACCAAACGGTCAGAGGAGTTCACAAGATATACAGAATACAAGAAACAGCACCGTATTCAGCAGTCACGGGCTTGAACCCCGGTCACTCAAGGCACGTGTACTTATGCACCCGCGCGCCTGACCACTAGGCTACGGCGATCGCTCAGAAATGGGCATTTTCTAGTTTCCGTTTAGTTTTTGAAAGAGATATTTGCATTGAACAACACGGTGTCATGAATATAGTCAGAAGCACTCTTTTATTCGCAGCATTTTCGTGAAATTTAGAAACGCTTCCGGAAAAACTGGAAATATCCAGTTGTTTTTGCAAGTATCAGAAAAAAATCTTAAACTATATAAATGCAAAATATGGTATAAACAATACGAATGCAAAATATGGTATAAACAATACGAATGCAAAATATGGTATAAACAATACGAATGCAAGGAATGCTAGATTCTACTGGCTTTATTTATGGATCTCAAATTTTGAAGAAAATGGCATTTTCAACTCAGCCTATAGAATTAGAAAAGTTAATTCTGTAGTTTGCTCAGGAATGGGCATTTTATAGTTTTCCTTTAGTTTTTGAAAGCGGTTTTTACTTTAAACGGCAGGAACTGAAGAGTTTAGTCAGGAATACTGTTTTTATTTTTCGCAGCATTTGCGTGATAATTGCAAAATAGACCTGAAAAAAAACTGGAAAAGTCGAGTGGTTTTTGCCCGGATCAGAGAAAAATATTAGAACTCTATAAATGAAAATTTATTATAAACAAAACGAGTGCAACAAACTTTAGATGACAGTTGATTCATTTATTTTTCTGGAATTTTTCAAGAAAATGGCGTTTTCCCATCAACCTGTAAAATTACAAAAGTTAGATCTTAAGGTGATCATAAATGTGGATTTTCTTGTTTCTTTTTAGTTATTGAAAACAATTTTGGTTTTACTCATGAGGAATGAGTGGAAGTGTCACGAAAACTCTTTGTAAATGAAACATTCAGTGCAAATAGCTTTGGAAGCGATCTTTGATACCGCTCTGTACTGTTCAACGTATTTTGCAAAAGTTCTTTAGGTTGCTCAGAAATTGGCATTTTCGTGTTTTCCTTTAGTGTTTGAAAGGAAGTTTTGTTTTAGACGATAGACTATGGAGATTATAGTCAGGAGCGCTCTTTTACTGTCACCTTTCGCGTTAAACTTGGAAACTGTATTGGAAAAACTTAAAAAAATCCAGTTGTTTTTGCAGAAAGAGTGAAAAATCTTAAACCTATATAAATACAAAATTAATATAAACACTACGATTCCCAGGATTACTGGATAGCACTAGCTTCATTTATTTATCTCGCACTGTTCAAGAAAACTGGGTTTTCCCACCAACCTATAGAATTACAGTTAGTTCTGTAGGTTGCTCGGAAATGGGCATTTTCTGATTTCCCCTAAGATTTTGCAAGAAATTTCGGTGTTATTCGAAGCTGGCTTAGTATCAAAGTCAGGAAAACTCCTTCGTTGCGTGATATTTTGTAAATTTTACGAAAAGGGCATTTTCCGATCAACCTCTAGAATTAGACAAGTTCTTTAGGTTGCTCGGAAATATGAGTTTTGCTACTATTTCTGGTTCTCAAAGGCATTGCTGTCTTCAGATGTGTAGTCTACAACGACAGTGACAGCAGTGTTTCAAATTGCGGCGTTGGGCAACTTCCACGGTCGCGTAGCGTGTAGTTTAGGTATGTAAGATTCGACGGAGTCTTGATTTGTATGCCTGCCGCAAATTCATTCAGCAACGCGGCTAGCCAGCCGGGCACGATTCGCCTCTCTCTCTGTCATAGCAGAGATAAGAAGAACAAAACTGAAACCAACACGAACGCGACATTGCTGTTTTTTCGACCGTACAAATTTGTGAAGTTACCGGACGACTTTCTCGTGCAGCGGAAAGCTGCGGCTTACTTTCGGTGAGAGGTACGGTTTATTTTTACCGAAGTTCAAGTTCATCATTCTATTGACCTTCGCACTCGTATATATGAGGGGAGTGGTTCCTCGGAACGGAGTGAAGCGTAACGCACTGACACAGGTTGGGTAGAATAAGTGCGATGCATGGCCTGGCATAACTGTGTTGTTTTGCGTTTCCTCTAGTAGGCGCCTCCGTAGCCAGGTGGGAAGGAGCAGCAGTGCATAGCACACGCTTCTTGATTAGACGGCGGTTCGAGCCCGTCACCACCAAATATGGAGGATGCGGAAAGGTCAGGGAATGACCAACGCATATTCCCGGAGCAATATGGCCTTAGTTGCTAATGCTTCTAAAAAAACCAAACAACAACAACGTTTCCTCTAGTGCTCCCCGTACCGTTCGCGAAGTAGTGCCTGTTGGTCTACACAGCTGACCCTGCACAGTGGCAACCCCGACCAGACTGGCGGGTACTGTGCTAACTGGGTTCCAATTTCCAATTAATGAGTTTGCTTCCATTTCGAGTTCCTCACACGCATTTGTGTGTGGAGAACGCGAGCTGGTTTCACAAACCGCCCCACAGACTGGAACCAGGCCAACGATCGCGGGGCCGAAGTCACTGCGCCGGGCTTGAATCTAGTCTGGTAAGTCGAAGAAACATGAAGGGTGAAGCATAAGTGGGGGGTCGCCTGGCGGCCGCCAATGAAAGACCACTAGTTTCAATGTTTTTTCAAACTGCGTTAAAAGGGAGAGGATTTCCTCGGGCCAATCACTTCGGGGAACGCTGTAAACGTGCTGAATTCCATTGCTATCCCGATTCCAGTTCAGATTGGGAGGCAGTCAGTCACGTGGGAAAATGAACAGCAGATGTACTGAGGTTAGCACCGCGACGACAGAAACCTCGCGGAAGCAAGAATGCAAAAGCGAGCCAGAAAAAGCCGCGAAAGCGGGATCATGCCGGCCTCTTAGTTTTAAGACATTTATGCTAAAAGGTGTCTAGAAGAGTCCTTGCAGGGGCTTCAGGCGGATGATGAAGGTAGCTGTGTTAATATTTAAAACGGCAATCCAACAAGGAGGGGCGATTAGGGATTCTACAGTAAAAGTGCAATTCTTCAAAGGAGTGCGGGGCACCATTGGTATTACATTTTTAATTAAGTTTTTAATAAGCGGCAAAAAGATTCTACAAACAAAATAACGCAAATATTTTTATTTTTTTAAAGTATTGATTTATACGGAAGAATCGGGTTGTTGCTCTTTGACCCTTTTGTCTATGTATTCCCACACACAAACGCAACGGGGGCGCAGTGTCCAGCACTTTGTACGCGGTCTGCGTTAGCTTTTGATGTCTCTATCTGAAGGTCTAAATCCATTCACTAAACGTGTTGGGTGAATCATTACCAGATATATAGAATAGAATAAGATATTTAATCGCACTATAAGAGTTATACAATTAATCTCATCACGCCGTGGTGATGGTGCCAGCGGTTTACAAACATTATATCTTTGAACACAGCCGACTTTTCAAAAATATTATTACCAAATTAAATAATCGTTCACTCTATTGATCTAAGGTGCATGCCTTAGGGATTTTAGACTTTTATTATCTAATTAAAAACATGAGTAAACATTATTGATAAATTAGATAATATGAATAGTTAATTCACAAATATATCACAAGACAAACTCAAGACCTCCATCTCAGTCTGTCGCGCAATGCGCAGACTCATATTTGTAAATTATGTACGTTTGTGGAATCAGAGATCAGCGTAAATGGTATCAACTACATTTAAAAAATACAATCTATTTAGTAAACAATACATGCCTAACAACAAAAGTTATGAGATATATAATCGTTTCCCGAGTCTGGCTACACCGATCACAATTTGAAAGAAAAAAGAAAGTGCTCCACTTTCAATCTTTTCTACACGAAATTCCAACCTACCTACCCTTTTCCCTTACATACCGATTTCAGGTGAAATATACTTTCAAAAATTAATTCCTGTCAAATATATCGCTGAATTAGCCACCCGTGTTTAATAAGAAATGAATTTAATTTAAGTCTATAATAGTGTTAAAGCCACACAATTATTCTTTTCTTTTTTCTGGTGAAAACTAGTGGTGTAAACACGTTTAGCTCCTGACAAAGAGCATGTGGAAAGGAGGCCATCTAGCGAACTAATCTATTAAAAATGACAATACAGTACAGTATTATCCCTTTCAATGTCAAAAGTAATAATAATAATAATTTAATGTAATAAAATAATACTAATTTATATAATAAAATCGTGCAATTTTCAAAACCTAAAATAACAGTCGAAATATTATTTATGGGAAAAAAAATCATTTTTTTTTTCCCATTAATAATATTTCGACTGTTAATAGAGGATGGAAAAGGCTCAAATTCAAATTCCATCAGACAAAAATAAGTTTTATATATATACCTGTATATACAGGGTGTCTCAAAAATACACGGTATGACTTCAGGAATGAGTTCCTCATATGTAGACAATAAAAATATTTTATATCAACATAGTTCCGGAAATGCTTGGTTCCCGAGTTATTAACTTGAATGTCTCATCTCCCTCAGGTTATTTCCTTCATCACCAGGTACTGACAGAATCTGGTGGTTTTCCTTTCCGACCATGTACTCAAATCAGGAGCAAGCGGACATGCACTTTATGTACGGTTAGGGGGACGGCAATGCTCTGGAGGCTCGTCGTTTGTACCACGAAAGGTTCCCAGAACGAAGATGTCCAGTGAGGAAAACGTTTAAAGGTATCCATCGTCGCCTTTGTGAACATGGGACCTTTACACCTCGTGCTGCCGACAGAGGACGACCAAGATCTACGACTCCTGAAGTAGAGGAGGGGATTGTGGATTTGTGCATGCCACTCCAACACAAGCGGAATAGCAATGCAACTGGCTCTTCTACGTTCGACTATTTGGAGAATGTTGCGAGAACACCAACTGTATCCTTACCATCTGCAACGGGTACAGGCCTCATCACCAGCATATTATGCCAGGTGACGAGATCAGCATATTATGCCAGATGCCAACAAAACATGCCAGGAATTTGGCATCGTCTTCGCGAGTCCATATGTCCAGTTGATGTGAGACCTGTATTCAGACAGAAGGTGGACATTTCGAACAATTACTATAAGCTGATGTGAACAGTTATGTGTCATAGACAGGCCTTCGAAACTCGGAAAACAAGCATTTCCCGAACTATGTCGATATAAAATATTTTTATTGTCTACACATGAGGAACTCATTCCTGAAGTTATGCCGTGTGTTTTTGAAACACCTTGCATATCCCCTGGCTTGTAGCCGTGAAGGGTATTGTGTACGGCATATGCATTTTGTATGCAATAAAGATTTCTTCTTCTTCTATATATATATTTTTTTCATAATGCGGCGAAATTAATAACTGAGAGGCAAGGGTTTATGATTTTTATCCCGAAAATAGCTCAGTCGATCTCAGGTGAATGTAGTACACGGAATGGACAAAAATCATGGGACGCCTACCCACTTTTCGCCCCGATAAGGGTAGTCGCACGGTGAGGCATTGAGCCCACAATTCAAGACAGCGTTCCACAGGTATTTCCAACCATGCTTGCTGCACCGCTGTCCATAATTCGGCCGCATTCCTGGATGGAGGAGCCAAATCTCGAACGTACCTTTCCACAGAATCCCAAAGATGCTCCTCAGGGTTATGTCGGGTGAACGAGGAGGCCATTCTATGGTGATAAAATCTGCGGAATGCTTTTCGAACCATGTACTAGTCACCGCGGCTCTGTGGAGAGGGACACTGTCCTGTTAGAGGAATCCATTACCATGTGGGTGCACGATGACCATGAAGGGATGCAAATGATCTAAAAGGATGGACATGTAACCCGAACCTTGCAGAGATGCGTCTGGACGTACCAGAGGTCCCAACGTGTGCCAGTTGAAGTCGCCACAGACCATTACCGACCGCACCTGCCTGAACAGTTTCTTGTTAACATGACGGATGCATAGCTTCGTGCAGTTTGCGCCAGTTATTTCGAGCAGACGCACCCTCCCGTCTGCTCGAAATAACTGGAAACGGTACTCATCGGACCGGGAGCCCCGTCTCCAATCATCCAAGGTCCAGTGCCGATGTTCTTTCGCCCAGTTGAGGCGTAGAGTCCTGTGTCCTGATGTTATCAATGGATTGTCTCATGACGGTCTTGGTGGAGACCTTTTTGACACCTCCCTTGTTGAAGTCGGCGGTGATTTGTGCTACAATCACTCCCCGGTTGACTGAAACAATGCGAGACAGACTTCGACCGCCACATTCATCTACCACCTTTCTTCGGCCACAGCCCTGCACTGCACAATCATATTCTCCACTGCAGTGATCGGTGTGTTGGGCACAATACCTCACAAACGTACATGTTACCATCATTTGGTTCAGGACCGCGCCCACAAGCAGTAACAAAAAAATATCCTTTCAGTGCACACATATTCAAGTTCTGCATCCCTTAGGTCTGAGTAACACTGTCTCCAATATCACAACAACAAATGTCTGCATTCAATAACTTAAGCAGTACTTCGAAATCATATTTACTCTGCTCCTAAAGTAATGTACATACAGGGATACGTGCAACCGTTTTTACTATTATAACCCTGGCATAGCTCATGTATTTGTTCATTCCATGAGGATCCCAAACAGTCCTTGAAACCCTTACAACTTGCTTTTCAAGCTGCTGCGCTTCCAATAGCAGAAGTGCACGAATCAGCTACGCTGTTTTGCGGCTACTGTTAGTCTGTATATCCCTAAGTTAGCAGTTTTCCGATACATCTAACAACACTAACCCGATGGCATCAAAAATATTCTTGTACCACTTCCGTTTTTAAGTGTATCCAATCTCCCTAAAGAACAGTCTCTCTCTCTCTCTCTCTCTCTCTCTCTCTCTCTCTCTCTCTCTCTCTGAGACCATTCTGTGAAAATTGGGTGAAAAAAATCCTCAATTTTTTCAGCATGGCTCATGGGATAGATACATTCTGCACATGAGCCTTGCAGTCTTTCCAAGGCTATATTGATTTCAAAGGCACTCATCACACAATACTCCCTCCTGTTGTGTCTGCTCAAAATTGCCGACACATGCAATATCATTCCGCGATTTTCTCTGAACATTGCCCTGTTGAGTAAACTTTAAGATCCCTTATTCTTAATATCACTTGTATCATCGTGTACAACAGTATCACCTTCTATTCCAATTTTTCACTTTTCCAATCAATTTCTTACTCCTATTACACCGTTGGTACTGGATCAATTGTCCTATCTCGATTCTTAATTCTTCTGTCTTCTGCTGAAGTCTTCTTTCCCAAGCCAAGTTGGCGGTTCTTCTGTTTTCGATTGTTCTGCTGCTGGTCTCTCTTTTCTCTTCCATCAATCCTAGTGGCTGCTACGGCAGCACAATATACGGCTGTCTGAATGGCCTCCAGTGTTGGACCATTTTTGTCGAGGAAATGTGGTATTTGCTGATTGAGGTGGTCTGTGTCTCTCCACAAGTTCTATTGCGCTTCTGCTTCGGTATCACATGTGCCTTTGTGAGGTTCATTCCTTAGAATTCTGATGGGCCTTCTTCCATTCGTTTTCTATTGTGCATATCATGACCTCGACTCTTTCCACTTCAGCTGTGTGGGTTGTATTTCTTCTTGCTCTTCCTCCTCTGGTTCGGTAATGATATGTTCTTCCTCTTTGGTTCTGTACTGACCATATTCTTTATCCTTTGTAGTTGATCGCTCACGTCCTGCTTGATTTTTTCCAAATTGCAGGAGCTATCAGTTTCTTCGTGACGATGGTCCTTCTCTGGTCCGCTATTCGCTGTTCTGTGACCTGAATATCACAGAAATCGTTCCAACCACTCGTTATGTATTTTCACCCTGTACGTTGTCATCTCGGTCGCTAGCTTAGTTATTTCGTAGTATGTTTGCATGATGGACGTATTCATTTCGATGCTCCAATAGGTTGGCGTTTTCTTCCTTCCTGGGTGGTCACAGTTGCGCAGTAAGCACTTCCATTTGGTAGGACTGGATGATCTTGTTCTTCTCTTGTGTTAGCCATACGGGGGACAGCGCCACTATTATTATATATATTATTTTTCCTGATTGGGGGTACCAGCTCTCGCGACGGGTTTTGCTACCAAGTACACAGGGTGGTTGTTTTCATGTCTGGTGTCGCTGTTGGTCGAGGAAATCTCTGACTATTCTACAGGTGTTCAGGATTGCGACTTTCTGGAGTTACTTTTAGGTGTTCGCTGGGAAATCTGTTGCTGCTAGGCTGTTATGTAGGTCTTTGGCACCATACCGGCGGTTGACACGATGACTTGGATGGCCGTTTCTTGTTGCATATGCCACATCTCTTTGATCTTCTGTCTTAGGTTAGTGTACTTCCTTAGTTTTATTATTATTGTTGTTGTTCCTCTTATATTATTTCTCCCTAATTGGGGAATTCCACTCCGTGACGGGTACTGCTACCAAGTACAGGCTGGTTGTAATGTCTGGTGTTACTGTCGGTCGAGGAAATCTCTGACTATCCTACAGGTGTTCAGGATTGCGACTTTCTGGAGTTCCTTGTAGGTGTTCTCTGGGAGACCTATTACTGCTAGGCTGATATAATAATAATAATAATAAGATTCTTTATTAACATAAATTTTATACAATAATGATTCCGTACACAGAAATCCAGAGGAATCTTACAATTTGTTGTTTATACAAGTGATTTTGTTTTATATAAAAAAAAAAAAATATATATATATATATATATATATATATGTATATATAATAATAATAATAATAATAATAAGAATAATAATAATAACTATATAATAATTAATAGATCAAAGCAAAGATGATAAACAGAATGTAAAATGAATGAAGTAGTAATTACAGCGAAAACGGACTACAAGTTGAGCAGAACATGAAATGACATCGGCTAGCTAAGATCGGCACTTACATAAATGTCCTTTACATATGTAGAGTCTTTGGCACTATACCGGTGGTTGACACGATGATTGGGATGGTTGATGCTTCTTGCATATGCCACATCTCCTTGATCTCATGTCTCAGATTCGTGTACTTCCTAATTTTTTCCTCATGGGTTTTCTGAAAATTGCTAGTGTTGGGCACCGCTATGTCAATCAAGTAGGTAGCCTTTTCCATCTTGTCCACAAGGGTTATGTCCTGTCTGCTGTGCGGGATGATCTTATCCGTTATTATGGCGCGATCCCAGTACAGCTTGTGGGTTCGGGTCTCTAGTACTGCCTGAGGTTCGTACTTGTAGTATGGTACACTTTCTTTGGTCAACTGGTGTTCCCTGGCTAGCTTCTAATGTATTTATCCTGGCTAACTGGTCATGTCTATGGGTGTATTCAGTCTGGGTGATCACCTTGCACCCTGCGGTGATGTGTTGGATCGTTTCTGAGGCCAGGTGGCATCGTCGACATATGTCATCTGACATTCCGGGCTCCTTTGCGATGTATTTTCTATAGTTTGTGGTGTTGATTACGTGGTCTTGGATGGCCAGCATGAATCCTTCAGTCTCAGGGAACAGCGCCCCGCTCGTGAGCCATACATTGGAAGCAATGTTATCGATGTGATCTTGATGGAGGTCATTGTAGTGTCTGCCATGGAGTGTCTTCTTTGCCCATCTTTCTAACTTCGTTTCTTGTACCGTCTGGGCGAGAAGGGTTTCCTCGCTTAGGTTGAGTATGGTATACCACTTATCTATCTTCCTTATGGCCTGGTGCAGTGGTGTTGTGTTGTTCTCGAAGTAATCCTTCAGGTTAACTATCGCTGTTTTCTGTTGTTCTATCAGGTCTATCAAGCCCCTTCCTCCCTCTTTCCGAGGTATTGTTATTCTCTCCACTGCTGACTTCGGGTGGTGTTGGCGACTCTTGGTCATCATTGTCCTTGTCTTTAGCATGATGTCTTCTAGCTCGGTGTTAGTCCAAACTATGACCCCGAATGTGTATATTAGTACTGGACCTGCCTGTGTGTTTATGGCTTTAACTGTGTTCCCTCCGTTCAATTTTACTTTCAGAAGGCTTCTGAGTCTTGGATGATATTTTTCGGTCAGGCACTTCTTGCTTTCGTTGTGTTCTAACTGCTCAGCCTGCATCATCCCTATGTATTTGTAGGTCTCTCCTTCTGCCATAGCTTCGATCTCTTTACCAGTCAGCAGCTGGTAGTTTCGGCCAACTAATTATTATTATTTTTATTATTATTATTAGTTTATTTAACAAACACCCCTGTACGGAAATTATCTAGAAGGGCGTCCCATACATACATCCAACAAAACGTTTTAGAGACTAACACAGAATAAAAATATCACAAAATACATAAAATAAATGAAGAGGAAAAAAATTACATAGATACAGAAATCAATAGATATATAGAAAATTTACAAATTTCATAGTCATTTACACTAAGAATGGAATCTGAAAGTCATTCTCTTGACAAAAAAAAAAAAAAAAAAAAAATGAAAACATCGTCAGTTCTATAAGAGTCTTTTGAAGGCCTATTATAGCGTCAGTACAGATTTTTATGAGTTCATGGTCACTTGAATCTTTTTCTACGAGCATTCTTCTTTCTTGAACTACGTTCTTCATTATACATTTGCAGTTTAGTAAACTGATCCGTTGCATTGAGCTTCCTGTAAGTCCTCTCATTACAATACTTGTCCGGGTTTATTTTTGGAGTCTCTAAAGAGCTCCAGTGTATTGGCAGGAAATATTCGCCTTAATCCGTCCTTGACAAGGGTAGTGGAAGCGGACTCAAGGGCAAGACCACAAAATTTTCAATTTGAGGGGTATCTAAACTCCCAGTCAGAAGTTGTGTTAGAGTGCAGATGTTACGTACGGTGACCCTCTGAAACCACAGATCTACGTTTAAGTTTGTATGCAGTATGGATTGTGAAATTGTAAATGGCTTACCGGCAAGCCTATTCAACCACCGAAACACCCATTATTCCAGGCTGAGAAGCTTTCTGATATAAGCATTTTAGGCAGATTTTTCCTGCGTGCATTCTCCAGTGTTGTGCTGGGAGGCTGAATGCTCGAAGGGTCCCTCTTTTTAATTTCTTTAAGGATATCCACCACCTTGTTCCTCCATTGCATTGATCCTGTTTCTCAGGCCCTCATATAAACTTATCAGAAGGTTGACTTCGCGCCAGAGGTCGCCTCTCTCTCTCTCTCTCTCTCTGCAAAGAAATCACTCAAAGTACGTGGCCGTATATGTCCCATGAGGGAAATCTCTGCAAAAAAACACCGCAAGTAGCACAACGGATGTGGCTATGATTCGCGAGAGAATCACCGTTAACAGTCCTCTCTTGAGCAAAGCATTCCACTGGTTTCTTTGAGCTCTTGTTACAGGCATGATTCTAGTATAAATTTAATTAAATACTAAAATTATTTCAAGAACTAATAGTACGAGTATAACAACGCACTTTATTACAATATTATGTTAGAAAACTAAATACCCTCCTAAATATCGCTACTGCCTTTCTAATTTCTTCATTAAAACTAAAAATATATCAACCTACTTCATTTCTACAAATAAAATGTTACAAATGCTACTATGATGCACTACACTGCAATTTACTGCCCTCGTCAGTAGCACAGTTGATATAATCACCAGGTGGGAAAACTCTAATTCGAATCCCATGGCTAACTTAGTTGGTCTCACGTAAGAGCAGCATAATTTTTTTTTTTTCCTCGAAACTCGAGTTTTCGTCCGAAATAGACCACAGAACCCAGCAGTTTACAGATATAATATATACACGGCAGAGTATGGCCTGATTTGCCCTGGTCGCCTAAAATCTTACAAAATAAAATCAAATAATCATAGTTTGGTTTTATTCGATTATAAACCAAATAAATCACAGCAAATACGGGGAATCCTATCCAGTTGCGCTAATGATAGCACATTGCATCCCACCTAACAGTGTAAGAAACCTTGCCCTGTACAAACAGTTTCAACCTCTGGAATATCCGCTATTATCCTTAAGAATATCCACGAATATCCTTAAATGCTGATCTCCAGGTAATTCTCAAGTGGAGCAAATATAAATTAGTTGAGTTCAATCCTTCCACCACTCAGTCCTGTCTTATATCTCCCAAAAACGATTCTTCTGCTCCTATGCTTATCTTCAAGGTCATATACACTGTGCTGTCACTTTATTAGGTACACGCCTGCTGTGCACACAAATGGTTTGTCACACAACATTGCAAGTCACATGAGCACAGTTGTGGATATAAATGCAGCAGAACGACCTTTCTAGTATCAGTTAATTGTACAAACCATAGCAAGAATGGAAAAAAGAAGTGCTCTAACAGACTTCAAACGTTGTATGGTAGTAGGTGCAAGACGTGCTGGATATAGCATCTCTGAAACGGCAGTTCTCCTGAACGTTTCTCGCACCACGGTTTCGAGGGTGTATCGAGAATGGTGCAACGAACAGAAAACATCCTTTCAACGGCACTCCTGTGGAAGAAAATCGCTTGTTGATGAGAGAGCTCAGAGGAGGATGGTAAGAATTGTGCAAGCAAACAGACGGGCCACAGTGTCGCACATCATGTCAGAATACAACCTTGGTGCGCAGAACAAAATATCGCAATGGGCCAATAGTCGCTATTTGTCGCGAATGGGCTACAACAGCCGACGACCATATGGCGTACCTTTGTTATCAATGAAGAACAAGAGAGCACGCCTCTTGTGTGCACAGCAACACCAGCACTGGTCTATCGAGGATTGGAAAACAGTTGCTTGGTCTGACGAGTCGAAGTTCCTGGTGCATCATATTGATGAAAGCTCAGAATTTGGCGAAAACAACATCAATCCATGGACCCGTCATATCTGACTACTACTGTGCAAGGTGGTGGGGGAAGTGTTATGGTGTGGCGAATGTTTTCTTGGCACACGATCGGTCCATTGGTACCCATAGATTCACGTCTGAATGCCACATTGCACCTAAACATCGTTGCTGACCAACCCTAACTGGCTATAAATTTTAATAGATTTTGTAAACTGTTAATATTAGTTTATTACCGTTGTAATATTGTTAGGCCTAACTCAGGAATCGCTGACTGACTCATTTAACCCTAGTTAGTTGTTGGCGCATCGGCTTCTGTGGCTATAATACACCTCCCAAGGTTTTTGCAGTACTCTGATCTAAGCCCGAGGCGGGATTTGAGCCCGCGATCTTTGGGTTTCCAGGCAGGCACTTTACTCACCTGGCTAGCCCAGTCGGCTATTTAAACTAGGGCGCTGAATACCCTGACCAGTGTAATCATGCGAATAGTGAGCTCCGTGGAAAAAACTATTTTTATTGTCAAAAACATCGAATTTCTGATTACAGATGGTGTTGGAAGAAAGAGGAAATTGGACTGGATGTACAAGTGACCTTTTGTGACTTTTCGTTAACTAGTTTTAGAGATATGAACGTTTTTAAGAAATTTTCCTAGGTAAACCAGTACAGCAATATGCTGGCAGCATATGTTTAGAATAATCGTTTTGATTAGAGCGGACCAAACTTTGGAAGCCCTAAAAACCTACAAAATAATCTATTTGCCCTATATGCGTGTAGCAGGTATTGTTCACCAGCATATTACAGCCCAAAACTGATAAAAAGATTGGCAACCCCGATAATCCGCTCATCCGATTATCCGGAACCTTTGCTGATATGGATAGCAGAAATCACAAACTGAAAGAAACTCAGCCAAAAGGGCAGGACGACGAGATAACCCCCCTAGAACAACAGGAGGACACAGAAGACGCCTGTCCAGGGACCCCCCCCCCCCACAAACACAAAGTAAGCGTAAAAACAAAAAGCTGTTAATAGCGAAAATAGAACAAGGAACACCCTCCCAAACTGAGGATAAGGACACTCAGGAAAATGTTAATGCGAACAAAGAAACAAACAACGAAAAGCAGCAGGAAACTCCCTCCCTACCGGTGGGCACTGTCTATGAAAAGTCACTGGCACTCAAATCAGCACTGGAATCAATCTTTACTTTAATTCTTAAGAAAAACTGGGGTGCAACATGTCATTGAAGATGCATTTCATGTACTCGGACCTGGATTTCTTCCCGCCAAACTGTGGTGCCGTCAGCGACGAACATGGTGAGCGCTGCCATCAAGACATCGCAGCGATGGAACAAAGATACAGATGCAAATAACTCGGTATAAGAAATGAAGTCGACAATTGCCTCTTCTTGGCTCTACAAAATCTGAATTGCCTGGAATAAAATAGTTCTTGAGAGATGAATAGTTTGTTCACTCAGTGCAATTAGGCAGTCTAGTAGGTCACCTAAATTTGCTATTAAAGCAATAGGACTAAAAGATTTAACCTCAGAAGGTGATTTATTGGCCTTTCAATAATTTTGACAAACTTCCAGATCTAGGGAAAAGGCTTTCCTGCAGAAAGCCTTTCCCTTATTAAAAACACTTCAAAAAACTTATTGAACAGTTGAAAACCCACTGAGAGAGAGCGAGAGAGATAATCTTAATTTATTATAAAATGAATACATTTTATAATAGATAATTAGCATTTATAAATGTCATGATGATATATTTTTAATAACAGTCTTAAGCTCATCATCCGTGAAAGATGGCACAGTATCTTTAGTAAGATACGTGAGATTGGTGCTTCAGGTAAAAGCATGTTTAGAAGGATCGTCAACTACTGAGTGCCGGGCACTCAGAATGAAGTGTCCGTAGTCACGTGATCGTTAGCGTACTATCTGAAATAGAGAACTTTATGGCAACTGAAATAAGTTTCTAGTATCCCGGATTTGCCTAAAACTGAGGAACTAACGAAAACGTTGTCTATTCTAGTCTTTCCAGATGTTGTGAATGACAAGGGTGGGAGAAGCGACTCAGACTTCTTCCTGGAAAAGCGACTGGCAGGTGAGGGCGCTGCAAGACTCCGCGCAGGTTCCTCCCCACCACCGCCGCCTCAACGCTGGCCCTCTGACTACTTCCTTACAACTCCAGTTTTGAAAATTGTTAAAAAATACTTCTGGTCGCAAAATTTATAAATGACCTTTATAGAATTATTGACTAACTGTTTAACAACCTTTCTGTCACCAAAAGGAGAGTTAGTTAGTAAAAAGAAGCGCGCAATCCAAGTGCAATAATTTTTTTTTTTAATTTTAACACAAAAAGTAAATAATAGATTTCAATCGGAATAGTTTTCTCTTCATAAGCATCGAATAACACATAACTAATGTGATTTTTAAATTTTTAACTCCATTAGAGACGGAAATAGACCCGAAAATTGCTCACATTTTCCTGTCAGGCGCCGCTATTTTTAATTTTAAAAATATTTTAAAATTATATTTTGAACCTACTCGTTGAGTTCTTTCCAACGATGTATAATAAGATATAGGTTATCGAAAACATTTCCCCCCCCACATTTTACTCCCCATTTCTCAGACAAATTTTTCAATAACGGTAGTACATGGTGCACTACCGTACACACTCTACTATAATATGGCGTTATGTTGGCCCACATGATGTATGCAAAATTTCTAGTCAATAGGTTCCGTGGGTCCAGAGTACAATGCTGCGAGAGGCGTACGGAGAGAGACAATTGAGTGGCATGGTCCTTCGTTAGATTGAGGACCCTAAAAGGACTGTCTCTGCAGTATTTTACCAGTTAGTAGTCTCGATGTCATAGTTAAATACAGTCGAGAGAGAGAGAGAGAGAGAGAGAGAGAGAGAGAGAGAGAGAGAGAGTTGAAATAAATCACCGGTCATCAGTTGGCATTAGTAGTAATGCCAATGTGAAACAGGAAGAAATCGTCTTTTGTTGTGAGGGCTGCAATTGGGCATGTAGGACCAAAGATTACTGCTGTGTTTAACTGCTAATCGGTTGAGGAAAGGCGCCTCTCCACAGGTTTTCATCTGTTTTAATTATTCTCTTCTCTTTTCGGGCATGTTATCATTCTGAGGTGAAATTCTAGTTAATCATCAAGTGCCTCGCTAAATGAATTCACTACTTTTCAGCAGCTTTATTTTTTTTAACCTTTGCTTCCACGTGTTATCCGCACAGTTCTTGTACACTTCACGTGGTCAAGGCGTTATCTGTGACAAGGTTCTAATTTATTTCTTTCTCCCAAAATCCTCTTTTGCAGATAAATTTTCCTCTTGAACATCGATATGTGCCTCGCCTGGCGGTGTCAGAACTCACTGCAAACTCTACGTTAATGAAGTCGTGCATCTTAATGTACATCATAACTTATTATGAAGATTAACGCCCCTTGGATTATCTAACTACAAAAAAAAAATGAAATAAATAAAAGAAATAAAAAAATAACGCAAACGGCAGTCAGTCGTTGGTACTCAAGTAATTCAAACTGCTGATTTGTGTTTCCCGTAAAGCGTGAAATTGTCTGCATTAGCTAGTTGGAGGATGATACGAATGTAAGCTGCTTTTATCTTTATCTTTGTTTGAATAACCTTGGCCATCGATTATTTCAAGTCTTGGATTATGTACGATAAGAGACGTGTGAAAGTCACTGTCAGCGGAATGGGTCTCAGATTGTTGGGATGCGCGGTTCGCGAGCTACGGCGCATCCCATTCTTATTAAATGCAAAATTTTAAATTTTCTACGAGTTCAATAAAGAATTCAGGTTTAAGCAATAATGGCATTCAGACCACAATTTCTCTAATCTGTAAATCCAGCATTAAGTCAGAAATATTTATTGGAATACCGCGTAAACATTGTACTGTTACTGTCGACTCTTTATAGCAAGTGCTATAATATCAATAATAATAGAAGAAGAAGAAGAAATCTTTATTGCATACAAAATGCATATGCCGTACACAATACCCTTCACGGCTACAAGCCAGGGGTTTACAGTAAAGGTTAATACAAGGTAAAAGTATAATATAAAGGTTACAAAGGCTAATACACTGCAATAAACAAGGATGAGATAGGAGAAAAAATAATCTTATTACTAATTATACAAGTCTATGTATATAAAGTGCTTAGCATCATAAATTTGTTCGCAGCTTGAGGCTCTAGCCCTAAATGCGCCTTAGTCTAATTATACAAGTGTAATGAAATGAAAGCAAATGGAAAATTTACATATGAACGTATATACACAACAGCATGTTATCATGCTAATTTATCCTCCAGGGAGCAGTCCTCTTACAGTGTTGGAGTCATTTGAGCAGGCGCAGAAAGTTGGAGCAATGCAGTGAGGGATTCATTGGAGTGATGGACCGGTCCTTGGGAGCAGATTCTAATGCCCTGTGACATGGTCCTGAGAAGGAAGTCGATGGAGTAAGTTCTGCCTGTATTTTTTATCCAATGCGAACTTGTAGAGGTCGCCATCCAAGGAGTATACGTACTGCAGCATTTGCACATCATGCGTTATAATAAGCATCAATAATAATCATGTGCTTATGATATCAATAATATACATCAATAATAACAGAAACATATGAAGAGTACGCTAAATTAAATGGGCAGAAACAAGTTTAATTTGAAACTAAGGATGAATACTGTAAATATTAGAGTCGTAATTTAGGATGTAAAGTCTTTTCGTGTCAAATGGCACCACGGGTTTCCCCCATCTCCGCGCAGCTTTCATTGTGGGTGTCAAAAGTCTGTGGGCTATGTATGTGTGTTTTATTATTATTATTATTATTATTACGAAAACCACAAACACGAGAGGTATCAGAACCTATTGTACTTAGTATCGTGCTTGGGTTGGAGATTGAGAAGACGAAGAAAGATATTTGTTGACATTGGACTTGAATTTCTGTAGATTTTAATTTTCAGGAAATACGTAGGAAGGAAGGTTGTTCCAGAAAATGGCAGTTGAATGAATAAACCAGGAATATGAAAAGTTGGTTCTGTGAGTTCGAAGTTGGACAGTAAATGGATGTTGGCTGGTGTTCGGACTGTTTTTAAAGAAAGAGCTGGAATTATAGAAGCCAATTCAGAAGAACAGTGTCCATGGAAGTATCTATAGAAAAGGCATGCAGCAGAAACAGTATGTCTATGGAACAGCGAATAGAGAGTCTTTGTTAGAGAGGAATTATTAATTAACCTAACTGCACTCTTCTAAATGGAATCTAGAAGCCTGAGAGAGGGTTTGGGAGCACCGCCCCAGATGTCGGAACAACATTCCATGGTGGGGCGAATTTGCGATTTATATAGAGTGAGCAGCTGTTTGGAAGAAAAGTAACGCCGAGAGCGAAAGAGAAAACCAAGTTTTTTAGATGCAGAGGAAGCAATATTTGTAATGTGCTTGTGCCAAGAGAGATTAGAAGTCAGGGTAATCCCCAAAAGAGATATATCAATTTGCCTAGAAATCGGAGTGTCACTAAAGATAAGCATAGGAGCGAGATAGAAGACAAGACTGAGTTTTAGAAGGGTTGAAATCAACTAAGTTGTCTTTGCCCCACTGGAGAATTATCTGAAGATCGGCATTTAAGGAAATGGTAGCAGATTTTCGAGAAGTTGAAGCTGATTGAACAGGGCAAGGTTACTCAAAATGGAAATTGGAATGCAATGTGCTATCATCAGCAAAACTATGGATAGGATTTCCAGTCAATGGAAGAAGGTCGTTAATATAAAAGAAGAAAAGAGTGGGGGAAAGAACTGAACCTTGGGGGACACCGACATTAGTGGAGAAGTTAGAAGACAGAGTCATCTACCATCACCCTCAGTCTGAGGCGATCAGAGAGAAAACTGGATAACCAATTACTAAAAACAGTTGGCAACCCATAAGATGGAAGTTTGTTTACAAGACTTTTATGCCAAACACGATCGAAAGCCTTTGAGATGTCAAGAGCAACTGCTTGTGTTTCACCGAACCTTTCCATTGAATTGGTCCATAGTAACATAAGCCGGAACATCAACAGTGGATCGACACTGACGGAATCCATACTGGTGTGTGCTGATTTTGTAAACTGCTTCCCAGGTCTTGGCTGTTGTAGACGCGAGATTCTCCCAGGATTGTCTCATTTTTTCTTGATTTTTTCTGTGTAAAAATTTCTCGTTTCTCGTTAGCGCTGTCGCAAGATATCACTTCCTCTGCCGCCCACGTCCTTCTTGCCCTTTGGAATTCTTCCCTTTTGCTCTGGACTTCCTTCCGTATTCTCTTAAGTTCAGGGGTTCCACCAGTCCTTCTTCTCAGGTCGCCGGTTTTTTCTTCTCATCGCTATCTCCAATGAGAACGTTAAGAGCTGTGTTATGTCCTGCTGCAAGACGTCTGGATCAGGAACGTTGGCAGCGTCATTTCTTCCGGTTTGTATGGTCATCATGTTCTTCAGTTGGTTTGCGTTTGACTATAAGTGTTCCCTATACAGTTCTCAATTTGCTATTTTTTCCTTGAATCTGTTCAGAATCAGTCTGCTTACGGTATTTCTTGCCATTATTTTTCGTTATCCTGTAGGTTATTAGTCATGTACTGTATGCTGCAACATTTCTTATGTCTATGGTGATATCTATGGTTGTTGCAGTAGGTAGGTAGGTAGTTGGAAGTTTCAGAACAGTGAAAGATGAGGATAAAGAGAAACCTTTCCTTTCCATTGTTGGTGTCCCGCCGGTCCTACGATCTGCTATGCCATGCCGGCGACTTGCAGTTGACATCGGCTCCAACGATGACAGCCCTTGAGGATAATTTGTCCTTCATGTAGATATGTTATGGCCAGTTTTTTTTTTTTTTTTTTTTCACACGCTCTGCTTCGAGTTCCCACTCTAGTGCAGCCAATTTATTTATTTTATTATTTTATTATTTTTAGTTCTATTTTTATTTTTTATTTTATTATTTCTATTCCTATTTTTTTTCTTTTTTTCTTTTTTTTTTTTTATTATTATATATATTTTTTAGTTAATTTTTTTTTCTTTTCACGCGCTCTGCCTTGAGTTCCCACTCTAGTGCAGCCAATTTATTTAAATTGTTTTTTTTTTCTTCTTCTTCTTATATCCCTATTTTTTATTATTACTTTTTATCATTATTATTTAATATATATATATTTTTATTAATTAATTTATTATTATTATTTTACTCTTTTTTTTCCCCCTAACTGCACCACTGGTGGTTTTTTTTTTTGGGCTGTTCTGTCTTTATCTCCTCCCTCTGGAATGGGCCCCCAGAGGAATCTGTTCCACCTTCTGGCAACACTAGGTGGGTCAGAGTCTCTTTTCAGACAGTACGTGTTTTTCTGGGACTGGCCCACCTTCCCGTGGTGTGGACGAGTACCCAGAATCATCTGTCCAGGCGACTGATGCTTCTGGGTAGCCAAGTGGCCAGAACATAACAACAGAACACACACATAATACACACAAACGTACGTCACACACATATCTGGCCCATTTGTAGTGATACTGTTCTTCACAGAGACACAAGGCGGAGTTGAACAAACGTTCTAGGTGCCGCCCTTACATATACACATGTCCACATGTCCATGTGTGTTCTCTCGTCGACAGTCACCGCGGGTAGCACAGTGGTATCGTCACCGTCCTCCCCACACCGGGTGTAAAAGGCCTGGGTTCGAATCCCGTCGATGACGCGAGGAATTTTAATGGGCTTTTTTCACTCCGTGGCTGAGTTAGTCGGTCTCAGGCGTAGATAACAAGGTTTTTCTCCCAAGAAACTGGGCTTTTTTCGTCCAGCAAAACAGGCAAATCGACCATAGAACATACGCAATTTACAGACACAAATACGGGTTAATGTATTTAATTACGGGAAATCCTAAAAAATTATATATATTTTTTTTCTTTCGTCGACATAGAGTGAAATAACAAAGATTTCTCCCACTGAATTGATGATGTGCGCACATACTGCTCAAGCCGAGGTAAGTTGTGGGACATCAGTGACACGAACTGCAAACAGCGACTGCCGCCCATGGGGTGCTTTCGTCCGTCTGTATGACTTTGTAGGCCAATGGGTAGCCTCTGACCTTCCCCATCTGTGTGTAAGGCTCTTGTATTATTTATCATGTTAAGGTTTTGATGTGTGGGGTTTTCGCTATGATGAAGGTAGAGAGGGGAGGGAGACTGAAGATTTGGGGGAAAAGACAGAAATATAGAGCCAATAGAGTAGATAGCCCCAGTTTTCAGTGGGGCATGCCCATGACCCACCAGAGTAGAAGTTTGGGGTGTAGGAGAGGAAACAAAAAATGTCCCCCCCCCAAGGAAGTGGGAATGATAGGTGAAGATGGTTAGGATGCCCTCTTCAGATCGCGATCAGGCTGTTTGCAGCTGTGCTGCGTTTAGTCTGTTCTCTACTCTCTGTGCTGCGTTCTGTTTTGTTTTGTAACACATGGGGCGAGCTCCGTCCTTGCTTTTCTTTTCCGTGTGATCAGCCTTCTTGTCCAAGTACTGGTCCCCTGCGGGGTTTCAGTTTTTTGTTACATTTGGCGGAGATTTTTGTCAATCTCCATGTACGTTGCTGTAGATAGCTATTAATGTTTTTTGTCCTGGTGAATTGGTCTTGCGCATACTGGGAGAGCGCCCTATATTCAATCTCAGTGTCCAGGAAGTGGTGTCCAGTCCTTTTGGGAGGTATCTCAATCTTGTTATTAGTAGCCCTCTGAGGTCTTCATAGTGTTCACTATCATAAACTATGTGGCTCCAGCTTTCGCTTTCCCCACATATACAGTTTGGGTCTTCAACGAATCCGAAGCCAAACAGCTTCTCCTTGTAGGGTCCGTGTCCGGTTAATAGTGTTGTCATATGGCACCCTGGAAAGTACCACGGTGGCTGCTTTGGGTATATTTTCCGGAGGTCTGGTAGAAATCTTTTTGTTACTTCGCCTTTTGTAGTCTCTGTCCACCTTCTCTGCCAAAGATCTAGGAGGTGGGTCTGTAGCCTAATTTTTTCGTTTTTTAGGTTGCCTGCCGGGTCAGTCGTGTATCCTTGGTGGATAGCGGCCACTCCCCTGACCAGCAAAAACAGTAGCCCCGCCGAACTGCCTCCAGGTCCAGATGGGGCGCTCCAGCAAGTACCTGCAATGCTGGGGTACGTACCGTGCTCCAAGCACGCGTTACTGATAGCAGTATTGTCCTTTGGGTCATTTCTAGTGTTCTTTTGTTGACTACCAGTGTCGTTTCTGGATACCATACAGCTGCTGCATAGGTGATTGCTGGCAGGAAGGTTGTTTTATAGTAAAGCATCAGTGTTTTTTTCTTCAGTCGCCAATCTCCTTTTTCTTCTTATGTATTTCAGATGCGGCTGGAACGTCAGGTTTTTATCTAGGATAACGCCCAGATACTTCAGTTGGCTCACAAATTTGATTGTTACATTGTTGATTTTAATTTGCGGGGGTCGTCGTATTTGTAGAGTCCCCTTTAGGAGGATCGATGAGGTCTTGTCTGACGATATTTTCAGCTGGTTCTTTGATGCCCATTGTTGCAGCCGCTGCAGTGCCTGATTTTCCAGCGTCTCCAAATGGGCCCTGGAGTCCCTCTCTACCGTCAATGTCAAGTCGTCCGCGAGGCGTGTGCTGCCACAGAACCCAGGTTCGTCGACAGGAATTCATCGAGGACCATTGTCCACAGGAGAGGCCCCAGCACCGACCTCTGCGGACATCCTCTGTGCACCTCTCTTGTTATTTTTTGATAGTGTACGTTGATTTCCACTTTTCTTTGCGTTAAATAGCTTTCAATTACTTTGTAGAGGTTACAAGGCACCTCAGCCTCCCTCAACCTTGCCAGGACGCTTGGCCACCAAAGTGAATCAAACGCTCCAGTAAAGTCAACAGAGATGAGCAGCAGATACTTTCGTCTACAATCCTAGAATATCCTTAGCAAGTTTCCCAGTGCGTCCACAGTTGAGGATCCTGGTCTGAAGCCATACTGGTTTCTGGCATGTAGGCGTGCCACTTCATAGCGTTTTATAACTCTCACATGGAGTAATCCTTTGCTTGTCACTGGGAGCAGTGCGATGGGTCGATATGAATCCGGAAATTCTGGATTTTTGGTAGGATTTTTCAGTATTAGTTTTAAATTTGCTGTTTTCCATGCAGTTGGGAAAAGTCCTGTTTCCAATCATCTATTGTATAGTGTAAGGAGTAGGTGCGGCTTGTATTCCACGGTTTTCTTGAGTATTTCAGGCTCAATAAGATCGAGGCCCGAGCATTTTCTATTTCTGACCCTACTAGCGGATACGCTGAGTTCATCCAGGATGAAGGGGGCTCAATCGCCTGGTTTCTGTAGTTATCGTTTCTGCCCCATGTCTGTTGCTGAGCTGGCATAGTTAGCATATCTGTATTACTATTACATCAGCGTGTTTGGAGGAACGGACAGCATAGTGTGCATAGTGTTAGGGAAAGACGCCACCTGTGGTTTTCCACATCTGCGCCATATATTCGCTGTGAAGAGACATAGTACTCCTGTAAATGCCAGAAAGGTATTGTGTTTTGTGTTGGGTTTTGTTCTGTGACCTGGCATTTAGCAGCAGGTCCCCTTGTCGGACCCCTCGTTGATGACACACACACACACGACCACTAGGCTACTTCCTAGTGGTGTGTGTATTTTTTTTTTTTTTTAGTCTCCGGCAGGGTAGCCTGAGCTTCCTGAGCAGTGACCAAGTACAAAAATAAATAAATAATAATAATAAAATAAAATAATAGAAAAAAATAATAATAATTATAGTAGAGCACGGGAGTATAGTGCAAGAAGGGAGTAAAGGTGGGAAAAAGTGTAGTGGATGTAGAGAAGGTAGCCACTCAAATTCAGTGGAGCAAGGTCCACCAGGTGAAGTAAAGAGAAAGAAAGTCACACAGCAAGGGAGCAGGGTGTTCGATCCTACTCTGTCCATAGACAGGGTTAGCAAATCCTACCCCGATAAGATTGCGGTTAGGAGATACACTGAGTGATCACTGGATTATGACTACCTACCTAATACTTCGTAGGTCCTCCTTTTGCCCTCAGTACAGCAGTTATCCGACATAGCATTGATTCAACAAGATGTCGGAAGCGTTCCGGAGGTCTGGCCAACCAAACTGTGTGTAATGGCTAGCAATGCATTACATTGCTAGGTGATTGGTGTATCCAGACGCCTGATATGCCTTTCAATAGTGGCCCACAAAGTGTTCTATGAGATTAATATCGGCGGAGTTTGGAGGCCAATCGATGTGCTGGAATTAGAACTGTGTTACTCACACCATTCCTTCACATAAAGTACCCGATGGCTCGGCGCATTGCCATCTTGGAGGACACCATCGCCATTCGGGAAAGAGTGTAACATAGCGGGGTGTACAGAGTCAACAAGCGGAGACCACTGATACGTTGTTCCAGTGGTTGTGGCGGGCAACGTGGACTCCCAGTAGGGGCCCCCCGGCCTAGCAGCCAGACACAACAAAATAACAAAGTACAATACTACATTAACCAGACATTACACTTTTTTTTCTGGGTGTGCAGTAGTTCTGCATTTCATCACAGAGTACATATGGTGCAGATGTGGGAAACCACCGGTGGCGCCCGAACCTAAATACTGATACGTTGTTCCAACATTTCCTCTCGCTCGCTCCCTCATCAGAGTCATTAGGCCTATAGCACACTCCTACTCTCAATTTTGATTTCCCTATGCTTATGTCACACCAAACTGACTCGACACTGCCCTGTCCATCGATGTCAACTGGCTTCACTTCCTTTGACTTTATGTGTTTCTTAATTAATAGCATAACCCCTCCTCCCCTCCTGTCCTGTCCTGTCTATCCTTTCTATATACATTGTATTCCCCAAATTCCAGTTCCGTATTATGTCATTCCATTTCATGTCACCTCCCTGCCTGCGGCAATCACTCTACAGCAGGAGGTCCCGTACACATTTGGAGAAAGTTTTGTTTTGAAGCTGTCACTAACAGGGTTAAGTTTTGTGTGGCCCCCAAATACAGTACGTAGTCTTCACTTCCAGTTATTTTATCAATTATGGAAGGGACGAGTCGTTTTAAAAATGCAGATATCTGCAGATTATGCAAAAAAGAAACCAACAAAGAGAACAAAGCTGCAACATTAAATGTTTAAATGCAAATTCCAAATTTGCCAGAGCTGCTCAGGCCACATAAGGCTGAAAAAATTATCAAGCGCATCCCGCACAAAATTCATTGCAAAACTGCTACAATTTTTTCATTTCATATTTACATACATTTTTATTACAGATATACAAATACAGGGTGATTCACTACCAGTGCGACAAACTTGCAGGAGGTGTAGGGGGCACAAAGACGAATCGGAATCACATAGCATTGCAGGGTCCGAAATGCCTTCGTCATGCGGTAGAGGACGTTGAACGGGAGGTAGCGTGAACAGCGATCCCGCTGGAAGTCAGCATTTGCGAACCGTTTCTGTTGAAGAAACCAAGTAGCAAAAGTCCTCCGGAGTGGATAATCCGCAGGCTCCAATGATTGGACGCGTTGCAGATGGTATGAACTCATTTGGTTTGTTGACAGTATCCTCCATACAGTGGATTGGGAAATACCCAATCGTTGGCCTATCGCGCGAGTATTCGTACTCGGATTGCCGTCTGCAAGACGTAGGACATTCTCCTCATTGTCTGGCTTCCTCGTCGTTCGCTCTCGATTCATGGTACCTCTAGTGAAACAACCAGTTTCACGTAACCTTCTCATCATACGATTAAAATCGTATGATGAGGAGAACGCCTGTGCAGGAAACGTTCCTGGTAACAAGCGCAGAGCAGCGCGCCCGTTACAGTCCGCAACCCATACGCGAGGTGCATGTCGGCCAGTTCAACGTTTGAATACTCGTCCTACTGCCTCGGGAACCGATTCGCAAATGCTTGACTTCCAGCGGGATCGATGTTCACGCGACCTCCTTTCAACGTCCTCTACCGCATGACGAAGGCATTTCGGACCCTGCAATGCTATGTGATTCCGATTCGTCTTTGTGCCCCCTACACCTCCTGCAAGTTTGTCGCACTGGTAGTGAATCACCCTGTATACATAGATACAAACACTTTCTATTTACAATCATCGCATTCTGCGTAAGAAACAATTTTAATTACACAGCTTCACTTGCAAGCAATAAAACACAATAAAAGATATACTATGTATGTATGCGGATATACTTGTTTTGGGTGATGCCTAGACATTCAGTCGAACTCCACCTTGGAAAATCTGTGTTGAGAGAGAGTAACTGTGTCTACACTCTACAGCGATTAACGCCCGTTCAATTACTGCCCATTTCTAAGCATGAGTAGTTGTGCCTGGTGCTATTACCTAGTGCTGCTGCACCAATTTGTTATCCAGTGGAAGGAGTGCAATACCAAAGGACAGGTGCTGTCAGGCTGCCCAACCCGAGGGGAAAAAACATAAATAATGAAATAGAAAAAAAAAAAAATTTTTAAATAAAAAAATAATAATAATAAACAAAAAAAATTAATAAAAAAAATGTAAAAAAATAAACAAAAAATAAATAAAAGAAAATAAATAATTAAATAGAAAAAAAAATAATAATAAACAAAAAAATTCTATGTAAAAATAATAAACAAAAAAATGAATAAAAAATTCTATTTAAAAAATTATGTACAATTAATACCATTTTATACATTCTATATTATTACTAATTTAAGAACACAACATTTAGTTTCTAAGTTAACAGTTGTAAGGTAGAAATATAATTTAATGAATACATCAGACTCCTGTCCACTTCTAGAATTAGTAAACAAGGTGCCTCTTCTTTTAAACACCTTGTCAGAAAAGGATTGGAATGCTGCAAAGTTCTTGGCATCTTGAATCAAAATATCGAGGTTGTCAGTCCTAATAGGTTGAGTGCTGTTAAATAGTTCTTGTTTGAAGTCGTCACAAGCCGGGCAATAAAGCTGAACATGCTTCCAAACTTCTACTGCCCCACAAACACACAAAGGGTTAGATTCAAGTCTAAATTTACACAATTTATCTGCCGTGAACCATGTCCAGTTATTAAATATGACGTTGTCATTGAAGAATAAAACCATCCCATAACTTTCTTATTTACATCAAACGTTGCATCTTCAATGAACTTCTTGGTAGTGAGTCCTGTTGCACTGGATTGCCATCTGTATTTCCACTTCTCAGTGAATTTTGTCCAAAGATTAATTTTCTCCTGCCGAATGTCCGTGGCCGGATTACTTGCAATGTCGAGGATTTGAGTTGCCAAACCTTTCTTTAAGTTAGAAATCATGTCTCGGAATGGAAACGATGTCAATTAGAAATCAAATCATAAAGGTCAATCGGGATACAATCTGAGATCACTTGTAAAGCATTGGTTGATGTTGTTCTGCAGCATCTGTGTGTTGCCAATATCATCTTTCTCTGCAATGATAAAAGTTTGGCCATCACTGTGACGTGTAAACCTAGGAAACCTTATGGCAGCCATGTATACTACAATTGTCAAAAATATAGCCTTATAATATAATGTCAAAATTTTGTGCTTTATACTCCATTCAGCTCTTCAGAGCCTAATCACATTGGCAGTAAACTTCTTAATCTTTTCAGATAAGTTCTTTACGTGGGGGATAAAAGAAAATTTATCATCAATTAAGAGACGAAGATATTTATTTTGAGAAACATCAAAAAGGAATTTGGACATTGCTGATATGAAGTTTAGGAAGTCTGTTATAATCCAGTTTATTGTTGAAGATCATCATTTTAGTTTTCGTCTCAGAAATTTTTAATTTGTTTATTCTAGACCATTCCAGAAAATCATTCATGATTTCTTTCCCATGTGTTTCTAGCAAAAGACTTGACCTGCTGGTATGCATAGCACAAAATCGTCTGCATATGCTATTTTATTGCAAATTTGACTTTCTTTTAGTAACCATTGGTCTAAATCAGAATTCCAGAGGAGAGGCCCAAGGACTGAGCTTGTGGGCTTCCTCTGGAAATGAATTTTGAAAATACCAAGTGTTGTGAGATGACTTTTATCTGCCTATTTGAAAAATAAGATCTAATAACCTGATACAGTAAATCATCACATTCTGCCTCTCGATGTGACCTGAGTGCACTCTCTCCCACCGGAATGTATCGAAACCCCCATAAAGTCGATAAAAACAACCATCATGTATTTCTTTTCTGTAGTTTTACATAGATTCTCCAAATTTCTGATGGCATCTTCTGTGGAGGAGCCTTTCTTAAAGCCCAATTGTGAATTAGAAATCATATTATTTGCAGCCAAAAGCTTTTGCATCCTAGGCGCTCTCATAATCTCTCATAAAGCTCTCCCATATTTCCTAGAAGGGATTGGGCATAGTGCTGCATGTAGACATGTAGACATGTATAGTATCTTATGTAGGCCGGCACCTGAACGAAAGTTCAACTCCGTCTTTGTACACTGTGATGGTTACAGAGCACTGTAACAGGCCAGAAATGTGTGTGACGTTATTCTCGTGCAGTGTGTGTGTTGTTTAGTTGTTTCTGGCCGTTTTGTCACCAGGCAGGCGATCATCTGGAAAGCCTGCCCAGTGTCCGTCTACACCACGGGGAGGTAGGTCACAACTGCGCATGAACCGTGGCCAACCTCAACAGTCACGCACTAAATGTCCAAAGAGGGCGCACGCACGCAAACACACACACGCACACACACACACACAGTCATTCCCAGGAGACAGGACAGCGGAAGATAATAAAAATTAAAAAAATAATAAATAAGCATAATAAAAAAAAAAAAAAAAATATATATATATATATATATATATATAGTATATAAAACAGGTGAAAAGGTAAAGAAAGGAGAAGAAAAAGGTAAAGAAAGGAAAAGAAAAAGAAAATAGAGAATAGATGTACCTGGACGCGCAAGGCTACAGAACAGGATACAACTATAAAATAAAACATAGAAATAAATAATAAAGGACATAGTAAGATGGGAAAGTTATTAACAACAACGTGCCATGCCTAAAGGAAGATATGAGAAGAAAAGAATGTTAAGATCCTAATGAATTAAGTGGAAAAATTGGCTGAATTGATAAGCCAAATCATATTTACAAAAGCTAGAAAAAAGTGGTAATTAGTGCATATTAAAAAGTAGTAATAAATAGAAATGAAAATAATGAAAATAACAATTGGTACATAGATCAGGTAATTCATCAGGGGACTACACCCGATCATGTACCAAAATACTGCGTTTCTTAATATATATATATATATATATATATATATATATATAATATTAAGGATAATAGAAAATTATAAAAAAAGTAAATCAATCAAATAATAATACTTTCAGGGACTTAAGAAAACGCAAAAAAAAATTATTAATAATAATTTCCCTATCGCTTACCTGAAATATCACTTGAGGAAAGCGATAAACATAATGAATTTCAAAAATTTGTTTTCTGAACCCATTGTTTCAATATAATTTTTAAATAATTGTCATATATAGTGCCATGTATATATGTACATAGGATACACTTTGCATTCTTGGTGTCTTACGGCGTAGAAAACTTGTACCCACCGGCTTGCAAATTACAGTGTATCATTTTTTTTTTTTTTTTTTTTTTTTTATACATATAGTTAAATTCATTTAAATTTACTTAAGTTCACGCTGAGGTAACATGCAAATTCAGCTCAGGGTCCGACTATAGGAACGGGTTTGCGATCCCGGGCATACCCGAGCCACACTTAAATCTTGTATTGTCTTTAAGCTGTCCTACACTCTTTATTTTTATTTGTCCGAAATTATTAGGGCAATCCGAGGACGTAGGAGAAACTATTTCTTATCTATACCACTATTTTTCGCCTTTGTGGAGTTCAGGTTCTATTATTTCTACTCCTTTAGTTTTTCTTCTTACTATCTGCATGTTTCTCTTTTGTTAACTTAAATTTGATTGGCTATTTGATTAGCTAATTGATTAATTATTTATTTATATTTATGTTTACCGTATCCATCACATAGGGGGCACCACATATTATTTTGACGACTATTATGTCCTAGATACGGTAAATATGTAGTGTGTATTATATATTTAATCTTATTGTAATCATTAAATTACGTTCTCTGTCGGGTCAGCAATGATTAATATATGCTTACATTTATATTTTATTTATATTTTCTTACTTTTGATTCTAAATTTCTTAAATTTCTTAACTTTCTATTTACTACATTTGATTTATATTTGGCCTATATTGGTTTATATTTGGTTTAGATTTAAATTACTTAGCATATATTGATCATTACAGAAACAGAGAACCTCTTGTCGCTTTTTGCCTTCAGTCTGGGTGGTTGGCCCAGTTGAAGTCATCCAGATTGTGGGTAAAAAGCGATAATAATTTTTTTGTGTGTTTTCTTAAGTCCCTGAATGTATTATTATTTGATTGATTTACTTTTTCTATCATTTTCTATTATTCTTAATATTTTATATACATTATGGGTGTATTGCATGATTGCTTGCAACTGCATTGACCCATAAATATTAGTTACAGTTGCTGTCGTTATAGCTATTAACTTTCTTTTTTATCACTAATATATATATATATATATATATATATATATATATATATATAAACAAAAAATAAATTAAAAATAATAATAAAGAAATCTTTATCCATTTCTTGCCCACGTCTTTGCAACAATTTTGCATGTGACGTCATCAGGACGACGAGGCAGCACACAGTTGTATTATGATTTATGGTGTGTTTTCAGTTTGATTTCTTGAATTAACATTGAGGTTGAGAGCCTTCCTGCGATTAAAAGCGGCATTGCAGAAGGTTTGAAGAGCCTGGAAGTTGTTGACAGATATAAGTATCTTCTCACATCCGGGACACAAGTTTGGCACTGTTTGTCTTAAGAGCCAATCTTAGATCCTCGTAAATGGAGCATTCAAAAAATACGTGAGGAGAGTCTTCCGGTAGCCCACATCGACAGTAGACTGTATTGGAAAGTCTGAATTGGTAGAGTTTTGCGTTAAGCGAACCATCACCAGTTAGTATGTAGGAGGCAAACAGTGAGTGTGAAAACCATTTTCTGGTGGTTGATGAGACTAGTGCAGTTACGTCGAGAACGAAGTTTTTGGTGATAGCTCCTTTTTCGGTAGAATTCCATCTATTCTGCCAGGTGTTCACTAACAAATTCCAGCATCTGGTTCGCTCAGTTTTGGGATCAGCCTGAAATTCCGTAGAAATGCCTTTGCGGATGTAAAAGCAAAGCCCTCTAAACACAACATGCAGGTCAAGTGGTATAGTGCCTGCAAGAGTCTGTAGAGCTGGAGTTGATACTGTTTGGAAAACGTGAAGTAGGCTAAGGAGAAAACAACGTTGAATAGTGGATAACTTAGTTTGTACAGTTTTAAGTGCAGTACGTCTAAACCAATGGCTGGAGCATAGGTTGCAATTGGGATTATAGCAGCATTATAAAATAGATGTAGGGTTTTAGTGTTCAATCCCCAGTCTTGTCTGGTAATTTGGAGCAGCATTGCGGTAAAACTCTTAATTTTGACGGACAGGTGTTGAATATGCCCAGTAAAGGAAAAGCGGTCGTCGATGATAACGCCTAAAAATTGAGGTGATTTCTTGTCAAGTTTTACAACTGGTGGTCTGCCATAGTCTAATTTGTGATCAACAAACATGATCTTCGATTTGGTTGGGGATAATTTTAATTTGTTCTTAGAGGACCAAGACGATAGTTCAAAGAGTACTTTATTGGCACAGAGTTCTAATTCAGACCTTGAGTTTCCATTCACTAAAATGATAATGTCATCTGCATACGCAAGTTGTTGCACATTTTGAAATTCAGTTGTCCTAAGCAGCAAATCATCGAGAACTAGGTTCCAAATCAAGGGATCCAAAATTGATCCTTGGAGGCAACCACGGGAGACAGATCTGTGAATCTTCGTGCTTTCAGTAATGACGGTGACGGTGCAATCGGCAAAGTGGTTTCTAACAAGTTTATAAAGCTGAAGAGAGCAGTGATTGGAACGGAGTCTACTGGGCACTCTCCCACCATAAAGTATCAAAAGCGCCTTCAAAATCGATAAAGATCACTATAACGTACTTGGAAGTAGAGCTGTCAATGAAGTGTTGAAGTTCTAATAAGGCGTCTCCGCATCCAAGCCCTTGCCTACAACCGTATTGAAGAGAGGATGTGGAGCTTGTGGCTCCCTGCAGTGTGGTAATTTTATTAGCGTTTAATCTCTCTAACACTTTCAATTATATCTTGCATCTCTCGCTTTGACTCGGATTCGATCACGAGTCCTACTCTCCTCAGTTTGCGTATTCGTCTTATTCTTGTTTGCTGGAAGTCGTCCTTCATAGTGCTTATTAGTTTGTTTTTGATTTCGTCACTTGTATCAATTTCCTCGGTGTTTTTGGGTCTTAATATTACAAGGTTAGGAGTTGGGAGTAGCGTTTTTTTCCCTGGTTGTTCCTTGGCTGGTATATTTATTACAGTTGGTGGGTTCCTCAGCGCATTTGCGTAGGTAGGGGCGCGCTGTTGCATTTGTGTGCCCCGACATTCCAGGTAGGCCTCTAATTTGGCCGCCTTTCTTTCTGCCTCGCTGTTGACCTTGTGGAGGAACTCATTATGTACCTGGTACATAATTTTTTTTTTTTTTTTTTTTTGTTGAATCCTCTTTGGCAAGCTCAGGCGACGGCAGGGCTCGCCTCGCCAGAGGTTTCAATTCCTACTGAGCTGGTCCGCCTTCCCGCGGTGATAGACGGTGGTGTTCCACGGGACCCTGGCCAAGAGGCCATATGAACAAAGTAACAACATACCTTACACTAACCTGACGCAAACACTCCGTACTATCTGGCCACACTACACAGTGTTGGGGACAAATCTTCTGGACTTGACATTTTAACAGCCATCTAAAGAATCTCACAACTGAGCTGACTCCGATTTTTTCCTTTTCTCTTTACTCTTCGGTTTTCATTTCTATTTTGATTTTTCATTATTTCAATTTTATTTTGATTTTTCATTATTTCAATTTTATTTTGATTTTTCATTATTTCAATTTTATTTTGATTTTTATAATTATTTTATTACTTTTGATATTAATCTTTTATTTTAAATTTTAGAATTTTTTTAACTTTTTTATTTTAATTTAACATTTTATTTTTACTTTATTTTTTCTCATTTTTATTTTAATTCTTTTTCCCGCCCTTTTAGGGCATGATTGCTGGCGCCTCTTCCGTGGGCTCGCCGGGGGTACGGAATTGCGGGCACTCATAGGTTTGGCCTCTTCTTTACCTATGAGTGTAGGATCTCTTTCGTCCTATATTTTTGGTATGATAATCCGTAAATAGTTGTGACCATCGATTCTAGAAAGCGGCCCTCTCGGCGATCGCCACTTCCCAAAAGCAAATACCAGAAATAACACACACACACACATACACACATTTGGCCATTTTACAGTTTTGTATCAACCCAGAGTATTACGGCGGAGTTCAACTAATTTAGGGGCTGACCTACATAAGACACACAACCCATGGCTTTAAATACTGAGGGGGAAAAAACGTATAGTAGAGGGAATTTCTGTACGTGGGACGAAATAATTCATTAGCTAATCCGCAATGCATTCGCGCTACATTTCAACCCCTCCTCATCAGCAAACGTGTGGGTCCAAGAAAAGCACTGCTTTATGTAAGCAGTCAGCACCATGAATAATGTGGATGAAAGGTATACGGAATGAGCTTTAAGACAAGAACTTTAAGAAACCATCCACTGCTAAAACCTTCCTATGCAAGAACAAATTATGGATACTACAACTACTCTAATAGGACTGCAAGAGCAATCAACAAAGCAAACATAGAGATAATCGAAACCCCAGGACACTTCGAGAGGCAATTGAAATTCCTAACCGAAGCCATCACCTGAACCTTATAACTGATTTTTCTCTTACATATATATATATATACACAGTTATGCCCAGTTAATTTATTAAAGTACAAATAAAATAAAATATAAGTACAAATTCAGTAGCTTTCGGAACACGTGTCCCTTTATCAACTGACAAATTTGAATACATTACAAGCAAAGTGTGGCACGTTACTCATGCGTCATTGTTGTAGCACGGACGTGTGCTGCCTTGCGCCAGTGATCATCCATCAATAAAACGGTTGTCTCTAGAATGGGATGTATACGCATGCCTTTCTGGAGATTTAATGCCTTAGGGTTGTTTATTATGTTTAGTGACTCTAGCCATAGGCGGTGGCGAAAGTGTCGCGCGTGGTCCACTATCTCAAAGTCGCGCTTGGGGTCAAGATCGTGGTTGGTAGCCCAAAAATGTTCTGCGAGCACGGACTGGTCAGTTTCGGCAAGCCGGATTGCTCTGTCGTGTTCCGTGAGGCGATCCTGGAGACGTCTCGATGTCTCACCTACGTAGCAACTGTTACAGGCCCTACAGGTGATACGGTACACTACATTGCTGCGTAAGACAGGTGTGACAGGGGTCTTCACACTGGAGACAAGTGAACGTAGGCTCTTACCGGGTAATTGCACACATTTGATGTTGTAACTTCTCAGGATCTTCGAGATACGTCCTGACACTCCTGGATAGTACGGAATGTAGGCGGATGATATGCCGACTTGCTTCGGAGGTCTTGGGTTGGAAGTAAGTTCTTGTGCCTGTAACAAGCATCTGTTTAGTACATGGGATGGATAACCGCATCTGGTTAGGTCCGCCTTCACACGGGAGATCTCGTTACGTCTAATTGTGTCGGTGCTGGAATGGCTCCAAGCCCTGGAGAATAGGGTGCGGGCAGTGCTATTGAGATGGCTTGGAGCGTGGCCGGACCCGTAGTTGGTGAATTGACCGCACCACATGGGTTTGCGGTATACTGAGGTCTCTAGATGTGGGCCTACGCGATGCACTAGCACGTCCAGAAACGGGAGCGAACCGTCCACCTCTGATTCTACGGTAAACTTGATGAAATTGGATAGAGAGTTGAGGTGTTCTAGTAGTACCGTTTCAGAACCACGTGGTATTATGGTAAAAATATCGTCGACGTATCTACACCACGTTGTAATAGGTGTAGGTGGGTTCTGGTGTATCTGCTCCTCCAGATCTTCCATGGCGATGTTAGCTACTACGGAACTGACAGGGGCACCCATAGCACCCATAGAGTGAAGACACTCTACAAACAAGTACATGGCACTGCTATGGGTGCCCCTGTCAGTTCCGTAGTAGCTAACATCGCCATGGAAGATCTGGAGGAGCAGATACACCAGAACCCACCTACACCTATTACAACGTGGTGTAGATACGTCGACGATATTTTTACCATAATACCACGTGGTTCTGAAACGGTACTACTAGAACACCTCAACTCTCTATCCAATTTCATCAAGTTTACCGTAGAACCAGAGGTGGACGGTTCGCTCCCGTTTCTGGACGTGCTAGTGCATCGCGTAGGCCCAAGTCTAGAGACCTCAGTATACCGCAAACCCATGTGGTGCGGTCAATTCACCAACTACGGGTCCGGCCACGCTCCAAGCCATCTCAATAGCACTGCCCGCACCCTATTCTCCAGGGCTTGGAGCCATTCCAGCACCGACACAATTAGACGTAACGAGATCTCCCGTGTGAAGGCGGACCTAACCAGATGCGGTTATCCATCCCATGTACTTAACAGATGCTTGTTACAGGCAGAAGAACTTACTTCCAACCCAAGACCTCCGAAGCAAGTCGGCATATCGTCTGCCTACATTCCGTACTATCCAGGAGTGTCAGGACGTATCTCGAAGATCCTGAGAAGTTACAACATCAAATGTGTGCAATTACCAGGTAGGAACCTACGTTCACTTGTCTCCAGTGTGAAGACCCCTGTCACACCTGTCTTACGCAGCAATGTAGTGTACCGTATCACCTGTAGGGCCTGTAACAGTTGCTACGTAGGTGAGACATCGAGACGTCTCCAGGATCGCCTTACGGAACACGACAGAGCAATCCGGCTTGCCGAAACTGACCAGTCCGCGCTTGCAGAACATTTTTGGGCTACCAACCACGATCTTGACCCCAAGCGCGACTTTGAGATAGTGGACCACGCGCGACACTTTCGCCACCGCCTATGGCTAGAGTCACTAAACATAATAAACAACCCTAAGGCATTAAATCTCCAGAAAGGCATGCGTATACATCCCATCCTAGAGACAACCGTTTTATTGATGGATGATCACTGGCATAAGGCAGCACACGTCCGTGCTACAACAATGACGCATGAGTAACGTGCCACACTTTGCTTGTAATGTATTCAAATTTGTCAGTTGATAAAGGGACACGTGTTCCGAAAGCTACTGAATTTTGTACTTATATTTTATTTTATTTGTACTTTAATAAATTAACTGGGCATAACTGTGTATATATATATGTATTTGAAACTATGGACCCCAGTACTCCAGGCCCATTTGTCACTATATGATTTTTCTCTCAATTTGTATGGGTGTGTGAAGAAATACTTGTGTTCAACCTTTCTCCTTCCTATTCATTAGCAGGCTGACTGGTTCCTCCTTTTATATTTTACTCGATTTCAGTCAATTGTTTTGTCTTCACTTTATGTACTTTTTTCCATACATTAGAAATTAATATTCCAAATCTCTGCTTTGAAGCTGTGCAATGATGCTCTGCAGCTGCAGTCTCAGGCATGTGCTATTGCTGTTTTTGTAGCTATTTAAATAAATAAACGAGTCGTTTAAATATACATTTTTGTCAACACATTTTTTAGGAACAGCACAATTTATGAAGCGTTTGTTCATTGGCTGAACTGTCCTTGGTCCTTTAAAACAGAGTGAATTTTCGTCATACACTGAGGTCCCAGAATTGTTCTTGGGCTTCCCGTCCATTTCTTGATAACCATGTCGGTGCCGGTGGACTAGACAACGACAGCTGCCACCTTTCCAGAGGAATGGAGCAGGTGCATGGCAGCTATCGCTTAATCGCCAGGCTAGAATTCCTGAAGCAGAAAATAAGTATAACCAATTTGAAGTGATATAGTCGAGCGAAAGCTAGACTGAAAGAATAACATCTGTACTCGATTAAATTGTCAAATGAGAGTGTGTAAAAGGCCATTTGTTGACTGCGTGGAGAGATCAGCCGGGACATCAGTTGGTCGCCAGAACAGCCAAACCTGTTCTCATTTCATTATCGAGATTGCATCTGTGCGAAGCATACTGATGAGCGAGTCTTCATTCTGAGATGTCATAATGAACCCCTCCCTAACTAAAGTGCGCCAAATAGTGCCGAGACTTCCTCGTTGTCGCAGTTTTTTACCTTATCAGTAAGTGCATTCAAGGGGGCAGAGCAGTAAATCAAAAGGCTGAAGCAATTAAAATGTAAGGTTACATACCATGGCACTCCCACATCGTAAAGTGTACCGCACTCCTATCAGCGTGTTGCCTCGTGCGAGGCCTATATGATTTAACGGGAACAGTGTCGATCGACGGGCCATTCACTGGTTCCGCAGTCCTGTTGACAAGTGGATAAAACACACCGAGAATCTGTCCGCAGGCAACATCGTGAAGGTTCAGTCGCAACCTCTCTCATTCCTTTCTTCCTCTGTTTAAGTACTTAATTCAGAAAACAAACACAGAAAGTAGCAGACTGTGAATGTTCTGGGATGTCTGAAGACATCGGGATCATCAGTGTCGTGGCAGCGGTTGCAAGAAGTGATAAAATGCCATTAAATTCGGAATGGTGTATGAATCAACGCGTGCTCACAGCATGTTTGACTTCTGTCAGAGAGAAATCGGTGACGTTCGAAAGACATAGGTTTGAAAGCTGTTGAGTCACTAATTCTGAGATCAGTGCAGCTTCGATCTCATCACTAGATGTGTTGCTTGAAAAAAATGAATAACATTCTTTATTTTTGAAACTCTACTTTCCACACATCGTATTCACTAAAATAACACATAACTCCATCATTTCTACGTAATTAATTCGGCTGAAATGTTGAATTAATTACAAGAAAATGGCCCTTCAAGTCCGCACAATTTCGCGTACTCATTGGGAAAAGTCGAGCTACGAATCCCGTCTGTGAAAATTTTCATGTGTTCGAGTAAGTCGGCCTCAAGCGAAGGCCGCAATATACGTATAAAAAAAGGTGCTATATGCATAGCATCTTTATGTTATGTTCTACATTGCATTATCGCAGTGTATTAATATTATTTACAACCAGATCACTATTTGTAAATAATATTAATGACGTTCTCTAGGGAAGGGAAGAGGATCGGAAATCAGTCCAAGTTATTTAGCAATTCCATGAGATGCTTGGAAGGAAAATGAGTCCTCCTCTCATATTCCGATCTTCCACTTCGAGAATAACAGAGCAGCAACATTGCGTTTAAATATGATTACAGAAGGAAAAATCTGCAGGCAGCTCGTTACTGCCGAGAGGCTCGCCCCGCTTCCAAATTCACCCAAAGAATATCAATAAAATTCCTTCAGGGGCAAAAAAAAGGATTTCCAGTCTCTAAAATATTACTCACTGTATTCCCTCAGAAATATACTCATCTTAATGACAGAGTTTTATTAGTAGAATAGATGCCACCATTCTACTAACGAAATATGGCAAGTGAGAAACAGAGTCAGCATCCAAACGTGTAAGAGTTTCTTCTCGTTCTAAACCTTTGTTCAAATTACATCTAAAAAAACATGCTTTAAAAGTAAACAGAAACAGCACAGGCATGGAAGACAGAGCACTTCATCGGCACACAAAATATAAAAGTATAGAACATTACTTCAACAGAAAAAAAAAAATTCAACAGAAATTATTTAATGTCCCTCCTAAAAACAATAAAAGAACACTAAGTGCAGAAAATAGAGTTGCCGTACAACACGATCAAGCATTAGAATAGATAAAGTATGGAAACAAGCAGTCTTCTCATTCACAAAGGAAACAAGCAACGTTAACTTCAAGAACTCAATTTTGACATAAAAGCAGATTACGTGCGACATGAAACATCTCTAGTCAAGCCCTACTGATTAACAGACTTGTGATGAAGAATACTGGAGAGCAGATAATTAATGAACTTCGTCTTGATAGCAGGAAAGGCTATGCGGCATCTCTTGTTTTATAGTATTCGTACATCATTCATATGTTAAGTGTAAATCATTATCAGGTCTATTTCTCAGACAATAGAAAACCCTTCAGGGTCACATAAACAAGCGAACAGTAATAACTATACAAGTCTCCCAATTGCTGTTTCGTCAGTAATAACAAAAAATATTAAATAAAATATTTTGTCATACTTTCAATGTCCAATCTGTCGATGCACCGATCACGGCGAATTCATTCCGAGAAAGCGCTCCAAAACAAGTCTATTTGACGCTGTTTTTGGGCTTCTAAACTGCCTTTCGCATAAGGCACAATGTGATGCGTTTTATTTAGACACCAAAGTTTCTTTCGACAGTGTAGTGTACAAGAAAGCTATTGAGACATTAACAATCATTTTCTCATTGAAGCGAAGTAATATCCTGTCCACACTTCAGGATGATAGAGCACAAAATCAGCCGCCTGTTCTTCAGTTTAGTCTGATCACAAATGTCCCTTGTTCCCCTCTAGCAGTGATGATATTGTCGTCACAACCACAACGGGCAATCTTCAAGGTGTCGTCCTCTCCAGCACTATAATTTTCAGCAATTCAAATCTGCTGGCTTATGCCGACGATTTAAAAGAGATTTATTAATTCAAAAGCCAGACCATATTGAAAAAGTTCAATATGATGCGAACGTACAAATGTACAGTATAATCAGATAACTTATTCCGTCTATTACTGCAAACAAATCTGAAATCTTATTCCTTACAGAAACAAGCTAACGGTATAGAAATTAAAATTGCAGAATTGCAGTCTATTTAGAAATATCTAAGAGCAGCTTTCGACAGAAACATTATTATTATTTTTTTCAATTACTACTATTTGCGTTGTACCCCTAATAAAAGTGAAAAAGCAAAATGGTTAACAAGCCAGAAGAAATAGCGACAAAGATATGAAAAATGGTCACAAATCATGTTCTAAAATGTTTCACCGATACTGTAAATACTTCTGAAATCTGGTCGCGCGTACAGAAACTAATTGTAAAGAAACGTTTTACTCTAGAGTTCGGAGGTGGCTCAATAGGCAGCTTAGTTCCCTCATGCAATATCAATCCTTAAACACGAACCCTCTTCAAGAGGTCCATCAGGGAGTCTGGAGCCATGCTGCTTGTCATGGCTAACTTATGCAAGCGACTCACCAAATATGGCAACAAAAACAGCAGTTCTCAAAATCAAAATGCAAGAAACCAGCAACAATTCAACACTAACTTTACAGACTCAAGCAAATGGAGAAATTGTTTCTGAATGTTTCCCTCCATCTCATAAATCACCAGCATCATTGTCAAATATTTATCTCTTTTCAAGTATACAGGAACCAATTTTCCAATCTGATGAAAAAGAACCCAAATAGCAGCAGTGAATTCGACAATACAACAGTATATCACTTGAAACAAAATTAACCTTTAATTAAATTACACAACAGATTTCCTGCTTCCAACCTAGTGGCCAGACACTGAACAAAAAGTACTCTATAATTCTGCTCTGGTACTGTGTATAGCATCTTTCATACTTTGTAAAAGCTGAAATATTACATGTAAATCATATTCATTGTTCACTCTGATAAATTGTTGCTGTTTAGCTTGTTATTCACTGTACTGTACTATACTGTACTACCTTATCTGCCTCAAGCTTTACGAAGGGCGTGCTGTATAATGCAATAAACGGTCATTTATAATGTGGAAAGAATATGCACTCTGAGACATTGAAAACAGTTCAATCCAATGGGATTATTATTTTCTTTCCCTTAGACTTTCAAAGCACGCCATTAAAACACGCCTTTTTCTTAAAGGCGTGCTTTAATTAATCGATTATTAATACATTACATGCACTGTGTTCACACGAGCATGATTATTGTGAAAAGTGCATATAGTCACACGTGCATATTCTAATAAAGATAGACAAATTAGAAGTTATTTCTTTCTTTCTTTTAGTGATTGCATTTACTTTTGTGGCACGCAAGATTTTTTTTTTTTTTTTGAGGAGGAGGAAGACTGTTACGTGATAGTTAGAGCCAACTTGAGAACTACACGTATGCACAGGCACTGTGAAAAGTTGTAATTGTTTTCCAAAATATAGTACATGAATTACGAAATTTTGTACTTTTGCCTTTCTCCTGAAACTGCGCAGCATTATTTCTCCGGAGTAGATTAATTGCGTTCCTAATTGAATTTGATGTGCTCCAGTGAAAGAACAATTGATCATCTGCACTATCGTTCAACATCTGCGATACACGCTTGGCTGTTGCTCACTGCTTTATTTTCTAGCTATTTTCAATTTCCTCTCAATCTTTGGGTGTTCTGACCACGTGATAACCTCTTTTGTTTCAGTCTCGCCTCAGCACCAACTAAGTAAACTTGGTTCAGCCATCACATAGTTCTGTGGCCCGGAAACATTGCTTGTAATCGCATGTACCATCTTCCTGGGATCCAACAACGAGCATTGCTGCTTACCAATTAAATTATTATCCCATGACGTAGTACAGTTGCACGGACGTGCCGTTCATTTGCATTAAATGTGACATAATGAGTCTCTATGACAACCCTTCCGCTAACAAGGTCTGACAGGCACCATCCGTTTCAACTGTAACGGACGCCGAAGTTAATGAGTACTCTAGATTGCTGGAAACTAATTTGTATTGTTCGTTTTATCTTGTCATCGGCGTTTCCTCTCTGGCGGTGCTGCACGAACTTCTGGAACATCCAATGACAGAAATTGCAGCAGTTTCTGGATCTTTCCGTTTTTCTTTTCTTTCTCTTCCGCAACCACCACTTAGAAAGAACTTGACCGAAGCGATGTAAATCAAATTTTCTTTTCTTAAAACTTGATGATGATTTGATGGGGATCTTAACTGCTACACTTGCAAAGAAATAACAAATAAGACTACAATCGGGCAATTTATTAAGCATCTTCTAGTTTTAATTTGCTTTTTGTGTATTGCCAGATAGATAATTATAAAGAACAGCATCAGAACGTTCTAAAACGACATCATTCAAAACATTTGCCATCATCACTAATACAACTTAGGGAAATAAAATCTAGGATTATTGCGAAAAGGTATATTGCGGTAATATAGAAGTCTCACCCATGATGTCCACAAATTGTCACAATATGGCAATCTACGCATTTTTTGCATATCGTATTATCAAATAAAGTGAGTCAGTCAGTCAAAAGATCTTTGTACAACGGTCTCTACTCAACGAGTGTAACAAAACATCAAATTTTCTTAGTGCAAAACGCGTGAGGTAAAATTTGTGTAGCATGTACCGTTTAGATTCAAGGGAGATTAATCCCTTCTCTTTTCGCAAAAATTTGGTACCGATATTGTCATGATGGCATAAACATTTGCTCGGATGTTGATGCAGGATCTGAGGTTCATACACTGCCATGATGTTATAGCTATCCACTCTGAGGTGGGATGCAAAGATTCCATCACTACCAGCTTTGTCGAATGTGGGGATATGCTCATCACTCCTAAAAATGTGACCTAGCCCTACTTATTTTTGACGTTTAGAAAGGCTTATCCAAAGAAGGCATTCTTGACGATCTTTACTTCAAAAATCTGTAGGACTAATATTACAATGGATCTTAACAAGGAATTTACTTTTCGATTTACCGCTAAGCTTACAGCCAAAAGTAATGCGTTTATGATCATTGACATTTCTCCTCGCCTATATAAATTACTTTTCAGATTATAGCGCTTTTACATTGGGTTCACTGTCCACAAATTTATTTATTTACAAACTTCGCACCCACAGGACACGCCGACCCTATATCATGGTGAGAATACCATTATCCAGGGTCTGCATGGATATACGGAATTACGCAGAATCAATGCAATACACAGAGATCATCGATAGTTACACAGAATAAATAGAATGCAATCACTAGTATTAAAATACATTGGTGTTCAAAGAAAGTGCCTCACCCCTTAAAATTGGAATTGTCGTCCGAATAACGTAAGTATATGGCAATATTTCTTACAGATTGTATCAGATAAGATTGACACGCGTGGGTGATGACGTAATATTGCATTAGCTGTTACTTTCAGCTATATAAGCACGCTCTGCAAGAGCTGCAGTCCTTCCTTGCTTGTGTCAGGCTGGCGAGTTACGTGCAGTTGAAGCCACGAAGAAAGAGTTACTTTACTCTTTCTTCGTGAGGAAGAATGTTCTTCCCGTCATATTGCTTATAGAGTGTCTTGTAATCAGTACTGCGACAGTGAGTAGATTTCTTTCCAGACTCAAGAATACTGGTTCTGCTGATAGGAAAAAAAGGAACGGGACACAAACGATTCTCTACGCCAAAACAGGACCGCATTTTGAAGCTCTTATGCCTTAAAAACCGTAAAGCTTCTTCTTAGTCTGAGCTGAAAACGAGAATGTTTGTTTGGGTAGTTGTTGGCGCATCGGCTTCTGTGGCCATATTGCACCTCCCAAGGTTTTTGCAGTACTTTGATCCAAGCCCGAGGCGGGAATCGAACCCGCGACCTTTGGGTTGCCGGGCAGGTACTTTACCCACTCGGCTAGCCCGGTCGGCAAACGAGAATGGAAAGAACATACAGGAGTGCTAGCAAGTGCATAACAGTCAGAAGACGCCTTTTCGAAAATGGACTTGTATCCCGTCGTCCTCAGAAGAAGCCCTTCCTCACACAAAAAATGAAAAATTCATTTGGCGTAAGGAGCATGTCAAATGGACGCCCGAGCAGTGGAAGTCAGTTAATTTCTCGGATGAGAACAAATTCAATCTGCATGGCTCTGGTGGGAGACAAACGATTCGCAGTAGACGTGGTCAAGAATCCCATCCAGACTGCATGGTGTCTACAGCGAAATTCCCTACCAGCCAAATGATAAGGGGTTGCATTTCGTATCGCAGAGTAGGTCACCTGCAGTTTATAAAAGGTTCCGTAAATTTCAATGGATACTTGGCTATATTGGAAGGCAAATTGCTGCCAATCATTAGAGACTATTTCAACCTGCCAATATTAATGCATCTTTCAGGACGACTCTGCTCCTTGTCATCGGGGGGGGGGGGAGCGACAAGTGTAAGTAGGCACTTCTGTAGTTACTTTAGCTTCGTTTCTGCGTTAGAGGTTCGACAGTAATGTGTTTACATTTGTTACAGGTGAAAAAATGGTTGGAAGAACGGTCCATTACAACTCTTAGCTGGCCAGGAAACAGCTGGGACCTGAATCCTATACAAAACTGTTGACATCGCGTGGAATCTGCAGTTGCCAGAAAAAAACGAAAACCATTTGTGAACTTCAGGAAGCCATAATTCGGGTTAAGAACCACGTACTATCAGTTGATTATCTTCAGAAATTAAACTTGTCAATGCCTCAACCGTGTGCTGCTGTCATCAGGGCCAGAAGCGGTTCAATTAATATTAATATGCACCTGGTGAACTTTTCATTTTGCTTTCCATTTAAAATGATAAATTGAAGCAAATTCTAATAACATTTCAGCCATAATTGTCGTGTTTACCAAAACTGTTGTATAAAGGTTGCAAATGCTCATTTTGGAATATTTTTAAACCTACTGTCAAATATTACTTAGCTTTTCCTTAACTATTAATAAATATCTTTTATTTATATTTCTATTTGTGATGCTAGACATTAATGTCGCGAAAAAGGGTTAGAAATGTGAAATTCGTTGGTGACGCAAATTCTTTGGACACCAGTGTATATACAAATTCGGATTGACAAAACAGAGTAAAGAGCAATTTCTTATGCATAGACGGTTTAATTAAAAGGGAGGGGTTTGTGCTTTCGTAAAGGCGACTACGGAGGTCAGAGAAGCATTTAAATTCTATACAGTGGGACCAACTGATGATGTTACCAACAGCAAATTCAAAATGGGAAGCATTCAAAGAACTTATCTTGGAAGCTACTAGGCTTTACATACCAACCAAGAAATATTGTTCAAGGTTTAGGCCTAAATGGATGTCAGATAACCTAATGAGACATGTGGCAGAGAAGAAAAATGCATGGGATACATGTAAATTAACACGTGACACCTATGATAGATATAAGCTATGTTAGATGTAATCAAGTCACAAAGGCGGTTAGGCAGGCAAAGGCAGATTAGGAGAAATCCTTGGCAAAGGATTCAAAGAAAAACAGCAAAGAGTTCTTTACTTACGTAAACTCTAGAAGGAAGGGGATGAATCAGATAAAATTTGACTGTCAAGTATATAAGGTTGCAACCAGATTTCAGTGTGGGCGACTATGAAAAACGTTTGTTGCAGAAGGAAGAGACGAATAGCACTGATATTTTTTTTTTTTCTACACTTCTACAATTGACATAAAAGAGTAACGATAACGATCTTGTTATACATTGAGAAGAGAGTAGGTCTTCTAGTAATAGTATCAATTGGCCAGATTATTCGTATCTGAAATACGTGCTTGTTCCGATCGATTACTTAAGATTAGAAAAGAAGCATAGTCTGTGGGGAAGTTATCCACTCGTTAGAGTGGATAACTTCCTCACAGAAGTGTAAAGACCTAATTCTGTGTTCAGAAAATCCTCAACATGTACTGGGTCTGCGGAAGGAGCAAGGCGACCGACGAAGAGGCCCAGCTTGGAGTGGAACAGCTTGAAATCTACAGTTCTTATTGGTTCTGAAGGCAAATTCAAATTATTATATTAAGGTTATCCGTAATCGATTACATAAACCAGTATTTTTGTCTATAAATTGCGTATTGTTCCCTGTTCGAGTTGCCTATTTTTGCTGGACCCAAAAATCACCGTTTCTGAAAAAAAAACAAAAAAACCTTGCTATCTACGCCTGAGACCGACCAACTTAGCACGGATTGTAAAAAGCCCATTAAAGTTCCTCGCGTCATCGACGGGATTCGAACGCGGGCCTTTTTCATCAGGTGCGGGGAGGACGGTGACGATGTTAACCGCGATGTTAACCACTGTGCTAACCGCGCAGACTCCCGAAGACGAAAGTGAGTGTGTATTGATGTCTAACGGCACCAGGGGTTCCCCCCATCTCGGCGTTGCTTTCATTGTGGGTGTGCCAGTTCGCTGGGAATGCCAGAGATTTAAAAGTGTGTGCTTTGTATTTGCGTGATGTCGTGTACCGTTGTTCATCTGGTTGTTTAGCCGCTGGACCCCTGCTGAGGCTCCACTTTTACCCCGTGGAGGCAGACCAGGAACCCAGTAGACTCGGTTCCTCTTACAGGTCCTGCCGCGTAATTTCCTGAGATTTCGGCGGCTAGGACCTAAAAGAAAAAAAAAAAAAAAAAAATACTTTTATTTTTTTTAACTAATCGAATGCGTGAGGGTGGTGTCGCTTGAATTTGAAAAGGCCAAAATATGGACGAAAGTGATTTGACATGCTTAAATTTAAATTCGCTAGCATATAGATGGAGAGGGAAGGGAGACTGAAGACTGAAGGGGGGAGAAAGGCAGAAGTATGGGGCGAATAGAGAAGGTGGCCCCAGGTTTCAGTGGGGCAGGCCCATGCACCACTAGAGAGAAAAAGTGGGGGTGGAGAGGAGGGGAGGAGAAGAAAAAAACGTCCCCTCCCTTCCCCCCAGGGAAATGTAATTAAAAAATATGAAGGGGGCTAGGGTGCCCTCTTCAGGTCACCGTATGGCATTTGTCAACTAAGCTGCGCTTTGTTTCCTCGTTTCTAGTTGCATCCTTGTCCTTGTGCTTGTATTTTCTTATTCCCGCTTTGGGCGTTTTCTTTGGGGAGATGGTTCCTTATTTGTCTCAGCTGGTGGCGAATCACTGTCAGCCAGGTGCTGCGTCCACCATCGTTGTTTAGCTGGGTCAGGTTATCTCAATTTGTCTTTGAGTGCTCAGGAGGAGTGATCATTGTAGTTATGAGAGTCATACTCGATGTCTCTTGAGATGTCTTGTTCTTGTGTGGTTTTGCTTAGGACATCCTCTTCAGTGGATCTTCTCGTCAGTTCCTGATCGCATTTCGAGTTCTGCTTCATGTGAAGAGGTCCCAAGCAACCCCGAACAGGATTTGGTATTCGTCCCTTGAATCCAATAGGTGATGTTCTTGCCGTTAGGGTATGAATCTTAGTCTCGTTAAGAAGATTCCCCGCAGGTCCTCGTATATATCAGATGATACATCAGATGCTCCCAGCTTTCTCTTTCTCCACAAGGACAGTTTGGATCTTAGAGTGTACCCAGCGTGGAGAGTTTGTTATTAAAGGGCCCATCGCCAGTCAGCATGAAGGTTGTGTAGATGCCCGCGTGGACCACGCAGGCGACTACAGGTAGGTTTTTTCTACAAGGAGGATAAATTTCCTCGTTACCTTGCCCTTGTGCGAGGTGGAACATCTGGTCTGACACGTTTGTTTCAGGTGTGCCTGTGCCTGCAATCGTGCTTTCTCTTGTTTTTCTCCGTTTTCCGGTTCTATTGTATGCCCCAAGAAGATAATGGTAATCCCTTTCATTATGAAGTATGTCAGGCCACATCTAATGATTTCCAGATCCAGCGACAAGACTCCCGCCGGAACCTGGAGCGCTTCTGTGCTGACTGTATTACAAGCACGCGTTATTTTCAACAATATTGACCGTTGAATTGAGTTAAGGATCCTTTTGTTGGTTACCGTCGTCATTTTGTGGTAGAATGTGGCAGCTGCATATGTGATTATGGGGATAAAAGTGGCTCTGTAATAAAGAGCCAGTGTTCCTTTCTTTAGTCCCCAGTCTCGTCGCGTGACTCGGGCTACCATGGCAGCATAGTTTCTAATTTTATTTCTGAGTTGTATGAGGTGTGACCTGAACGTGAGCTTTGTGTCGAGGTTTACGCCAAAATATCTCATTTGGGTGGCGAACCTGATTGCCGCTCCATTTATTTTTATCTGTGGGAGTCTCCTTGGATCAAATGTTTCCCTGAGGAGTATAGATGCTGTTTTGGTGTGGGCGATGTTACCAGTAGTTTGCTTATGCCCATTCCTGTAAAGTGATGAGGACTCTGTTTGCTGCTATTTCCAACTGGGCTCTGGAGTTAGCCGCCAATATGAGGTCGTCGGCGAATGCCTGTGACTTGACGTCTCCCAGATCGATACGCAGGAACTCAACGAAGACGAAATTCCACAACAGTGGGCCCAAAACTGACTTGTGCGGGTATTCTCTGTGTACTTCTCTAACAAATCTTTGGTATGGGGGTAATGGCTTCTATCTTTTGCTGTGAGAGGTAGGAGGTTCAACAAACCTCTTTCATGCTGATGGCATGAAAGAGGTTTGTTGAAGTTTGCGCCGGTCGGAGTCTGCCAAGGACGCTCGGCCACCAGAGGGAGTCGAACGCCCCGGCAAAGTCCACCGAAATGGCCAGGAAGTATTTGTTTGGCATTCTTCCACTGCAATGAGGAGATTCCTCACGGCGTCTGTTGTGGAGGATCCCGGCTTAAAGCCGTATTGGTTTGTTGCATTTAATTCCGCTGCTGTATAATGTTACTGTAGTCGCTTGTGTAGGAGTTTTTCATAGAGTTTACTTGCCACGGTTAGGAGCGCTATTAGCTTGTATGATTCTGGTTGCTCAGGGTTCTTTCCAAGATTTTTGAGGATTAATTTATTTTAGACTAGCTGTCCTCCACTGTTTTGGGAAGTATCCCGCTTTCAGACAGCAGTTATATAGGTGCAGAAGTAGGTTGGGTGTGAATTCAACCACTCGCTTGACGATCTCAGGTTCCATCTGGTCAGTACCGCGGCACTTTCTGTTTCTAATCCTTGCTGCCGTCTGCTGCAGCTCTTCCAAGGTGAAGAAAGGTTCCTGTGCTTCTGAATCAGTTATCATTCTGGTGGCAGAGTTCTCGCTGTTGTTCAGTTCCTGGCGCTACTTGTTCTCTGTAGATAGTATCCAGGATGTTGTTTATCGGTTGTTCCCATGTAGTGGTTAGCTGGCCTTGCAGAGTTCTTGTTGTCGTGTGTACCTTGCCTCTAGGGAGTTTGTTGTGACCTTGTACACCACTCCCGAGGGGTCGTTGTTTCCCATTGTTTTCACTAGTTGTTCCTATGCAGTTCTTTTACTTCTCTGAATCTTGTATGTATGCCGGTTTCTTGCTGTCCTATATAGTTTTAGTGCCTCTACACCGTGCGCCGGCCACGTTCTGCGGGTTAGCTGGAAGTCCTTTCTTCTTCTTGCTACCTCCTTCCTCAGTTCCTGTAGCTCCAAGAGACTACCATGGGAACGCTCCGAGCATAGGATTTTTCCTTTTTATTGCAATTTGGGCGACATTTGTTATGAGATCCGTAGTCTTTTGTTTCCGGGCATCCGGCTCGGTCTCCGCTTAGATTTTTTGACATCTAGAATGTATTGCTTCAGTGAGCGTTTCTTCAAAGAGGTTCCAATCACCTTTGTTGATGGCGAACCTATTGAGCTGATGCCTAGTTGATGAAATTCTGGCAAGGTTTCTTTTGATCAGGAAGGTGATTACCCGGTGGTCCAGGAATTCTCCATTCTCCAGTCTGCGACATGTGAGGCCAAATTGGTTGTGGCGAGGTAGATATCAATCGTCGCCTCCCACTGTAGGTTGCAAAATGTCGGGAGCTGGTTCGGTTTGTTTAAGATAGTAAGCAGTACAAGGTCGGCAGTACAAGGAGACCACAAAGAAATCCCCAGTTGGCGAGATCACGTGGGCACAGACTGCCCAAGATGAACAGAGCTGTCCGACCGTTGTCACCGTTATGTATACTTGGCGGTACGATTCCTGTAGACTTATATATTGCTTTTCGAGGTTTGATTTACTACTTAAAAAAAAAAAAAAGGACAGTCTAAGACAATACTTGGAATTACAAATGACCCAGCCAGCAACTTTAAAAGGGAGTAGAAAAGGCTTTGGAAGGAATTTACTGTTGTCTGGCAAAAGAAATGGGATGAGAGCGAATTTGGGCTTGGAACAAGAAAGTATATTGCGCAAGCGGAATTTTCAACAACCCCTGGAGTTATTTCGTGGTTTAGACCTTCGATGACAACTTCTTATCTGCTATCAGGGCATGGGTCCCTCCGGCTAAGTTATTTGAGCGTGGCCTGGAGCCTGATCCGTACTGCACATGTGGGGAATATGAAACGTGGATTCATGTACTTCTGAACAGTCCATTGTACTCTCAATTTAGAACGGATTTAATGTCTGCGGTTCCAAACTTATTGGAGAACAATGTAAATATCTTATTTGAAGACCATAATAACTTTACTGCTATGCAAAATTTCTCAAGATCAGTTTTCATATTGAGGACTCAGCTAAGAACTTCAGCTTCTTCTGGGAATTGACTTTACAAATCACCAAAAGACAAAAGGTTTAAGTGTAAACAGAAGATTTAAGTTAATTGTTATTGTGTGCCACTTATATGGATTGCTATTGTGTTGATTTATGTTAATTAATGTTGCGTTGATTTTGGCCAATTTTTATCAGCAAGATTTATGTCAATTGTTATCAGCAAGATTTATGTCAATTGTTATTGTAAAGATGTACGTTATATATTGTTACAAACCCATCTGTTACAAACTGGTAGTAAACTTGATCTAATTGCATTTGCGATAACACCGACAGCTGGAAATTTACGTTATTATGGTGAAATGTGTTTCCCCTTCACTGATATAAAAAAAAAAAAAACATAAATACATTTTCAGAATCTTCTCTTCATTCCTATCGTGTTGCGTTCGGTTGGGGTGATTCCACGTTCGACTGCCATTTCTTGTAAACAAAGGCGTATCGTGCATAAGCGAATTCGGTTCGTGTTATACACGATATCGTTCCCCTATTTATAAATCGTGTATGATCGAATTCGTGTAGTGTAAACACGTGTTATATGAGGACTGACTGTATATGTTTTAGTTAAGAAAAACAAAAGCAAGAGTCATAAATAAATAATCTTATATTTCCTCTTCTATTTCCTCTATATTAAAATTTCCTCTTCTTCAAATTCAAAATATGTAATTCACTAATTCAAAATATGTATGTATATACACTGGTCGCAAAATTTAAGGATCAGTCAGGTTTTTATGTAACACCTGCAACTTCTCATAGGAGTGGCCTGGATATGGAAAAAAGCATACCAAAGGAACCTCATGAGGTACAGAAATAACGAAGAAAACAACACCGACATAATAACGGAACCAAAACGATACAGAGGGGCTTTATTCAAAAATGTCAACATAGCACTGGCTGTCATGATACCAGATGCATCACTGCCAAAGATGGAACAAAGGGAGGAGATGGTCCTCAATAGGAGATATGGCCACCCCTAATGTCGATGCAGGCTTTGCACTGCCTATCCATACTTAGAACATTGTTGTTGATAAGTTCTTGCGGTAACATCGTCTATTCCTTTGTCAGCGCCATCTTCAGCTGGTGAACATTTCCTGGTGGGTGTGGGCATACCGCTAGGCGTCTCCCCACAGCGTCCCATATGTGTTCGATGGGATTTAGATCTGCGGAAACGGGCAGGAATACGAACAACGTCCTCACTTTCCAAAAGCATATCAACAGCTGCAGTGCGATGGGGTGTGGCATTATCATCCATAAACACGAACTCGGAGCCAATGGCACCTCGGGACAGACGCACATGGGGAAGGATTACCTCAGTACAGTAGCGTGCGCCGGTTGCAGTACCGCCTTCCCGTATCTGGAGTTGTGTACGTCCATCCGAGATAGGTAGGTATGGTATAGGTATGTTGAGGGTCAGACGGCTCCGGGGATTTCTCCCATCTCCGCGTATGTTCTATGTATCGAGTGACAGTACCCTGTCTATGCCAGAGGTTTAAAAATAATTATGGGTCATGTGGTATGTAGTTTGTTGTGCCCATTGTTCATACGGCCTGTTGTCCGCGGGGCTTCTAGTGGGACCCGTCGTTACCATACCTAGCGACGGGGACTCTGGCCGGGTGCACCAAGAGACTAACTTAATTATACTCTGGCAGGTCGTGCTACTTACTTTCCTGAGATTCCGGTGACTAAGATCTAAAATAAAGGTTGGATTCGCGGTTGATTTAGGTAAAATTGGTTTTAGAAAGCGTTGCGTGGGGATTTACGCTGAAAGAACTATTTCTAGAGAGCCTAAAGCGTCGGGCAAAATTTGATGTGATTTAAATTTGGGCATGTGGGGAGTCGCTGTACAAGAGAAAGTGATGGGAGGTGGTTGAAGACGGTGGGATGAAATAGGAAGGTGACCGCTCATTTTCAGTGGGGCATGCCCATGCCCCACCAACCCAGACGAGAACACCTCGACCGCTATATCGATCCATTTCAGTGACGTTTGCGGGGTGATACCGTGTGCCAATCCTCGCCAGATTATCTGACGCCCAGAATGGCTGCTGAGACTGAATCTACTCTCATTAATAAGGAGTACCTTAAGTAAAGATTTTGTGGTTTTTTGTAACCTTTAGAAATAGTTTCGCACACCAGTGTACTATTTTCCAGCTGGATGAAAAATTTAAGAGGTATTTTAAATTCCGCAAAATGTGTTTTCCAGATCATTGCTCCAATCCACCAGAGGGTTCTGGAAAATTCTTAAAAATTAAGTAATGTTTCTAGGTCCACACCCACGAAAGATGTGATCCTTAGGACCAATATGTGAGCAGATATAACTACTTTAAGGCTTTGAAAGGATAGCCCAAAGAAGCCCACAGTGTTATCCAATGGAAAATAAAAGTTGGTACAAATCGCATACTAAGGCTTCCCCATTGAGAAGTACGAGTGTATTAATACAATATTATATAGTACTATGTATTAGTGAGATGGCACTAGTTAGTGTTTTCCATCTCAATGGAGATATTTAAACAAAATTTCTCAGGTAGCTATTTTCTCCCATGAAAATTGTATGGGCCAATGCTAAGTCTGTGGGAAATTTCACAACGGTATACAGTATGTCCCAATGTTTCCTTTATGTATTGCTAAGTATAGTGTTCATTGAGTGAACACTGAACCCCACATTCCCAACACCCAAAATTTAAGCTAACAACTCACCACCTTTTCATCTTTAAACTGTATCAAGGATTCTTCTGATAAATATATTCTTATGGTCTTAATAGACTTCGAAGGAGCATTTGATTCGGTATGGTGGGATTGTGCCCTCGATCTCTTGTGCTTTGCACAGTGTAATACAAATTTGTAGTTACATATTTAATACTATAAGGTCATATTTTCAGGACAGATTTATTACTGTGTGTGCACGTCATCTGTCACATAGTGCCGGTGTCTCAAGAGGTTGTCCTCAAGGTTCGGTTTTAGGACCTCTCTTTTGGAATGCAGTTTTGAATCAGTGGCTTGTTAAGGAGGGTACAGAGGTTGTAAGTTAACCTATGCTGATGACTTTGCGATTGGAGATTCTGGGCGCTCCAGACTTATATTGAACCAAAAAATTCAGTCAGTTTTAGATGATTTAATGCAGTGGGACGAATTGAACAAATTGCAAGTAAGACCCGTTTTATAGTTTTTATTTGATTGCGGCAGACCTCCAAGAGTTCTTTTAGGTGGAGTTCAGATTCCTTATGTGGCTAAAACTAAGTATAAGTTTTACTAAGTAAAACTAAGTAATATTAATAAGAGATGACAAACTACTTTTTGCCACATGTTTCACACCTGAATGTAAAAGTAAAGCACTTTACAGCCTCCATTGCTTGAATTTCTCGTAAGGAGTGGGGATTGAATAAGAGGGTGTTCTCATTGTATTATAAGATTATTTTTCTCCAGATAGTGGCATATTCGGCTGTTTCTTGGTTTTCTGTGGTAACTAAAAGTAGGGTTCGACGCTTCAGCGCTCTATGTTATTAAGTTTACTGAAATTACCTAGAACAACGTCTACAAACGCCATACAGGTAATGGCTCGTATCATACCATTGGATTTATTTATTGTCTACAGAGGTTTTTGTAAAAATTGAAAAAGGGTATGTCGTTAACATTTTTGGATACCACAATCTTTCTATTTGGAGAATAATATTAAAGAAGAAAACCAACGATTATGGAATAAATTAATGGATTTATGGCAGACCAAAAGGGTTAATTGGCGATGTTGGAGCTGTGATGAGGAAATATATTCCCCAGGTGAACTATGCATCGTCAAAAACCGTGGCATCTTGGTTTGCGCCTTCTATGTATACTTCTTTTTTGTTAACAGGACACGGCTCACTTAGGGCCAAATTATATGAAAGAGGATTGGAGGCAGATCCTTTCAGTACATGTGGCAAACAGGAGACTTGCATGCATGTATTTTTTTTTTTTTTTTTTTGTGTCGGGAGTATGAAGACCAAAGGCAGACTTTGATGGCACATATTCTTGGCTTATGTGATACAGTATATTTACTTATTGCAAATAGTGACTGTTTTAATCCATTTCAGGAGTTTTCAGCTGCTGTTTTTGCAAGAAAAACTGTTCTTAGAGCCTTTCTTTGAGGGGAAAACCTGGTGACTGGATTGTCTTCATGGAGTTTCTTGTTGGACCCAATTTCTTGTGTCGGTTCTCTGATTTTGGAGAACATTGCGTTAAACTACTGGTTTCTACCTCTGGCTAGCAGCTGGAGTGCTGGACCTGATTCATGGAGTTGGGTCTGGTGCTCTGGTGAGTTATCTTTGTGCTGCGATCATGAATACTTAATTCTGGATTCTGGGGTGTTGGACCTATTTATTGCTTCAGGTCAGATGCTCTAATGGTTTATTTTTCCATGGCGGAAAAATAGACCCATGTCTGCGCGGTAGCACAGTGATATCGTTACCGTCCTCCCCACACCGGGTGGAAAAGGCACGGGTTCGAATCCCGTCGAGACGCGAAGAACTTTAATGGGCTTTTTTCACTCCATGGCTTAGTTAGTCGGTCTTGAGCGTAGATAGCAAGGTTCCCCCCCCCCCCCAGAAACTGGGATTTTTTCGTCCAGCAAAACAGGCAAATCGACCAGAGAACACACGCAATTTACAGTCATAATACATATATGGGTATATATAAGAGATTACGGGTGGCCCTGATATAATAATTTGAATTTGGATTTTTAATGGCGGACAGTTGGACGTTTTCTGGACAGTATCTTTATTGGGTTTTGAGGTTCCAGTGCATGTGGAACAGCAAATAAGGAGATATTCAATTGAACTGTGATTTTTGAAGTTTGTTGTTGTGCCATCATTAGTTTTTTTTTTTTTTTTTTTTCTGCTGGCTCCGTGGTGTAGAGGGTGTTTAGTGTCAAACGGCACCAGAGGTTTCTCCCCCATCTCCGCCTGGCTCAGTGGTATGTGCATCCCGGGGAGCGGGATTGCTAGCACTCACTGGTATTGCACTACCTCCAGTGTGTGCGGGATTTCATGTGCAAATTGCACTACAGTAAAACCAGGAAAATAAAAATGAAAAATAATTCAACATACTTTTCCAGGCCTGTTTTGTAAAGACTACCTATTCACAAGTTCTCAAGGTAGAGTTGGGCTTATGCCTAGGAGCTTCCCTGATTAAAGAACACACACACACAAACGGGTGCTTAATGATATGTACAGAGGATCTGATTATATGTAAATATATCTTGTATATACATGATTGATGATGTACATAAAAGATACAATTGATGATATACATCAAAGATACAATTGATGATATACATCAAAGATACAATTGATGATATACATCAAAGATACAATTGATGATATACATCAAAGATACAATTGATGATATACATCAAAGATACAAAGTATATTAGATGATATACATCAAAGATACAAAGTATATTTGATGATATACATCAAAGATACAAAGTATATTTGATGTACATCATCTTGAGGCTGTATATTGTCAGTAATTAATAAATGAATGACAAATGAAATGTACAATGAAAAGCCTCCTCGTCATCGCATGCAAGCTATATTCCATTCAATCATCACTCTGATGCGCCTGTTAATTATTAAGCATACCGGGGAAGGAGCCAGTGGAATGTGCATGAATTGCTTCTGTCCATGGTGTTCTTTCCCACGAACTGTGAGGACAAAAATCTGGATTTTAAAATGTATATGTATCGTTTGTCATTCTGTTTATTTAATTTTAACGCTTAATTAAATCTTACTTAATTTAATCTGGTTACGCCATTTGTATTTATGTAATTTATGACATTATGACGTTAAGTTACAACTTTATGTAACTTAATGTTATTGTCATCTTGATTTCATTTATTCTTATTTAATTCTTTAATGTCTTATGTCTTATTTAATTCTTTAATGTCTTATGTCGTTTGATGTTATTTTATTTAATTATTTAATGTCCGTGGCTTAGTTAGTCGGTCCATTTATTTATTTTTGTAATGTATCTGGTTGCCATCATGTCTGCAAGTGTCACTATAATCAATACCCCGCTTATCTGTGAACCGCCGGCGTTTTGGCTGTGAAGGGATATTGCAACACAATCTAATCATGATTCTCTAATGTTTTTCAGTTAAATTAATGAATTTAGCTATAGGTAATGGATTATAATGAAAATCTTAAAATTTTATAACTTTAAGATAAATTTTAATTTTATCAATAATTTTATTAAGGTTTTTGCAACTACACGCACGCTACAGTTCATTCCACATTCTGCTCATTATAATCAATGTTGGCTAAATTTTCTTTTCTTTTTATACTCGTGCTATATTTACTGTTAACTTGCTCTTATCGCTACTGTTATTGTCTGCTACGTCACGGCTTATGGAAACGGCAGACGGAAAACAACTTAGTCACTGAGTGGGGTTGAGACAGTGCTGGTGAGCTCAGGAGGTAACAAAAAAATCACGATATCCAGGAAAGATGGACATCCAAGTCTACTCCAATAAGGATATAGTGGCATAGTGTTTGGGTAAGGCGCCACCTGTAGTTTCCCACCTCTTCGCCATCAGTATTCTTGTGATGAATACAGAACTCTGTAAAAACCAAAAAAAGTGTAGTGTGTTGTATGTGAAAAGATCTGTTGTAATGTTCTGGTTTCTTAGCCGCAGGGCCCCTAGTGGGACTCCACGTTGCCCTCCACCACCGCTGGAAGGTGAGCCAGGCTGTCCACATCTGGGATAGCCTGAGATTCCTGATGGAGAACAGAAAAAAAAAAAATATTGAGATTGAGTGGGGAAGATAGTACGAGAAGTGGAATCAAAATGGGAACAAGGAGGAGGATGAGGAAAGAAGGCATCTTCCAGCGGAGCAAAGAGGTGAGAAGGCGAAGTGGGAATCACCCCTGGCATGGGGAGCTCACCATGCCAGGGGTGATGTCAACCATGCCAGGAAGACAGCTTGCAGAATAAGGGAAGTCTGCAAAGGAAAGCGCCATGTTGGCATACCACATCTGGCAAGTCAGATTTCAGCTGCACCCGACCAACCCAAAGGGATTCAGGTGCAAAAAAAAAAAAAAGTGCGAAGGGTTAGTGTCATGAGTTGGGTTGTCCTGGAATTGGTAATGTGTGTTCAAGTGGATAGAATGCCTTCTCTGGTTCTATGGAATACATCTTGAGCGAACTCAGTGAGAGCTATATAAAAGTTTTTCTTCCGTGAGAAAAAGATGCACATAATTTCTGGGATGTTCCTCTATCTTCGTGAATAGTCTGGGGTAGTCGTCCTACTGGGATCAGAGTTATATGACATGTTCCCTGTTTTCTTCATACCCATAGAGACAGAATGGATTTTTTTAAATTCCAAGCGTGGTTAATTTATATCTAAATGGGCCATGCCCTGTAAGCAGGAAGGTGACGGAGACCTGGAGGAAACCAGGAAGGAGGCTTTGGGTATGTCAGTGATAAAGTCGGAATAAATGTTTTGATAACAAGGAGGAGGATGAGGAAAGAAGGCATCTTCCAGCGGAGCAAAGAGGTGAGAAGGCGAAGTGGGAATCACCCCTCGAATTCTAGTGATCTTGCCATATTTCACGCAGTTTGTCTGCTATCCTCTTTTCTTGTTTTGGGAAATTTGCCCTATCAAGCTGAATGCCATCGACTGTGCAAGGGATCCCTTTTCTGAGTTTATGATGCAGTCCGCTCTTGATGACTTCAAGTTCGAGGACCTGGAGAGCTGGAGTGCTTACGATACAACAAGCTCTCGTGATGGTTAAAAGCATAGAACGTTGGATAGAATCCAGTTTTTTGCGATTTCTGTCAAGGATAACTCTGTGACACAACACAGCTTCACCATGGCAAACTATGGGAAGGAAGATAACTCTGTAGATGAGAGAGAGAGAGAGAGGGCCCTCCGTTTAACCCACCAGTCCCCCCAGCTTATGCGTGTAATCATGACTGTGTACTTCCTTATCTTAGAGGCCTTACCTTATCCTAGGTACTGCAAGTGGGGAAAAATGTTAGCTTTGCATCTATCAAGATTCCAAGGTATTTAATCTCAGAGTAAAGCCTGATTGGACTGTTTGCGATCACGATTGTCGGAGGTGTTGAAATCTGCACGGTTCCCTTCAACAGGATTGACTTAGTCTTTTTTCCGGAAATGGGGAGCCGAGGTAAGGCAGCCCAGTCCTGTAATTTTCTGATTGCATGGTTGGATCTGGATTATAGCTGTGCCCTAGTCTCAGCATGGACTATCAGGATGAGGTCATCAGCAAATGCCATAGAGGAGACTTGTTCGAGGTCCATCCCAGGAACTCGTCCAGGACAATGGACCAGAAGAATGGTCCCAGGACAGAGCCCTGAGGGCAGCCCTGTGAAATTTGCCTGATGAAGCTTTACTGCAATAGTAATCTTTCTATAGGTTAAGTATAATTGTATGATTTTGTATAAGTTGGTTGGGATGTTGACCTGACAGAGCCTCCTAAGGATGCTGGGCCACCGTATCCTGTCGAATGATCCCTCGAAGTCAACAGTTATTGCCATAACGTACTTTAAATCAGCGGTTGTAGCTGTAGACACGAGGTGGTTAATTGCGTCTACTGTACTGGTTCCTTTCTTGAATCCGAATTGGGTCGTTGAAGTTAGGTTTTAATCTTAAAACCAACTTTGGTTTTAAGATTTTCAAGTCTTTGTCTTTTACGCCATCGCTGTCCACGATATCACAATCCTCTGCTGCCTTGATAATGAGCATATGCTTCGTGGACATGTTTTGTAACGTATAAATAATTATATGAAAGAGATCTGCAATTTCGAACGATAAGCCTTATTTAATCTTTTTTTTTTTTTTCCTGCGCTGGGGTGATTTAGTTTCGTCCAGACATGATTTTCTATCTGTGACTATCAGTTTGGGGGGAGGGGTCATTTAATGTTAAGATACAAAATAAATAAGAGTGGCGAATGACCATTAGCAGCTATCCTTTTCGGCCGTATGATAGAAAATATATATAAGAATGTAACTCTTAAAGACTGAAATAATGAGATGTTAATTTTACGCATTCTGACATTATTTCTTTTGTTGTCGTATTGATTATATTTAAGATATTTTTTCTCGATTTCGACTATTAACACTCGGGATATGGCATTTTGCACACTTTGCAACTTCATAAATTTCCGCCTGATATTTTCATAAAACTTCAGCGAGGTGTTCGACATTTACATTTCTTTTTACTCGTAGATAACGTATCATCAAATCAATATTTAAAAAGTTATTAAAAATTAATCAATGAACTGAACTGTCTGCGCGGGTAGCACAGTGGTATCTTCACCGTCCTCCCCACACCGGGTGGAAAAGGCCTGGGTTCGAATCCCGTCGATGACGCGAGGAACTTTAATGGGCTTTTTTCACTCCGTGACTGAGTTAGTTGATCTCAGGCGTAGATAGCAAGGTTTTTTCCCCTCAGAAACTGGGTTTTTTTCGTCAAGCAAAACATGCAAATCAACAATAGAACATACGCAATTTGTAGACACAAAATACGGGTTAATGTATTTAATTACGGGCAACCCTAAAATAATAATAATGAACTGAACTAGAAAACCTGCAGTATGCAATAAACCTGCACTGTCGAATTCAAACGTAGAACGGCAGTAAATCACATATCTCTTTAGAACTTGTTCATTTTAAGAGGATTTCCTAAGGATGAAACTGTATAAAATAATTCATGCAAATCGCTTAATCGAACGAAATTTCACCTTCGAATATATGGGCCGCAGAACTAGACACCTCAGAGGAGACCTCTCCTCTTTGGTTTTTGAGGTTGTCACAGACATTCTCTCAGATATGCCAGACAAGCTGTACTTGCTACCTGGGAGTCTAAAACGCTGATGGAACTGACATTCGAATGACACTCAAGTCAAGTGAACCCAATTTCGGCGAAGTCCGGACGGTCTTTGACAGCCAAATCCTCTGCTTGCACCTTCATGATGGTGGAACTGCTAGTAATCCTGGGTATAACCTCCATGCACAAACACATGGTAGGTGACCACCCAGGTGTGAACCAACGTAAGCAGGGGTCGAGGTGTGGCGCCCACACCACATGGAGGAACGCCGACCCTGTATGTTAGCAGGCAGTACTCGGTGGTAGATGACTCTCATCAACCGGTGAAATACCACCACTTTGCTTATTGGAGGCTTGAAGTGGTGGAACACATGTTTAGTCTCTAGAGCTAATTTCCAGTCAATCCTGCCCTATCTCTTCCATCATGCAGTATGATTGATGACTTTTGAGGTTATGATGAACGTCGTGGCAAGATTCAATATTCCTTACATTTCGAGGGTACAGCTCTGAAACGGTGTTCGCAGGCCGGCCGCTAGTTAGTACACCGGACCGAACCTATTGGTAAAGCTCTAGGAGGCTTCTGGATCAGCTAGTGTATAATCTTGCTACCTCTACTCTGCCAGATAGTGACTGGAGGGAGTGCGAGTAGTGTATATGCGGGGAGCATTGTGGAGGCCACGTTATGTCAAGGATCTGGGTATATTCTTACCACGTGTACGCCACATCCAAAAATTTCAATACTTCATACAGCATGTCCCATCCACTTTTTCTTACCATTGAATACACCATGAATTGTCAAACTAATGGAGCAAGCTTATCTGCGAAAAGATCTAAACCTCCCAAGCCCTTCCTAATTCATTTCACAAATATACGTGGTCTCAATTCTAATCTCAACGATGTCCATTTCCACTTGCAGTCTGCCAAACCACATGTACTTTTTCTGACAGAATCTCAGTTATCGGTTGATTCAACTACTGCTCATCTCAGATGCCCAAATTATTCGCTGTATGATTCCTTTCGCCTCAAAGGTGGTACTTGTGCATATGTCCGTTCTGATATTCCCTGTCAGAGACTTGGCAATTTGGAATCTCCTCTCTTTGATCTTCTCTGGCTTAAAATCTCTCTACATCATTGTGTCAAATTCAACTGTTGTCTCTACCGTTCTCCCAACTCCACTAATCACTTGGAGCTCTTTGACTTCCTCTCTTTGCAACTTGACTTTCACCAGTACAACTTTCCTAACAGTGAGGTAATTTTCCTTGGTGATTTTAATATTCACAACTCCAGCTGGCTTACATTTTCTAGTCACACCGACCCAGCAGGTCGGGATGCTGAGGCTTTTGCAATTACTAGCACAGATTGTTTATTTACCTACAAGAATACCGGACAATCCTAATCATACAGCCAATACGCTTGATCTTTTTTCTGACAAACAACCCTTCTAAGTACGCGGTCGAAGTGAGAGCTCCTTTAGGCACTTCAGATCATAACTTGGTGATTGTCTCTTCTCCAATGGAACCTTTATCTCATGGCTATTCCCAACCTCGTGTTGTTTGGCATTATAAGAATGCAAAATGGGATGACCTGCGACATTTATTTTATTCTTTTCCTTGGTCGGATTACTGTTTCAAAACTTCTGATATCAACGTTTGCTCGGATCGTGTCAGTGAAATTATTCTTGCAGGAATGGAATCCTTTATCCCACACTCCAATTTAAAATCTCGTCCTTTATCTAAGCCTTGGTTTTCCAATAAATGTGCTAAGGCTGTTCAAGAGAAGAATGTTGCATATCGTTAATTGGCTTGTTTCTAATTCTTCAGTGTCATTTTTTGCCTACAGCAAAGCTCGCAACAATTGTAAACCAGTTATTATTCAGTCCAAACTAGAGTTTGAACAGGCTAAGAGTAGAAAACTTGCTTCTTGACCAAATGGTAGCCGAGCATTCTGGTCTCTTGCCAAAGCTATTCGCCGCAACTTTTGTCCATCTCTGCTCCCACCTCTATGCAAACCAGATGGTTCTGTTGTCACTTCAGCCAAGGATAAAGCTGACCTGCTAGCATCCCATTTTTCTTCCAGCTCATGTATTAATGATCTTGGTAAAACACCTCCCACCATTCCCAACACACTACATTCAATGCCTCCTGTGGTCTTCCGTCAAAAGGATATCAGAAGGATTTTGATGAATCTTGATGCTAAGAAAGCTCCAGGTCCTAATGGTATTTCTCCACTTGTTCTCAAAATCTGTGCTTCTGAACTTACTCCTATCCTTTGCCGCCTTTTTTCACTTTCTTATTCCAAATGTGTCTTTCCTTCTGCTTTGAAATTTGCTCATATCCAGTTCCTAAAAAGGGTGACAAATCCCTGCCATCCAATTATCGTCCCATTGCAATTACTTCTACTCTTTCTAAAGTAATGGAGAAATCAATTAACCCCAACTCTTAAAGTACCTAGAAACCTTCCGTCTGATCAACCGTCGCCAGTATGGATTCCGTCAGTGTCGATCCACTGGTGATATTCTGGCTTATGTTACCCATTTATGAACTAATCCAATTGAAAGGTTCGGTGAAACAGAAGTAGTTGCTCTTGACATCTCAATGGCTTTTCATCGTGTTTGGCATAAAGACGCTTCCATGTTGAGAAGCTTCCACGTTGGCAAACCATAACGTGGAAGCTTCTAAACAAGCTTCCAATTTATGGTTTTCCAACTGTTTTTAGTAATTGGTTATCCAGCTTTCTCTCTGATCGCTCACTGAGGGTGATGGTAGATGGCTCTCTGTCTTCTAACTTCTCCACTAATGCCGGTGTCCCCCAAGGTTCAGTTCTTTCCCCCACTCTTTTCATCTTGTATATTAATGACCTTCTTCCATTGACTGGAAATCCTATCCATAATTTTGCCGATGGTAGCACATTGCATTCCACTTTCCATTTTGAGAAACCTTGTCCTGCTCAATCAGCTTCAACTTCTCGAAAATCTGCTACCAATTCCTTAAATGCCGATCTTCAGGTAATTCTCCAGTGGGGCAAACACAACTTAGTTGATTTCAACCCTTCTAAAACTCGGTCTTGTCTTATATCTCGCAAAAATTATTCTTCTGCTCCTATGCTTATCTTTAATGACACTCCGATTTCTAGGCAAAATGATATATCTCTTTTGGGGATCACCCTGACTTCTAATCTCTCTTGGCACAAGCACATTACAATTATTGCTTCCTCTGCATCTAAAAAAACTTGGTTTTCACTTTCGCTCTCGGCGTTACTTTTCTTCCAAACAGCTGCTCACTCTGTATAAATTGCAAAACCGCCCTGCCATGGAATATTGTTCCCACATCTGGGATGGTGCCCCCAAAACCTCTCTCAGGCTTCTTGATTCCATTCAGAAGAGGGCAGTTAAGTTAATTAATGGTTCATCTCTAACAGAGTCTCTCCACTCGCTTTCTCCTAGACGTACTGTTTCTGCTGCATGCCTCTTCTACAGATACTTCCATGGGCACTGTTCTTCTGAATTGGCTTCTATAATTCCCGCTCTCTCTTTCAAAACAGTCCGAACACGTGCCGCCACCAGCCAACATCCATTTACTGTCCAACTTCAAACCCACAGAGCCAACTTTTCATCTTCCTCATTTATTCATTCAACTGCCGTTTTCTGGAATTACCTTCCTTCATACGTATTTCCTGAAAATTACAATCTACAGAAGTTCAAGTCCAATGTCAACAAATATCTTCTTTCGTCTTCTCAACCTCCAACCCAAGCACGGTACTAAGTACTATAGGTTCTAATACCTCTCGTGTTTGGGGTTTACATAAAAAAAAAAAAAAAAGACCTGATTGCAACCTATAAGGTCCTTAAGGGGATTAGGGGCAACAGTAAAACGAACGAAGACGAAATTTTCACTGTTATAAATGATTCCAGAAATACAGCCCATAAATTCAAATTACATGGGTTGTAAAGTCTTCTTTTGGCCAACGAGTTGTTGATTGCTGGAATAAGTTATTTCCGTGGCTGGATGAGGGTGACAGCTTGAGGAAATTAAAAGGTGGTCAAATGGATAGTGACTGACATGAGAAGGTTATTTTTTTTTTTTTATATATATTTATTTTATTATTTTCATTTTATTTTTTATTTATTTTCGGCTAGTGCAGCAAAAGCTTGTGGCTTCCTTGCATTATATGGGTAGTGCCAATTATATGGCTTGTACCAAAAACAACTGCATATGGGTAGCAGTAACCCAAAAGAAGTGTATCAATCGGATGGTATATTTTTCTGGGGTTACACTCAGGGTAGTGGAGGCCTGGGGGTAATTGTGCAGTGAGATATGAAGTTTTATGAACAGTACAGACAGGTTGCCATGTGGTCTTGTCAATGATATACAGGAATTTTTCGAGCAGAGATAAGAAAGTGATTATCCCCTTGTATAAGGCAATGGTCAGGCCACACCTTGAGTACTGCGTACTGGTCTGGCAGCCTCATTTTAGGAAGGATGTAGAGTTGCTATAACGAGTACAGAGAAGGGCAACAAGACTGGTGAAGGGAACAAAGATGTGCTCTTATGAAGAAAGGCTTAAGTTCTGCAAATTGCTACTTCTGGAGACTAGGCACTTGCGTGGCGATCTAATTGAGTTGTATAAGGCCTTGAATGGATCGAGCAGGCTCGATGCTGATTTGATTCTTCCTCTTGCTCAAATTACAAACTATGGGGGCATAGATTCAAACTGAGGAAAGACCGTTGAAGAATAGATGTGCGGAAGTTTGTCTTTAGCCAGCGTGTGGTTAATTGCTGGAACAAACTTCCATCTGTTGTTGTGGAAGTTGATACCTTAAATAAATTCAAGGCAGAATTAGATAAACATTTGAAATGATCAGTGAAATCGGAAGGGTTTTTTTTTGATGCTGTATAAGCTTGCTTTCTTGCATCGTGTTCCTCTACTAATGCTAATTATTATTTTACTCCGCCTGCCCGTGCCACTAATCTGAGGCTACCTGGTCCACGTCGCATCTTCATACTGCTCCCTATCGCATAAAATATTTTTAATTAATAATATACGCACATTCCTGTAGCCGCACAAATATTTCGTTTGTTCGCAACGTCCATCATTTCTGCACAGTATTGCCGGATCCTCTGAATTGATATTACAAAGATCAATCGATTTACTCGTATGAAATATGAGTAAATCGATTGATTACAGAACAGAATCGATTTTTTTTTTTTTTATGAAAACCCCAAACACGAAAGGTATCAAAACCTATAGTACTAAGTACCGTGCATGGGTTGGAGGAGAAGTATGGGGGGGATACCGGAAACTTTGCTCTAGAGACTAAACATGGGTTTCACCACTTCAAGCCTCCAATAAGCAAAGTGGTGGTATTTCACTGGTTGATGAAAGTCATCTACCACCTACAAATGGTCAGTCCACACCTTGATTACTGCGTACTGGTTTGGCAGCAGAACGGTTTGGTATTTTTTTGTGAGGGGACTACAATGCGTACAAATACTAGTAATTTTAAATTTACCACAAAATCGCAAGTGTAGAAATTTCGCCAGAACAAATGACTGATGATTCGATCGACATACCCCACCCCACGAAAGATTTTTGTCTATTAAAGCCTTTGCAAAGTGTAGTATTTGAATTATTTAGCCGTTAGCCAAACACGATATTCATGCCGTCGTAAAGTCGCCAAAATGCGAGAGAAGGAGAAACAAGGTAAGCTAAGGTTACTTTCGCCGTAGGGAAGCCATTCTCTTTTCTTTCCTTCCCAGTTTTTTTTTCCTTTAAATTCTAACATCGTGACATCTTCTGCATTCCCGCTGATAACCTCCTTCTGCCAGATCCATTTGTCTTCGTCAGGATTCCTAAGCTGCCTTTATCAGATGTGCTTATTGAAACCGTACTCCATTACAGAGGGGTTAATGTCATTCTTGTAACGATAATGAATGGAAACAAGCTGCAAGTGCCGCCGAAGATATAACAAGGTGTTCGCTAATCGCCGGGTAATTCTTAAACAACCAGCTCAGGATATGATTAGCGAACCGCCAATAAATTACGACACTTAATTAGCATACAGTAATGAAGCGATATCCAGCAACATCTACACGTGTGCACATGTTCAGTGCAGTCGGGTGAAGGTTAAAGCAGGTGAAAGGAGCAATGGCTACAAAATATGTGTCCACAGAGATTAAAGGAACAGGTAACTATCTCAGAGTGTGATGGCGAAAGTAAAGGAAAAAAAGCCAATCTCCTGGGCGAAAAATATGGGCATCATGTAACTGCTTACAAAGTTTAATCTTAAATCAAGAATAGATTCCAGAGGTAGATTATAATTGAGAAGAGCAGCTCAATTGTTTACGCTCTTAGTAAAATATCCTTCTGTTTTTCCATCATGGCCAATACATTCATATAATTTGAGTGCCTCGAGCTAAGGGGATAACATCTGGCGAGTATGGCCTTGGCACACCCATGGTCCCGAGCTGCATATCATCATCCTTCTCTTTCGTGGTGATACCTTCTACTTTTCACTCTTGTTTTCTCTCTCTCTCTCTCTCTCTCTCTCTCTCAAAGTAACTCAGAAAAAAAAAAAAAAATCACTGGTGCAGCAAAAGAATCAGGCCTTCTTGCACCATATGCTAATAATAATAATAATAATAATAATAATAATAATAATAATAATAATAATAACTAGGGGGCTTTTCCCCCTGCTCGCTTTGTTCGAAGTGGCGCTACTGATTGCTGTCTATGCTAAACGCGTTATTACGTGCTCCTCAATTTTATGTTGAAAGTGGTATTAAGTAGAATAATTTGATTTTCTTTGTGATCATCTCGTTGACAGCGTTGGATTGTGGTGGGGTTCAGTGTATTTTTGACGACATCAGGTAGTATTTAACTACTTATAGACATTCGTTTATGTTGACAGTCGGAACGTTCTTCATTCTAACGGTCAGTGGATTGTTTCCCTGTGCATAGCGTAAATTTTTATATGACTATAATTTAAAATCCTGATGTTCAGAGACTGGGAGCCCTTAATTAATGAGAACGACCTTACTGTTCTGTGTGTCAGGGTTTGAATCTGGGGAAATATAATTAAACTTAAAAGAAGTGATTTTTGGAAATTGTATGGCGCGTATTATGATTTAATTTTGAATAATAAGCACGTTAATGAATAAAATGAGTGCTAACAAAGATACTCTGCCAGGGGAATAAAACAAAACAAATACGAAATCCACTGTTAAAATTCAAGAACTCCCAAGACTGAGCCTTTTGTAAGTAATGATGAGGTAAATACAGTTAATGGATTTTTTAACAAACCTGTGGAAAACATTGACGGGTTTTCAAAATTATGATAGTACGGGTTCCCATAAGATATTTAAGAAAGTCTTAAACAAGGTAATAATCTAAAGACTGAAGGGACCAAATTTGACTGTATTAAGCATCAAGTTTATCATGTGGAAATATGCAGTACACCAATGGAGAGAGTGAAAGGAGCGAGGGTGGAGTTGGCTTTCTAGTCCAAAACGATATAAAAAACATTTTGGAATTCAAAAGTACATCACCAAGTGTTTCAAGACTACTACGCAGGATTTCTAAGAGGTACAAGCTAAAGGTTATAATGATTTATGCACCAACTTCGAGCCATGATGATGAAGAGGTTGAAGAAATGTACGCAGAAATTAACAGTTTTCTAGATGAGCAGAAAACCCACTACACTGTCATTATGGGGGACTTGTGAAACAAATGCCCCATAATGGGGACTTGTTTCACAAGTCCACAAGTCTTCACACAAGTGAAAGACTTTTGGAATTTGCAGAATCTCGAGGATTGTCAGTAATGAACACTTTTTTTCAAGAAAAGGGTGAACAGAAAGTGGACATGGAAGAGCCCAAATGGATTATCAACTAATGAAACAACTTCATCCTGACTAACAGAAGATATATCGTAAATGATGTTACAGTCTTGAACTAGGTAAATGTTGGAAGTGATCACAGAATGGTAAGATGCACACTTGATATAGATGTATGAAAAGAAAGTAAAAACCTAACTCGAGTAAATAATACGAAGGTCTTTTGAGATAACAGAAGAGAAGAGAAGAAAAAGCAGTATGCACTGGAATTTAAGAACAAGTTACAAGTTTGAGCTTCTGCAGACGGCTCAGGACCAAAATATCGATGAGGAATATTACAAATTTCTGAAAGTGATAAAGCCCAAGAAATCTATAGGTAAAAAGAAATCCAAAGAAGAAAACATTAATCAAGAAACACTTGTCATGATGAACCAAAGATGACAAATGAAGACACACAAGGAGAAAATTGAGTATACTGAGTTATGCAAAGCAATTAGAAAGAGAAGATTATGTCCTCTCTGAGGTCTTATGTCCCCAAGAAAAGTAGAACAACTAACAAGTAGGTTAAAACAAGTAACGCGGACAGAGACGTGGTGCCACCCGGAAATTGGGGATGATGAGTTTCAGTACAGCTTGTATAATGTATTTAGGAAGGATAGGGTAGATAGAAGGGGTGGTGGGGTAATGCTTCTTATCAGAAGCAGCCTGAGTGCGACGATAGCTTTCCCGGATTCAGACATTTCACATGCTAGTATAGAGTCTGTATGGTGTGAGATAGTTGGAAACAAAGGTATAATGCGAGTAGGAGTAATCTACAGACCAGGTGATTGTGAAGATTATGACAAAAGCCTCTACATGCAAATGGAATGGGCAAGTAAGCGTCAATGCCTTATTATGGGTGATTTCAATTTGCCTCTAATTGATTGCAGTAAATGGGAAGGAAACTCGACATGGGGAACAAAATTTTTAAATCAACTAGATGACTGTTATTTGTATCAACATGTCAGGGAAAGTACTAGAGAAAAGAATATCCTAGACCTCATCATCACACATGAATCAGATGACACAACAGGGCTGACAGTAGAGGAACCAGTAGCAGGAAGTGATCACGGAGTTCTACGGTGGATGATGACGGTGGATGATGACGTAGCAGTAGTAAAAGGCAAAGGAATGGGTTTTAATTTCAGAAAAGGAAATTACGATGCCTTAAAGTACTACATGGCCTCCATTAACTGGGTAGATATCGCGCAGAGAATGAATACAATTTAACTGTGGTACGCTTTTAAAACATTAATCAGAGATGCCTTGAATGCGTATATACCATTAAAAAAATACTCCACGAGAAGGGTTCCAATTTGGATGAATAGTGAAGTTGCCGCATTATTTGAGCAGAAAAAGGTGGCATGGAAAGGTTACGGAGCAATAAAAAGTACTGAAGCCTATAACACAAGGTGATATGTAATAGAGCCACAGAAAAGGTTCGACAGGCAAAGGCAGTTTATGAGAAATCACTAGCAAACAGAGCAAAGAGGGGGGAATAAGGAATTCTTCACATATATAAATGCCAAGAAGAGCAGGACAAACCAGATCGGACCTTTACGTAAGGGAAAGAGGACAGTAATAAATACACCAGCTGCCGTTGCAGATGAACTCAACAGTTATTTTGCATCGATATTTACAAATGAAAAGCCTTTTGTGGCAGTGGGAAACTGTGGGAGCGAAGTTAAAAAATATGTAATTAATGATATTGAAATTTCGCAAGATTATTTAATGAAAAAACTTTCGAGCCTACAGACCAGTAAGGCTCCTGGAGTTGATGGAATATACCCTATAATCTTAAGGGAGGCGGCAAGTGAGTGCATTGAACCATTGAGGCTAATTATGCGAGCATCACTAGACTCTGGGGAGATTCCCTTGGATTGGAAAAGTGCAAATGTATCGCCCATACATAAGGGTGGTTCTAAAAGTGAAGTTGGAAATTATCGACCTGTCAGTCTGACTTCAGTAGTATGGAAAATCATGGAGGCAATGATCAAGGGTGGAATTCAGGATCATTTGGATCGAATTGAAATTCTCAAGGATACTCAGCATGGTTTCGTAAAGGGAAAATCATGTTTAACAAATCTGGTTCGCTATTTCGAAAAGGTCAATTGCGAGCTGGATTTAGGGAATAATTTCGACATTGTTTATTTAGATTTCAGCAGAGCTTTTGACTCAGTCCCACATGAGTGGTTGCTTTATAAGCTGGATGAGGTTGAAATCACTGGGAAAATCCTTAGATGGATAGAAGGATGGCTTCAGGGCAGGAGGCAGAGGGTTGTGATAAATGGCTATTTCTCAGATTGGGTTGATGTAAGAAGTGGGGTTCCCCAAGGATCAGTATTAGGACCACTGTTGTTTTTAATTTTCATAAACGACATTAATGAAGGGATAGAGAGCGTGATGTCTAAATTTGCAGATGATGTTAAAATTGGTAGAGTAGTTAATGATCACTGTCAAGCTGAGCTTCTTAAGAGAGACCTAGATAGAATTCAGGAATGGTCAGAAAAATGGCAGCTGTGCTTTAATCCAACAAAGTGTAAGGTATTACACCTGGTAAACAGTAATCCCAAAATAACTTATTCACTTGGTGGAGTTCAACTAAACCCAGTACTGGAGGGAAGGGACTTGGGTGTTACGATACGGTCAGACATGAAATTCTCTGAGCATTGTAAACAGGTTGCAAGGAAGGGCCATGGTGTCCTATCGATGATCTATCGAACTTTTGCAAGGAGAGATAGGGACGTGATAAACCCATTATATAAGGCTTATGTTAGACCACACTTGGAATACTGTGTTCAAATATGGAGACCGCACCTATAGAAAGGCATCGAGTTTCTTGAAAGGGTGCAAAGAAGGGTAATTCGCCTGGTGAGATCGGCAAAAGGGCGTCCTTAAGAAAAAAGACTTCGAATATGTTGGTTGCAGAGTTTGGAAATTAGACACCTTAGAGGAGATTTGATTGAGGTGTTTAAGGCTCTGAGAGGCATCAGTAAAATGAATGAGGCAAAATTTTCAAGATTATTAATGATGCTAGAACTAGGGGACATAAATTCAAGTTACGGGGGGAAATGTTTAGATTGGACTGCAGGAAGTTTACTTTTAGCCAACGAGTTATAAATTACTGGAATAAGTTGCCTTCATGGGTGGTAGAGGCCGACAGTTTGGGGAAATTCAAAGGTCATCTGGATAGTACTTTCGGGTAAGAGAAGCGCATAGGATGATAGGTTTAATTTCCTTTTTTTTTTTTTTTTTTTTTTTGGCTGGTGCAGCATAAGCCATAGGCTTTCTTGCACCGTGCGGCCGTTATTCATACTAATACTAATACAAGCATAAAGGGAGAACAAAGGACTTAAATCAGCAGCCATGAGCAGTAATACAGAAAGACAAATGATACTGAAATTGAAGAATAGCGATGGTGTACTATTTATAAAAATAGCACAGATAGCATAAATCAAATAGCAGAAGACTACTATACAAGGAGCGAGGGATTGATGTCAGCAGTGGGGATGATGGATCGCAAATTAGTAACACTTACGACATACCCGATATCCTTCCTGATGAGGTAGAACATGCGTTGAAGAAAATGAGGAATCAGAAAGCACCGGGGGAAAATGAAGTTACTGTAGAGTTAGGAGGAAGAGACATGACACAAAAACTGGCAAGGCTCTTCACAAAGTGCATTAGAAAAGGTGTGACGCCTAAGCAGTGGAATAATGCAATCATAGTTTTGCTGCGTAAGAAAGGGGATAAATCAAAAATTGGGAATTACAGACCACTTAGCTTGTTATCCCACAACTACACGTTGTTCCCAAGGGTCATTACTAACAGATTAGAAAGAATACTTGATGAGAATCAACCGAAAGAGCAAGCTGGCTTTAGGACAGGATTCTCAATTATGGATCACCTTCACGTAATGTCACAGCTAATGGAGAAAGTAAATCAATATGAAACATCATTATGCCTGGCATTTGTGGATTATGAAAAGGCATTTTACTCCATACAGCATAAGGCAATGTTTCGGGCACTGGAAAAACAAGGCATTGAAACCCCATATATTATGATTTTGAAGAAAATATATGAGAGTGCTACCTCCTTCATTAGACTAGACAAAGACAGTAGGAAATTTAAAATTGAGAAAGGAGTTCGACAAGGAGACACAATATCTCCGAAGCTGTTTATTGCTGCCCTTGGGGAAGCTTTCAGGAGATTAAACTGGTCGCAGAAAGGAGTCAATGTGAACGGAGAGTACCTAAACTATTTACGATTTGCAGATGAAATTGTGGTCATAAGCCATGATCCCAAAGAATTAGAGGAAAATCTTAATCAGTTATGCACAGCTAGTAAGGATTTTGGACTAAAGATGAATATGGCTAAAACAAAAGTAATTATGAACAAGTATGCCACAGAAAGGGAAATAATGATTGAAGGAGCAGTAATTGGAAAGGTGGAGTCATATACTTATCTGGGACAAGTTATTAGCTGTAATAATGATAAATGGTTGGAAGTCAAGAGAAGAATAAATTTTGGATGGATAGCATTCAGGAAATATAGTCACATACTGAATAATAATATCCCAGTTTGTCTGAAACGTAAAATAATGAACCAATGTATACTCCCACCATGACTTATGGAAGTGAAACTTGGGCACTCACAAAAGAATGGAAGAGAAGCTGAGAACTACACAGCGAAGAATGGAACGAATCATATTGGGAATCAGACTGTTAGATAAGAAGAGAAACACATGGATTGGGCAACAAACTCAAAAAAAGGACATTCTTATCAAAACTAAAGAACTAAATTGGTATTGGGAAAGACACATAGCTCGAAGACATGATGACAGATGGACTAAGAAAATAACAGAATGGTATCCAAGAGGAGCTAGAAGAAAATCTTAAAGACAAAGGCGGAGATGGATAGATGAAATTCATGAGTTTGTGGGTAGTAAACGGATGGCCAGTGCTCAAAACAGAAGGAACTGGAAAGTTGCTGGAGAGGCCTTCATCCTGCAGTGGATTGAAAATGCCTGATGATGATGATGATGATCCCATATATTACGATTTTGAAGAAAATATATGAGAACGCTACCTCCTTTATTAGACTAGACAAAGACAGCTGTTATTTGTTGTTATTTGGTTTTAAGGAGTATTAACAAATAAAGCCATATTGCTCCGGGGATATACATTGGTCATTCCCTGACCTTTCCGCATCCTCTGTATTTGGTGGTTACGGGCTCGAACCCCGGTCTAATCAAGAAGCATGTGTTACGCACTGCTGCTCCTGCCCTCCTGGCTACAGAGGCGCCATCAGACTGTTAGATAAGAAGAGAAACACATGGTTTAGGCAGCAAACTCAAGTAAAGGACATTCTTATCAAAACTAAAGAACTAAAATGGTCTTGGGCAATACACATAGCTCGAAGACATGATGACAGATGGACTAAGAGAATAACAGAATGTTACCCAAGAAAAGCTAGAATAAAACCTGAAAGACAACGAAGGAGATGAACAGATGAAATTCATGAGTTTGTGGGTTGTAAATGGATGGCCATTGCACAAAACAGAAGGAATTGGAAAGTTGCTGGAGAGGCCTTAATCCTCTAGTGGATTGATGGATGGCCATTGCACAAAACAGAAGGAACTGGAAAGTTGCTGGAGAGGCCTTCATCCTCTAGTGGATTGATAATGGCTGATGATGATGATGACGATGAAGCATCATGACCCTACTTCTGTTGAATAATGCAGTGTTGATTGGGCTATGGATGTTTCTGGAGGACCTTTGAATGTGACTTGGATGTCGACAGCTCTGCATCCTCACGAAGCAGAACCCCTGAGAATTATGCTATTACAAGAAGTGGTAGACATGTTTATTGTTCTGTGGGCACTCATATTTCGGTTAAGAGTAAATCTCCTGTTTTGAAAAGGAGAGAAAAGAGGAGCAAAAAACATAAGTAAAATGTGAATAATGTATTAAATGAATTAGAGGTTTTTAAGGATAATGATAAATAAATGAGACAAGTCAATAGGAATATCGAAATGGACTTAAATATTCACAGTAAATATACGAATCAAGTTGAGGATATTGACAATTTTAATAATTCTGTCAACCTGCTCACCTGCCACTTTTCCTATTCCAGAGGAATAAAACAAGGCTTCCCACTTTCTGGACAACTCTAGACAGTTGCCATAGAACCATTCTTTAATATAATTGCCACCAGTATACAATATCGACGAACGCTGCTACCAGAACTTCACCTAAAGATAACCTACTCAGCATACGCAGATGACGTCACAATTGCAATACGCCACGAGAGTGAATTTGAAGACATTCAAAAGGCTCATGATCTCTACGCTCAAGCATCAGGCGCAAAACTCAACCAGTGTAAGACCAACGGCCTGTGGGCTGGCAACTGAAAAACCAGAACCAACTCCCCTATCCAATGCACATGGTCCATCAGTATGTATCACACATTTCTGGATAACAGGCGCAAAATTTAGTAGAAAACTGCAAACAGCCAAAGAGAATTCCTAACAATAATTAAGCCTTGACCAGGAAAAGGCATTCGACAGCGTTGAACACAGCTACATTTTTCAAACCTGGAAAGCTTTTGGATATGGACCCTACATCATTGGAACAATCCATCTGCTATACAAGGAAGCCAAATTCTTCCAGAAACTGAACAACCAGCTCACCTGCCACTTTTCGTATTCCAGAGGGATAAAACAAGGCTGCCCTCTCTCAGGACAACTCTCTACGCAATTGCCATAGAACCATGCCTTAATAAAATGCCACCAGTATACAATCTCGACGAACCCTGCTACTAGAACCTCACCTAAAGATAACTTACTCAGCATACGCAGATGACGTCACAATTGCAATACGCCACGAGGGCGAATTTGAAGACATTCAAAAGGCTCATAATCTCTAAGCTCAAACATCAGGCGCTAAACTCAACCACAGTAAGACCGCTTATCTTACTGTGGTTGAGTTTTTCAGACCTGGCAACTGAAAAACCAGAACCGATTCCCCCAACCAATGCACACGGTCCAGCAAGGGGCAGAAATACCTAGGTGTGTATTAGTATTAGTAATGGCTGCATGGTGCAAGAAAGCCTATGGCTTATGCTGCACCACCCAAAAAAAAAAAAAAAAAAAAAAAAAAACGAATAGAACAATGATAAAAAAAATAATAATAATAAACAAATAAACAGATAAATACATAATAAAAGAAAAAGAAATTAAACCTATCATCCTATGCGCTTCCCTAACCCGAAGGTAATATCCAGATGACCTTTGAATTTCCCCAAACTATCAGCCTCTACCACCCATGTAGACAACTTATTCCAATAATTTATAACTCGCTGGTTAAAATAAAACTTCCTGCAGTCCAATCTAAACATTCCCACCCCCCCGTAACTTGAATTTATGTCCCCAAGTTCTAGCATCATTTATAATCTTGAAAATTTCGTCCTCATTCATTTTATTGATGCCTCTCAGAGCCTTAAACACCTCAATCAAATCTCCTCTAAGGTGTCTAGTCTCCAAACTCTGCAACCCACATATTCGAAGTTTTTCTTCATAAGGGCCCTTTTTCTGATCTCACCAGGCCCGTCTTTGCACCCTTTCAAGAAGCTCGATGTCTTTCTTAAGGTGTGGTCTCCATACTTGAACACAGTGTTCCAAGTGTCGTCTAACAAAAGCCTTATATAATGGGATTATCACGTCCCTATTTCTACTTGCAAAAGTTCGATAGATCATCGATAGGACACCATGGGCCTTCCTTGCAACCTGTTTACAATGCTCAGAGAATTTCATGTCTGACCGAATCGTAAAACCCAAGTCCCTTTCCTCCACTACTGGGTTTAGTTGAAGTCCACTAATTGAATAAGCTATTTTGGGATTATTGTTTTAAGGTGTAAGTTGTTTTGGGATTATTGTTTCCCAGGTGTAATTAATACCTTACACTTTGATGGAATAAAGTATAGCTGCCATTTTTCTGACCATTCCTGAAGTCCATCTAGGTCTCTCTGAAGAAGCTCAACTTGACAGTGATCATTAACTTCTCTACCAATTTTAACATCATCTTCAAATTTAGACATCACGCCCTCTATCCCTTCATCGATGTCGTTTATGAAAATTAAAAGCAACAGTCGTCCTAATACTGATCCTTGGGAAACAACACTTCTTACATCAACCTCAGGAATAGCCATTTATCGCAACCCTCTGCCTCCTGCCCTGAAGCAATCCTGCTATCTATCTAATGATTTTCCCAGTGATTCCAACCTGTTCCAGCTTATAAAGCAACCGCTCATGTGTGACTGAGTCAAAAGCTTTCCTGAAATCTAAATAAACAATGTCGAAATTATTTCCTAAATCCAGCACGTGAGCGACCCTTTCAAAATAGCGAACCAGATTTGTTAAACATGATATTCCCTTTACAAAACCATGCTAAGTATCCTTGAGAATTTCAATTCTATCTAAATGATCCTGAAAACCACCCTTGCTCATTCCTGCATTATTTTCCCTACCACTGAAGTCAGAATGACAGGTCGATAATTTCCCACTTCAGTCTTAGAGCCACCCTTATGTATGGGAGATACATCGGGACTTTTCCAATCCAAGGGAATCTCCCCAGAGTCTAGTGATGCCGCATAATTAGTCCCAATGGTTCAATGCACTCCCTTAACATTATAGGGAATATTCCATCAACTCCAGGAGCCTTACTGGCCTGTACCCTCGAAAGTTTTTTCATTACATAATCTTGCGAAATTTCAGTATCATTAATTATATATTTTTCAACTTCGCTCACACAATTTCCCATTGCCATAAAAGGTTTTTCATTTAAAAATATCCATGCAAAATAATTGTTGAGTTCATCTGCAACGGCAGCTGGTGTATTTAATACCCTTTCCCTTACGTAATGGTCCGATCTGGTTTGTCCTGCACTACTTGACATTTATATATGTGAAGAATTCCTTATTCCCCCCTCTTTGCTATGTTTGCTAGCGATTTCTCAAAACTGCCTTTGCCTGTCGAACCTTTTCTGTGGCTCTAGTACAGATCATCTTGTAGCTGTTATAGGCTTCAGTACTTTTTATTGCTCTGTAACCTTTCCATGCCACTTTTTTCTGCTCAAGTAACGTGCCAACTTCACTATTCATCCAACTTGGAACCTTCCTCGTGGAGTATTTTTTTAACGGTAAATACGCATTTAAGGCATCTGTGATTAATGTTTTAAAAGCATACCACAGTTCAAACGTATTCATTCTCTCTGCGATATCTACTCAGTTAATAGAGGTCATGTAGTACCTTAGGGAATACTAATTTCCTTTTCTGAAATTAAAACCCATTCCTTTGCCTTTTACTGCTGCTACCTCTCTCATCATCATCCACCGTAGAACTCCATGTTCACTTCCTGCTACTGGTTCCTGTACTGTCAGCCCTGTTATGTCATCTGATTCATGGGTGATGATGAGGTCTAGGATATTCTTTTCTCTAGTACTTTCCCTGACATGTTGATACAAATAACAGTCATCTGGCTGGTTTAAAAATTTTGTTCCCCATGTCGAGTTTCCTTCCCATTTTCTCCAATTAATTAGAGCCAAATTGAAATCACCCATAATAAGACATCGATGCTTACTTGCCCATTCCATTTGCATGTAGAGGCTTTCGTAATAATCTTCACAATCAGCTGGTCTGTAGATTACTCCTACTCGCATTATACCTTTGTTTCCAACTATCTCATACCATACAGATTCTATTCTAGCATGTGAAACAACTGAATCCGGGAAAGCTATCGTCGCACTCTGGCTGCTTCTGATAAGAAGCATTACCCCACCACCCCTTCTATCTATAATATTCTTCCTAAATACATTATACAAGCCGTACTGAATCTTATCATCCCCAATTTCCGGGTGACACCACGACTCCGTAAGCCCTATTATATCCCTGTTACTTGTTTTAACCAGCAGTTCGAATTCGCTCATTTTATTGACGACACTTCTAACCTTACTGTATAAACAATTAAGACTTACTGTTCTTGTATATTTAACAACCGTAACACAACCCTTGAAGTTTTTTAGGTTTTCTGCCCTGGTATTAGCTACACGCTCACTTGAAACGTTTCTGCCCGCAGAACATGTAGATAATATGTCCAGTTGGGGTAACAGATAAGAACTCTTGAGGTATGTGCAAGAGTTACTTTGACCAATATTATCAGATAAAGCGTGTCAGTATTACCAACTTCCCCCCTATCTGGCAGTTTCCCTGAACCTTTAAGGTATCCTCAATAATACTGGCAAAAAATTTTGCACCACCTTTGTTTAAGTGTATCCTGTTTCTACAAAACAAATTCCTTCTACCTACAAGTGTGGGCCATGCTGATAGAAATTTCCTCCCTAAAGCCTTGCAGAGTTCTTCAAGACTTGTGTTAATCCACAAGGCTATTAACATATAATACCTCCTATCGTGTCTGGGCAGAATTGCAAACACACAGACATTGTGGCCTAGCTCACGACATTTCCTCAGCATGTTCCTGTATTTTTCCAACAAATCGTCAGATCGTGTACATTTAATGTCATTTGTCCCCACATGAATAATAATATTCTCTTTATCCCCCCCCTTAAAATCTGACAATCTGTTGGCGACACCATTAATAGTTGCTCCCTGCAGACATTATTAATAGTTGCTCCTGGTTCTACTCCACCTATCACTGCACCTCGGCCATACCCTCCTTTTCGTCCAGAAGAACTGGCCCGAATTGCTGAGTCGTTTCAACAAAGTACTCGGGAAATGGAGAAACGTGTGTGCCACATCTTCACTTAGAGGGACAGTTCTTGTGGTCGATCATATGGCTGCAAGCGTTCTCTGGCACACCTTCAAAATTCTAACTCCATCTGTTGACTTTCTCCACCAAATCCTGGCATCTGTCCGAAGCTTCCTTTAGAACAAAACCAACTGGATGTCTGTTCCAAACTTAGCCAGCAGCTTACACACGGGCGTCAAGGGTTGGTCTCTCTTGAAGACAAAATCACAGTATTTTGGATCACCTTTCTTTTTAAGACGGTGCAATCAAAATTCACACATTCCAGCTTACGGATAAACTACTAGTAACAATCACTAGAGGACTGTCTATTTCAACAATATTGAGAATGGATATGGCACCAGCACCACTCAGACTACCGCCGTTTTATAAAGACGCACTGTACCGCTGGAAAAAGCTAAACCTTCACCATACTCTTGAGAGAATATCACTTCCTGGAATACTTTCAGAACCGCTCTCCTACAATAAAAGAATAATAGACCCTGCAAATGATGATATTCTGTTCTTTACTACGTGGAACTGGGCAGGAATAAGAACCATAGGCGATCTCCTGACACCAAGTCTTGAATGGAAAGGATCAGAAGACTTGCCCATTAAAACCATAAATGCAAAGCAGCAACACAGACATCTAAAATCAGAGATCACACAAGCTCTTCCAGACATCATTACAGCTAAAGGGATTGGAAATGTCACCGGATCCTCACCTACACCAACCTTCGTCATCACATCACCAGAAGACACGGTACCTCTGTCTCCTGCACCCTCCAAAAAAAGTCTATCAACTAATCATGTCTCGCCATATAGCCACGATTTTCCCGTCATCCACCTGCCAAGCTGTCCCTGTACCCTTCTCCACTCACCACAAGCCACCAACTAACTTTCAGTGGTACCTTCTGTACAGGACGGAATGTTCCAAATCGAACGCAGACATCCAGTGGAGACTATGGCCAAACATCCTTCCCATTCTAATCAAGCTACAAATCTTCGGGTTACGCACTTCAAACTACTGCCTCTTCTGCGCCACTCCAGGTACCCTGGAACACACATACCTGGCGTGCCCTGTGAACAAGGAACTGGTCATATACGCTTTGGATGCAGCAAAGCTTGCCCGCAACCACGCCCACACTCCGGAGGACTACTGGTACCTGCTTCACTCTGAGCAGATAGCACACGCACAACGTGCAACTTCCTATTCATTGCTGCCAAGGCCGTCATTTACAACTCCTACTTGAAGCACACAAGAAGCAGTGGCAGTATGCTTCCTGTCGACACATCGGTGCAACATCTGAAGCGGGCCTACGGAAGTTGCAGAGCAGACTCGAATTCCACTGCAAAAAACCAGAAACTGTGGGTCATCTTGACAGCGAATGGAACAGAGGCGGTCACCTCTTCACCATCACTGAACAGTCCATCACCTTCAATGTGTGAAATATGAGACTGATCCAATGCCAAGAAACTGTTTTCCTGACATTGAAATGTTGAAACGTTTGTATTTCTTTCTAAAAAGTTTATTTATTTTTTTCCTTTTTTTGCTTTTGTACATAGAATGTAAATAGTTGTTGAAAATGTATCTACTGTTCACGTTTAAATAAAAAAAAAAAAAGTAGAAAACCAACTGGATTATGAACCAGATTTAATCTTTAAGAGATAGGTGAAAAACCTCATACCTTTTTAGTAGGACTGTTAATCTCTCGACGCTAAATCGCGCATGATTATAATTATCCCCTGTACGTAGTCATAAATCAATTAACTTGAAATAACTAATAATTAAAATGAAAATGAAAATTAAAATAATCCTGTCTTCAACTCTCATATCTTATCAAGGGAATCAGAAAGAATCACAGAAAGACGGCGGCCACAAACCTCCAACAAAACCAGCCAACATCTCAAGTCGATATGAGAATTGAAAAGCAATTGTCGTGAAATTCTAAAACGACGACACAAATAAATTAATCCACATATAAATTAAACTCCGTGGGGGACTCCTGCACACGTGGTGGTGTGACGGAAGCTTAGATAGGTGCAATAAACTTCGTTGTTTAATATCGAAGCGTGAACGCCCTATATTTAATTCAGTTGTTGTGGAGAATTTGGTAATAAGTTATTCCCTAACTTTTTATAAATTTTAGCAAAATTCGTAAGTTATTCATATTAGTTTACTACCATAATATTGTTAGGCCTAACTGACGAATCACCGACGACCTCGTTTGGCGAATCATCGATGATCCCTGAACTAAACTTTACTGATATTAGATAGTAGATAATCAAATAGCTCGGAATAGATACAGGAAATTTTATGCCAGTCACGCTCATCGTGGTGTCTATCTTTTCAGTATTTATCTTTCTTGAATATCGTTGTTTCGTATAAATGGAGCCACAGATTTATATTATCTATAATATCATATGCGTGATGAATACCTATTTTGTAGCATCTGTTCGCACTTCTACTGCTTTATCTATATTCCTGCCAATCGCAAGCTAACTAGAAATGCCCGTAACCCTTGAAATGCTGGGGCTGCCTCCCCACCTCTAAATCTTCCAATTCTCATTCATCTAATACTGATCTTACATCCAATGTCTGTTCAAAAAGTGATTGTTTAGTTAGCATTTACATGACCTATGATCTGAATCTTGTCTTTACAGAACTTAACTCTGTCAGGGTACGTTGTGAGGCTGTCAATACTGCATCCAGCAAACAGTTCCAAATTTGCAAGATCAACAATCAAAAACCCTTACAGCGTAGTAATTCTTTGTTATCTAGCTTTCTCGAAAGGCAAATTGCTGTAACAAGTAATCTCATGGGAGCAGTGTAAAAAGTATATCAAATGCACAGAAAGGATTCTAATCTTGGCGCTTCGACTTACCCAAAATTTGTTTCCAGTTCTACCATAACTGTAAAAACTATGCATATCAGTGTTCCCTCAACTTTCTGCCTGATGATGTCTCCACACCAGAACCCTGGTTCTCACGGGCCTTGAGTGCTACTTTACTTATCCATCTACTGTCGACCCTCTGAACATCTCTCATTTGTCACAAATTTCTGACCAATCGTTGCCTAATCATCAATCAATATCAATTTCCAATGTGCCACTTACTCTACAAACTCATTTGTTTCACTCCAGCTAAACAGAATTGAGTAGCTCTGCAAAATTATTCCTTCCATGACTCCCTGTCACCAAAATTATTCAAGCTTCGGTCTCATTCTCTTTCTGTACAAACTGTCACCCTTCAGACTTCTCTAATCTACAGTCTTTCATTAAGCTCACTGGTAAGTTCCAAGTTGTACCATGTAGCGTTCCAATCTTGTTCTCCACATCCTTCAACTGTGGGACTACTGAAGATCCTAAGCCTCTCTCAACAAATATTATCACTCAAGCTTCCATTGCTGATTCTTCTGAATGTGAAATCGTGAACGAGTCCATCCAGATGGATTTCATAGTCCCTCTTATCTTACTATCTTATGTCCTGACATGTCGTTATCATCTTATTTGGAAGGGAAAGCTACTGCAAGTTGTTCACCCTTCTTTGGAAGCAGCCCAGTTAACTGTTCCTCTGTCTGACAATATTAAGCTCTTCACCACGTCTTCAAATATATGCCTTGATTCTATTCGCTCTTCTGGAGCATCTCAGCCCATTGCTTCAGCAGGTCAGTTGTCTTCAGCGCCTACGAACAGTCTTCGACCAATCAACTTTAATCAGCGTCTGTCTGAAATCAGCTGTATCAGCAGTCAACAATATCAGCTGACGTAACTCGGTGTTCATCTGACAGAAGTAGAGCGGCACTCTTCGCCTTCGGGTGAGCTGAGGTAGTATGGCCGCCGTCCAGTGTGGACGCACGTTTTCCGCACTCCTGGTTTTTGTACATGAATTTGTGGTTACAGTGCCTACTAGTTTATGAAAAGTGTACTCTATAGTAGAACTACTACAGTGGATCTCAGTGTGAGAAACTTTTGCTTATTTACTGGGAATTTTGCAGGTTATTTACGTTTTCGATCTATATCCTTTGTTGCCAGACCGTACTGGTCACCATGCGACTGACAGCAGGGCTATAGAGAGGCACCGATTATACTGTGGTTGCCACGCAAATACGCTGCACTTGACTTGGGAGGCTTGTATGACAACAGAATATATACCCCCTTGTGTGAGAACGGAATGTGTAGCATTCCCCTCCAGCGCAGGGAATAGTGAGTCGACATCTACTCCTGCACTGTGACCTTGACTGCTGCATTTCACTCTTGCCCATCTGAAGGCACTATACAGAGTTATTTGGCGTCCCCCCTACATGCCAGTGGGGGAGAACCCAAAACTTCGTCCGTTCATTATAGGGCAACAAATATACCCACGGACTTGTGGTTTGAATCCTTCTGCAGCTCTTGGAACCCCCAACAAAGTAATATGACTAGGAACCGCTAATTCAGAAACTTTACAAAATGGAAAAAATTGTGGAAATAACCCCGAATGACTCACAAAGCCAATCTGAGGATGTCATGATGGAACAAACGCCAATTGAAAAAGTTGATGACCCTGAAGAACAAAGACGGGAGACCACAAAATGGAAGAATAGAAGAAGAATTGGCCCAAAATTGGACCGCGAAACGTGCAGCACTAGTGAAGCCAAGGAACCGCCAGAGCAGTACAAAGGTATCGAAGATCAAAGGCAGGGGGACAAAAATCCCCCATTGGATCCTGCCCTGCTCCACCGGACAGTCCTGGAACAGGCCTTAATCTTACGAATAGAGTTAGAGACCATTACGAAAGACAATAGCAGTATAAGATCCTCCATGCTAAGAGCAGAGAGTGTCTTATGAGGGACAAAACTGGAAACAATTCTGCTTAAAACAAATGAGGAGCACCAGAAAGCGATTGCAGTTCTGGAGGTACCCCGAGCGGATGGTGGAATCCAAATGCTACAGCGCGCCCAATCCTACGAACAGGTGCTGAGGACACCGCCCACAGCTACAGCTACAAATGAAGCTGACCAGGCACAGCCAAAGAGGAAAACCCTCTTAAAAACTCCTAACCTAGTAATTGGACGACTAAAGATCGGGGAGCAAGAAACAACGAGCGAGGTTATCAAAGCTAAAATCATAGAATCCATGAAAGAAGACCTTAAAAGAACACGGATAAAGGCAATCAGAAAGATGAGAAGCACCGGAATCGCCATTGAGACGGAGAATAAAAGAGAAATACAAGCGATCATGGAAAATCCAAGCTGGCAACTCAGGGACGGTAGGCAGAACCCTCTAGAAGGAGAGTCCCAACGGCGATCATATTTGACCTACCCAAGGGCATTGGCCCGCAGGACCTAGTAGAAGAAATCTATGAGAGGAACATACAGGAGATCATGCCAGACCGGGAGTCTAGTCGAGTACCCAGAGGTACTCGACTATGTCCGGAGGTGCTATGCTCGAAATTGGGCCGTGGAATTCACACCAGATGCATGGAGGGCTGTGAGGGACCTCACCCGACTTTATACACAATGGAGCTCACATAGATTCAAGGAACATGTTGTGGTGCCGAAATGTTTCAGGTGACTGAAGTTTGGCCACACCACCCACACGTTTGTGCAGAAGGCTCCGACCTTGCGGACACTGCACGGAAAAGGAGCATGAGTTCAGAAACTGCCCAAATAAGAGCAACAACCCTGCATGCGCGAACTGCAAAACACAAAAAATTGGATGCAAAACTCAAAAAAATTGGATGCCAACCACTCAGTAAGAGATTCTAAGTGCCCATGTTATATTAAAGCTAAAGGAATATACCAAAACAGAACCGATTATATATATATATATATATATATATATATATATATATATATATATATATATATATATATATATATATAATATTACGGATAATATAAAGAAAAAAAATGCAACAATAATACCATCAGGGACCTAAGACAACGCAAAAAAAAAAAAAAAATTATTATCGCTTTTTACCGACAATCTAGATGACGTCAACTGGGGCCAACCACCCAGATTGATAATTTTTTTTTTTTTTTTTTTTTTTTTGCGTTTTCTTAGGTCTCTGATGGTATTATTGTTGGATATTTATTTTCTTTATATTATCCGTAATATTATAGACATTATGGGTGCATTGCATGATTGCTTGCAACTGCATTGACTCATAAATATTATTTACATATTATTTACAGTTACTTTCGTTTTAACTTTCTTTACTTTTTTATCAATAATTATAATTATATATATATATATATTTGTATATATTGTGTGTACAAATAAATATTATGTTTGTATATTAATAAATATTGTACATATATATATATATATATACAATATTTACAAAAAGATATACAGTATATATAAAATATACACGTACACACGTATATTCTTCGTTAGATTGCGTGGGGTTTGCTCTAGGGTTTGAAAAGCCGAAAGTTGGGCGTAACATTTTTTAGAAGTATTTAAGTTTAAATGTGTTGGGTTTCGCCTGTGTACAGGTAAAGTGGGGGCAGGGAGACTGAAGGCTGGGGGGAGAAAGATAGAAGTATGGGGCAATAGGGAAGGCTGCCCCAGTTTTGTCAGTGGGGCATGCCCTTGCCCCACCAGAGGGAGGAAAAATGGAGGATTGCGGGAGAGAGGACGAAAAACAATCCACTGTGAGAGTGAAAGGCGAACCGCTTAGAGAAGCGGCTCAGATCGCAATAGTGCGTGTTTGCGGTTAAATTGCTGTTTCATCAGGTAGGTTGTAGTCTTTCCTCGGACATCGTCCCGTCCTTCGTTACAGGTTTCTTGTCTGGTAATTCCTGGGATAGGATCCCATCCATGGCTTCTAAGTCCAGTCAGTTTGGTGTCACATACAGTCTCTGTTTGTTCCATCCCGATAGATGGCCATTTGCATCTTCCTTCTGGAAAAGATGTCCTGCGTATAGCGACTGAAGGCCGCACACTCCTCCTGTGTGTGGCTAGGAGGTGGTTTTCTTGATTATGGGGTAGGTAATTTCTATGGTATCTAATTTCTATGATGAGTCTACATTGAGATCTTCGTAATTTTCGCACTCATGCATGACATGGTGCCATGTTTCCGGTTCTCCACAAAGGCAGTGTGCTTCTTCGATGATGCCCAAGGCGCTCAGTTTCACCCTGAAGGGCCCGTGGCCGGTGAGGAGGAATGTGGTATTAAGGCCAAGGTAGTACCATTTGAGAGCCTTGGGATATAGTTTGGTAACTTGCGAAATGAATTTTTTTGTAAACGCTCCTTTGTCCTTATCGTTCCATCTTCTCTGCCATATTTGTGTTAAGTGGTCCACTATTCTTTGCTTCTCACTTTGTCGGTTATTTGTGACCTCGATGGTGAGGCCATTATAGGTAGTTGGGGTTCCTTTTGCTAGCAGATACATTAGCCCGCAGCGGGTTACCTCCAGATCCAGTGGTAGGACCCCCGCCAGGACCTGCAGGGTACTTGAGCTCACTCTGGTTATTGTCAGCAGTATATTGCGTTGTATCGTTTCCAGTATTCCTCTGTTCACCGCTGTTTCCGCTTTTGTATACCATATGGGGGGATCCGTATGTTATGGTTGGAATGAAGATAGCCTTATAGTATAAGGACAAGGTCTTCCTGTTTAAACCCCAATACCTGCGTGTGACTCTGGGGACAAGTGCTGTATATTTCTGCAGTTCTTCTTTCAGGTAGATTAGATACGGTTTGAAGGATAAGTTCTGGTCGATGATTATGCCCAGATATTTGATGCGGTCTGACAGTCTAACTGTTTGTCCTGCTAGTTTGATTTGTGGCGGTCTTCTGAGGTTTAGCCTCCCTTTCAGTGGCACTGAGTCCGTTTTTTCGGGTGAGATTTTTAAAGCATGGAGATTTACCCAACCTTGTAGGGTTTCAAGGGCTTGTTTTGCTTGTGCTTGTGCTTCGAGTCCGGATCTCGAGTCTGCCTGGATCGTGAGCACGAGGTCGTCTGCGAAGGCCTGCGCTTACACCGCTCCCAGGTCCGTGTTGAGGAAGTCATCAAATGCCATGTTCCACAGGAGCTAAGTAAGTATAACAATGTTTTTAGGGTCCGAAATACCCCGAAGACTAACCGAGGACACAGGCACAACCTTAACTGCAGCTGCAACACCCATTGCGCGCCGCACAGTAGCTTCCATAACAATAGTATCACCATCAGAATCCTCACAAACCAAATTATGCCTAACTGCATCAGCAAATAATCTGCGAGGAACTGCCCGCTTCTCCATTAGCTGATCAACATGATTTGCTCGAATTTCTAGTTCCGCTGATTTAGCTTTTAATCTCTAATTTTTGTCAATCAATAAAGCTGTTGTGACTGCCTCCAAATCTGCCCATAAACTCAGCTGTGATTGAGACCAACTTTGTTATTTTTCTTGAATCAGCTGGCATAAACTCTCCCAAAGACTTTCGAATTTTGGCTACCGTTGCATACACAGCAGAATCCTCAAGGGACCCTCCAAGGTCCAAACCCTCCGTAAATGATGAACCCTGATCCACATCGTTTTCACTAGAACTACTTTGATTATCCGTATTAACCCTAGAAGTAATAACAATGACATCCGTTCCCATCGATGAGGTAGACTCTTCCATCCACATATGAGAATTTCTATTTTTATCCTTATTCATGTCTTTATCTTGGTTCAACCAAGAAAGAAGCACTCTGGTTGTTTTAGGGGTTTTCGGATTTTTTTTTTTTAACCAATCAGTTTTGCATTGTCTGGAGATTTCTTTCTCCTCACCGAATCCACTAACTCTGATCCTGAAGACAAATTCTCTGCGTCAGAATCTCTAGTTAAAGTTTTTTCCAAGTCTGTATCCATGTTAAAGGGTACAGTCAGTCCTCATATAGTTGTGTTCCTAGAAACCTTCGTGCAATGCTAAATCGTGCAATATTAAGAAGCACATAATTTTATAGCAGGAGATGGCTTAAAAATGCTTAAAATAATCTTAAGAGCAGGAGCACATTTGCACAGTCAATCTTCTAGCGGCAAATGGATGTTGGCTGGTGGCGGTACGTGTTCGGACTGATTTCAAAGAGAGGCGGGAATTATAGAAGAACAGTGCCCATGGAAGTATCTGTAGAAGAAGCATGCAGCAGAAACAGCACGTCTATGAGACAGGGAGTGGAGAGACTGTTAGAGATGAATCATTAATTAACCTAACTGCCCTCTTCTAAATGGAATGAAGAAGCCTGAGAGAGGTTTTGGGGCACAACCCCAGATGTGGGAACAATATTCCACGGTAGGCGGATTTGCTTAAACTAATCTTAAGAGCAGGAGCACATTTGCACAGTCAATCCTCTAGCGGCTTTTAATGCAGCACAGTATACGGCTTTGTGGATAGCCTCCAGCGTTGCACCATTGTTGTCAAGGTAATGTGGTATTATTTGCCGATTGAGGTGGTCTGTTACTCTCCGCAGGATTTTATTTGGCTTCTGCTTAGGTATCACATGGGTTCTTCTGGGATCCATTCTTTCGAATTCTGTTAGGGCCTTGTTCCACTCGTGTTCTATTCTGGATATCACGATTTCGTTTCTTTCCACTTCTGCTATTCTGGGTTGTATTTCTTCTTGCTCTTCCTCCTCTGATTCCGTGATATGCTGTTTCTCCTCTAGTTTCATATTGACCATATCGTTGTTCTTTGTAGCGGGACCAAAGAAGGACGATGGTCCTTCTTTGGTCCGCCTACAAAGAACAACGCTGTTCGGTGACCTGAATATCTGAGAATCGTTCCAACCACTTGGTATGTATTAACGACCTGTACATTGTCATATCGATCTCTAACTTGGTTATTTCCTAGTATGCTAGCATGATAATAATAACAATATTCTTTATTAACGTAAATTTTATACAATAGTGATTCCTTACACAGAAAGCCAGAGGACTCTTACAATTAAACACTTGTATAAACAAGTGTTCTTGTTTTTATAATAGAAAGAAAATATAAAAAAAAAATTATAATAGAAAAAAAAATAATAAAAAACTAAATAACTAAATAATAATTAATAGATAAAAACAAAGATAATAATCAAAATATAAAAAAGAAGTAGCAATTACAGCGAAGAAGGACTACAAGTTGAGCATAATATGAAACATTTGAGCAGAACACGAAACATCGGCTAACTAACATCGGCACTTACATAAATGTCCTTTACAAACAGCCAGATATTTGGTATTTGGTATATTGAGGGTCTTGCGGCTCCTGTGATTTCTCCCATCTCCGCTGTGTTCTCTGTATCGAGTGACAGTAACCTGTCAAGCCAGAGATTTAAAGTGAGTGGATCGTGTATAGTGTAGTCTGTTGTGCCCATTGTTTCATCTGGCTTACTGGCCATCGGGCTCCTGATGGGACCCGACGTTGCCCATACCTCGCCACGTGGAGACTAGCCAGATGTTACCAGTAAGGAATCAGTAGTCTGGGCAGGTCCTGCCACCTACTTTCCTCAGATTTCAATGGCTAAGACCTATAAAAAAAAAAAAAAAAAAAGGCATTTCTTTAATCGCTGTTGGTGCTTTTGTTTGGTCATAGAGATTTGCCTTAAGAGCGAGAATGGATTGTATGCTAGATGAGTTTTATTTTTGGCCGAAAAGGGTCGGGCAAGCAATTTTGGTGTAGTTACAATTTTGACATGTGGGGCTGTGCGCTGTGAAGGTAGACAGATTTGGGTGGGGAGAAGGAAGGCTGGAGGGTAGAAAAAGAAGAACGGGACCGATAGAGAAGGTGGCCCCCAAATGTTCAGTGGGCATGCCCATGCCACACCAGAGGAAAAAATAAAGGGAGAGGAGGAGACAGGGGTGTCCCCCCGTCGGGAAAAGGAGATAAAGCAGGCTCGGAAAGGTGTCGGATCTGGGTCGCCATTTTGTTAGATAGCAGCAAGGCTGCAATCTAAGTCGTTCACTTTGACTCTTAAGGTGGTGGACTTAGTCTCGGCAGAGGCCAGGATGCGTCACCTGCACAAGACAGGCCAACTACATCTAGGTCTCAGTGTTTGGTCGCATCCAGTTGGGACTCAGTTGTCTTTCAGTTGCTGTAGGTTGTCCCCACCACTTGTGTTCAAGTCCTGTAGTCACTCAGCTGCTCGTCAATGGCCAGTTGTGTTCTTTCTGTCCATCGGTGGTCCAAAGTCTGAAGTTTGTTTCAGGGTAGTGGAAGTGCTCTTTGCCTCGCGAAGAGATTTTGAGCGAAAAGAATGAAAGCCTTATAGTTTTCTTCTTCCTGCAGCATTATGTCCTCCTGATTTCTAAGGATGGAGCATAGTTTGGTAAACAGCAGGCCACGGAGGTCTTCATATATGTTACATTCATAGAGCAGGTGCTCCCAAGTTTCTTCTTGTCCGCATCTACACAGCGCTATGTCCGAGATTCCAAAATCGTCTAGCTTCTTCCTGAAGGAGCCAGTCAGCAGGTAAGTGGTATGAAGTCCAGGAGAGTACCAGGTAGGGGAAATAGGGTAAACACGTCCAATGTCTGGTATGAAGCTATGAAGCTTCTAGTTATGCGGCCTTTAGTGGAGTCATTCCACCGATTCTGCCACACTGTCTCATGTGGTCTGTAAGACGTCTTTTTTCCTGTGTTCTAGTCAGAGTTGGGTCCGTAGTGTATCACCAACCTTTCCTTTGGCGTGTTGGTGCAGCAGCCCACAGCCGACAATCTCCAAGTCCAGAGAGAGACATCCCGCAAGGACCTGGAGAGCGTGCGTGCTCACCGTGCAGCATGCTCTGGTGAGGAGAATTATTCGATGGATGGTTTCCAATTTCCTTCTGTTAACAGCAGTGTTTGCCTTAGCGTACCAAGCTCCCGCTGCATAAGCCAGTGCCGGGATGAAGAATGCCTTGTAGAGGATGGCGAGCGCCCTCTTCTTCAGACCCCAGTCTCTGCGTGTAACTCTACCGAATAGGTCGGAATATTTCCTGAATTTTACTCTGAGGTAACTAAGAGGCGGTGTGAAGTTGAGGTGTTTATCGCGGATAACGCCAAGATACTTGACTTCTGTTTGGAGTTTAATGGTTGTTCCATTTATCTAGATCTGGGGAGGCCTCCTGGGATCAAGGGAGCCCTTGGGGAGTATTGAATGTGTTTTTTCCGGTGAGATATTTATTAGGTTCCCATTTGCCCATCCTTGCAGAACAGAAATGGCCTGATTTGCATGGATCTCCAGCTGTTTCCTGCTATTACAGCCAGATAGGACATTTATGTAGATGTCGATGTTGAGCGAGTTGAGAGTGTCTAGAGTCACATTAGGGAAGTGTTTCTTGAAATTCTGTAACCGCTAGATCCTTGAGCACAAGGAGGGGTTACTACGGAGATGTCTGCCGTGCAAACGCCAACCAACCGTGCTCCAGATGTTGATGTGATCATGCTTAGCTGAGCACAGTTGAAGGATTGCTTTTATTTTTAGCACATGGGCTCTGTGGACTGTGGGTGTGTATTGCAGGTTGGAGCAGAGTGCAGATTTAGATGTCGTATAGATCGGGTGCGATCACAAGTTGGCCCACTTGAGCACCCAGAATTTGAGGCTCCATAGTTTCCTGAGGTTGGCGGGTTGTGCCGCAGACCAAACTTCCACGGCATAGGAGAGCACACTATAGAATTAAGTTGCGAGGTATTTCCTGATTATTTGCTTATTGTGCGTTTTGCACAGATCTATTTTCATTCCCCAGAAGGCTGTTAGGGTTTTCAAATACTGAGTTTTTATTTGTTTTTTATAGGTGAGGTTGGAATCAAGAATTACTCCGAGGAATTTGACACTGTCTGTGGGAGTCACAACATTTCCTGCCAATTCCGGACGTAGAGAAGATGCAGTATCAACGGAAGCCATTCAACTTGGCTTAAAGATGAGATAGTATGACTTCTCTGGATTGACTGACAGGCCAAATAATTTGGCATACTTACAGAATGTATTTAGGTAGTTGTTTACAGATTCAGAGGAGGTTTGTCTTTCTTGTGAGTCACCAACATGGCGTTTGCATGGCAAGTAGCATACAATATCATCAGCATATAGGAAAGCTGGAACGCAATTCATTCCATTAGTGGAACGAATATTGCTGCAAATAGCAAGGCTGATAGAGAACCACCTTGTGGGATCCCTACTTCGACTCTTTTAGAGACTGTAATTCCATTGCCTGTGAAGTGAAGCATTCCCCTAGATAGCAGATTTTTGAGGATCTCGAGCATATTTCCAGATATCCCGTCTTCTGATGATATTGTATGCTACTTGCCATACAAACGCCATGTTGGTGACTCACAAGAAAAATGGTGTGAAGATCTTCGTTGTCGTTCCAGTCGTGAAATATTTTCTGTGATAAGGACTGTAGGTAGGTTACAGTAAATCTATTAGGCGCATAGGCCCGAACATAATGGGTATATTCGGGCCTATGCGCGAAGATTGCGAGTGCTACATCATTATAGATGCACTTCTCGAGGCATTTCAAGAAGGAAGAGGCAATTGATATTGGCCTGACGTCAGCCGGTGTTTTCGCACGAGGTTTCTTCGGAATTGCCACGACTCTGTATGACAACCACCTTGACGGCGCTGTGCATATTTGAGTACTTTGTTGTAGAGTTGAGCTCTTTGCTGATTAAATAAGAAGCCATTTTTAGACTAAAAAGAGGTATTGCGCCAATATCTGTGGTGAACTTGCCAGGTAGTGAATTTATTATTTTATTAGCTGTTCTTCGGAAATTTCTGTATTACTAGAAGCTGAAGAAACGTTAAACACTTCGTTCCAAGGATATGCTTCGGACACACGGTGATCTCGCTTAAAACGCAGCACATGCTCATACCATTCCTGGACATCTAACGATAGAGGGGTGCAAGTATGACTTGTGGACCACACATGTTTTTCCCTGGATAGCCGGCCGTTCATGAAATTATCAATAGCAAATTGTTTACTCTTCTGGAAATCCATCCTTGCTTTAGAAAATTTGGCGTATGACTCTCGTGAAGGCAAACTTCTTGTAGGAAGCATGGGTAAAATTGGAAAAGGGATTGCGACTTTCTGCAGTTCCTTGTAGGTCTTTTCTAGGAGACCTATTGCTGCTAGGCTGCTGTGTAGAGTCTTTGGTACCATACCGGTGGTTGACACGATGATTAGGATGGTTGATACTTCTTGCATATGCCACATCTCCTTGATCTCATGTCTCAGGTTCGTGTACTTCCTAATTTTATCCTCATGGGTTTTCTGGACATTGCTAATGTTCGGCACCGCTATGTCAATCAGGTAGGTAGCCTTTTCCATCTTGTCCACAAGGGTTATGTCCGGTATGTTGTGCGGGATGGTGTTGTCCGTTATTATGGCGCCGTCCCAGTACAGCTTGTGGATTCGGATCTGTAGTACTGCCTGGGGTTCGTACTTGTAATATGGTGCACTTTCTTTGGTAAACTGGTATTTCCTCGCTAGCTTCTGATGTATTATCCTGGCTACCTGGTCGTGTCTATGAGTGTACTCAGTCTGAGTGATCCTTGCACCTTGCACCCTGCGGTGATGTGTTGGATCGTTTCTGAGGCGAGGTGGCCTCGTCGACATGTGTCATCTGACATTCCGGGATCCTTTGCGATGTATTTTCTATAGTTTCTGGTGTTGATTACCTGGTCTTGGATAGCCAGCATGAATCCTTCAGTCTCGGGGAAGAGCATCCCGATTGTGAGCCATGCATTGGAAGCAATTTTATCAATGTGATCTTGATGGAGCTCATTGTAGTGTCTGCCATGGAGTGTCTTCTTTGCCCATCTTTCTAACTTCGTTTCTTGTACCGTCTGGGCGGGAAGGGTTTCCTCGCTTAGGTTGAGTGGGGATTACCACTTAACTATCTCCTTATGGCCTGGTTTAGTGGTGCTGTGTTGTTCTCGAAGTAATACTTCAGGTAAACTATCGCTGTTTTCTGTTGTTCTATCAGGCCTATCAAGCCCCTTCCTCCCTCTTTCCGAGGTATTGTTATTCTCTCCACTGCTGACTTCGGGTGGTGTTAGCGACTCTTGGTCATCATTGTCCTTGTCTTTCGCATGATATCTTCTAGCTCGGTGTTAGTCCAATCTGTGACCCCGAATGTATAAGTTAGTACTGGAGCTGCATAGGTGTTTATGGCTTTAACTGTATTCCCTCCGTTGGATTTTTCTTTCAGCAGGCTTCTTAGTCTCTGATGATATTTTTCGGTCAGGCACTTTTGGATTTCTTTGTGTTCTAACTGCTCAGCCTGCATCATCCCTAGGTATTTGTAGGTCTCTCCTCCTGTCATAGCTTCGATCTCTTTACCAGTCAGCAGCGGGTAGTTTCGCCCAACTAATTTTGCATGGTGCAGTGCCTGGGTCTTGCATTTTTCTAGACCAAATTCCATCCTGATGTCCTTGCTGAATTCTTCGGTAATCCGGAGTAGTTGCTGAAGTTGTTTCTCGGTTCCCGCGTAGAGCTTGATGTCATCCGTGAACATCAGGTGGTGAGAGTGTACAAGCTCTTTCTTCCTTCTTTGAGGTTAAATCCATACTTACTGCTATTGAGCATGTTGGATAACGGGTTGAGTGCTAGACAGAACCATAGTGGTCTCAGAGCATCTCCCAGAAAGATTCCTCTTCTAATGGGGATTTACCTGGTTGCGATGTTCTCGACCTTAATGGTGGTACTCCATTTCGCCATTGTTGCTCCTAGGAAGTTTGTCACAATCGGCCTGGTAGATCATCAGGGTTTCTATTAGCCAGCTATGAGGTACGGAGTCGAAGGCTTTGCGGTAATTGATGTAGGCCGTGTATAGGTTGCGGTGCTTCTTGAAGGCTTGCTCCATAACTGCGGCATCTATGGTTAATAGATGCCGCAGTTATGGAGCATCCTTTGCATCCTTTGCTTCTCCGCTTGCATTCTTTCTGCTGTTCGGCCATTATGTTCTGAATCTCTATGTGGTCTGATATCTTCTTAGTTATGCAGCTGGTCAGAATCTTTTACATCGTTGGGAAGCATGTGATTGGCCTGTATTTCGCCGGGCTTCTTGTATCTTCATCTTTAGGCTTCAGATATGTGACTTCTTCAGTGAGAAACTTTGGTATTGTCTCCGGGCGTCTTACCATTCGAGGTATGAGGTATGAGGTATTGAGGGTCTAGCGGCTCCTGGGATTTCTCCCATCTCCGCGAATGTTCTATGTATCGGTGACAGTACCCTGTCAAAGCCAGAGATTTAGAAGTGTGTGGGTCATGAGTAGTGTTATATGTTGTGCCCATTGTTTATCCGGCTTATTGGCCGCCAGGCCCCTAATGAGACCAGACGTTGCCCATACCTCGCCACGTGGAGGCTAGCCGGGTGTTACCGTTGAGTAAATTGTACTCTGGCAGGTCCTGCCACTTACTTTCCTGGGATTTTAGTGGCTAGGACCTAAAATAAAATTGGAACGACCGCGGCTGATTTTAAATCACTTACATTAAAGCACTAATATGGGGTTTGACGCTGAAAGCCTGTTTCTAAAGTGCCTAAAAGGTTGGGCGAAATTTTTTGGTGTATTTTAAATTTGGACGTGTAGGGCTATACGCTGTGCAAGAAAAAGTGCTGGGAGGGGAGAGTGAAGGCTGGGGGATGAAATAGGAAGAAGAGGGTCAATAGGGTAGGTGACCCCCAATTTTTCAGTGAGTCATGCCCATGCCCCACCAGAGGGAAGAAATGGTGTGGCAGGGAAGAGAGGCGACAGCAAGCCGTCACCTCTCTCCCCTGCCGGGAGTGGGAGTAAAAGAATTGCACTGCACAAGAGAGTGCAGAGCATAGAGCCAATATGGCTCCGTTGAGGCAGCAACTTGGAGTTTCTCTATCTTCGTTGGTCTTCTCTGTTATTGATAGCCATATTTTTCCTCAGCTATGAACACTGGTCAGGTCCATTGTTGGTCTGTTAGCTATGGCTGTGGTTCTCTTCATCATGGGAAGATCCGCAGCTCCATGGGGTTATTCTTGCGATCGCTGGTTTTAGATGATTAGTAATAAGCAGGTTCCTGGGCGAGATTCTCCTTGAGTCCTCTCCACGCGTGTTCCGTGTCTTTTTTTTTTTTTTTTTTTTTTTTTATCTTCTTCTGTAGATGGCTATCAGTGTTTTATGCCTACCAAATAGTTTTTGGGCATATTCGAGTGAACTGTTCTGCTAGGTGCTTGTGTGTTCGCAGGTGGGCTTCTTGCACAAATAGCTGTGGATATTTTCAATTCCTGGGGTTCGCCAGTTATGGGTGTTCCTGATCGACTGTTTTATTTCTTCTGCTCGAATCTCTCACTCTTATCTCTTGTATGTTTTTCGTTTTCTTCTGTTCTACTTCTATCCAATTTGCTCTGCTGTTATGTCTTAATGCTCCAGATATTTCCCTAGAACTCTTCGATCACCTTCTTCTCGGGTGGTCCGTTTCCTGATTTCTCATGTTCACCTAGTTTCCTGTAGAAGGCTCTTTGGTCCTAATCGAAGATTCGCTTGTTTATTTTCCTCTGGGATCTCTTTGAATCGATGTAGTCTCTCGCTGAGTGCGAGGAGGTTCTGCTTTAGTGTGTCCAAGTATTTTCCTATTCTCTGATTTCTGGTATCATTTTTGCTGTGGACACTGTCTCTCTTGAGGATGGTCTTCACCTTTCCAATCAATTTCTTACTTCTATTACCCTGTTGGTACTGGGTCAACTGACCTATCTTGACTCTTAATTCTTCTTTTGCTGAAGTATTCTTTCTCAAGCTGACGGTTCCTTCTGTTTTCGGTTCTTCTGCTGCTGGTCTCTCGTTTGTTTTCCATTAATCCTAGTGGATGCTATGGCTGCACAGTATACGTCTGTGTGGATAGCCTCCAGCATTGCACCTTTGTTGTCAACGTAATGTGGCATTATTTGCCGATTGAGGTGGTCCGTTACTCTCCACAGTGTTTTCTTTGGCTTCTACTTAGGTATCAAGTGGGTCCTTGTGGGGTCCATTCCTTCGAATTCTTTTAGGGCCTTTTTCCACTCGTGTTCTATTCTGGATAGCATGATTTTCTCTTTCCACTTCAGCTACTATGGGTTGTATTTCTTCTTGCTCTTCCTCTTCCTCCTCTGGTTCCATTGTATGCTATTCCTCCTCCAGTTCCATATTGACCATATTCTTTGTGCTTTGTAGCAGATCGCTGATATCCTGCTTGATTTTTTCCAAGATGGCAGGAACTATTAGGTTCTTCGTGAAGATGATTCTTCTTTGGTCTGCTAATCGCTGTTCTGTGACCTGAATATCCGAGTATTGTTCCAACCACTTGGTATGTAGTCGCGATCTGTACATTGTCATATCGGTCTCTAGCACGGTTATTTCGTAGTATGCTCGCATGATGTACGTATTGATTTCAATGCTCCACTTCATGCGTTGGCGTTTTCTTCCTTCCTGTGTGGTCACTAGCACAGTTGCGCAGGAACACTTCCAGTTGGTGGGGCTGGATGTTCTTGCCTTTCTCTTGTGGTAGCCTTATGGGGGACAGCGCCACTTGCTCCACTGTTTAGCTCGGGAGATTGTCTCCAACTTTTCGAACCGACCCCTCTACCTAAGGCCTGAACGAGAGTGACTTTATCCTGCACCACACTCGATGCAGTATGAATAATATTTATCTGTGACATCTATGGAGGTGGACTTGTTTAGCTTCGGCTTATGTCCAGTGGTTTATTTATTTATTTAGTTCTCGCGAGTGACACCGGATGGCGCCATTATCCGCCCCAGGTTTTTTTTTTTTTTATCATTTAAAGAGAACATGTGCATAAGTAAATGTGCCTTGAGTGACTGGGGTTGAAGCCCGTGACTGCTGAATATGGTGCTGTTTCTTGTAATTTATTTATCTTGTGAACTCCTCTGGTTGTCCCAGAGTATAAACAGAATTTATTATTTTTTTTTTTAATTTACGCATTGTCATATCGGTCTTATTATGTTATGCATTGTCTTATTATATTATACATATCCTTGTCTTATACATAATGTTTCCTTGTATAATAGCATTAGTTGATGTAATGTAATTAGTTTTGCAAAGGAATAAACGAAATTAATGGAGTTGTTGAAGAAAAGATTTCTGCCAATGCTCATTTCATAATTAAATGCCTTAGCCCCTAAATCCTAGATGCATTACTCTCAATCTACAACTCTGTTCTTTCCAAGATGGCACACGAGTTTTCCCTGCTCAATGGAATGAATTCTCTGTGAGGCCATTACCTAAGGTTAAAGCACCAACAAGCCTAAAAGATTTCAGACCAATCGCAACTTCTTCCACCCTCTTCAAACTTCTAGAAAAGGTACTCCTTCCAGCATTAAGCAAACAGCTGATGCCACAGAAGCCGAAACAGTTCCATTTCGCAGTCGAAAATAGATCCTCCATAACAAACCTCATGGCTGCAAAGACATCAATTGTTCAAGCCTTCGAAACTAAATCTGAATTAGCTATAGCGTACGCCGATATTGAAGCTGCTTTTGACAGCCTAGACGTCACAGCCCTTCTCAGTCTTCTGCATTTCTTCTTCAGGATTAATGGAGACCTACTAGCTTTCCTCACCGCCTTATTGAGGAATAGAAGTATCCACCTCACTTTGAAGAAGACCCACTTTACAAGAAAAATCAATGCAGGAATCCCACAAGGTGGTGTCCTGTCTGGCTTTCTCTTCTCAGCCATTCTGATTCCTTTCATGAGTCCTCGGGATGATGCTATAATATATGTCGACGATATAAAGTTTCTTACATTAATCCCACCGTCTGCAAACCCAATGACAATTACGTCTTTCATCACAGAGAACTTGACCGCCCTTTCAACTTACTTGAAGATGTTAGAATTAAATCTTAACTCTTCAAAATCTGCAATAATGATTTACTCATTGAAACACCAACCAACAATAATTCAACCTTCAGTTTTAGGTACTCTTATCCCAGTAGTTACCTGCCATAAGGATCTCGGTGTCTATTTTGATCCGAAGCTGAAATTTAATGTTCACACAGAATACCTCCGGAAACGACTTAACACCCTACGCTGGAGAGCGAAACAACACTTACTTCATTGCAACGATGCCGCAACCACTACCAGATATCTTCAAACCACTGTTTATCCGACTATTTTATACGCTGCTGAGATTTGGGCATCTGCGTCGCCCTCACTTCAAAAACTGGTGTTCTCGTGTGAATACTGTACCCTGAAATGGGCCAGAAATAAGCATCACCGAACCCCTCAACGGAGAACAACTGACATGGCTGAGCAGCTAAATGTACCCAGGCTCCCGAGGTTAATTGAGGGCATGTGTGTGTGTGTGTGTGTGTGTGTGTGTGTGTGTGTGTGTGTGTGTGTGTGTGTGTGTGTGTGTGTGTGTATTGGTTCAGGGCGGTTCCCAGGCAAATGCCCATCTCCACCTAACTCATTTAAAACAGAACATCTGTAAAGTGGACCTGATAAATAAAAAGATAGCTAAGAAATAAGAAGACAAAACATATTTTTGAAAAAAAAAAAAAAAAATGACTTCAGTAAAAATGTACACAGGAGTGATAAACGCCCCAAACATCTGGGATTTCTGTCAGTGGCACAATCCTCCGCCATCTTTGAAGTCAGAGCCCACACTAACCCTCAAATACAACCGGTTGAAACTGTGTAGTCGGTTCCTACCTGCCCAGGCACTCCCCAAAATTCAGGCACTGCTCCGTCTTGGAGTCGACCTTCAGAAATTGGCTACCGACTACAAATACCGTCACATGCTCCTCGAGTGGATTACATCTGTGGAACTGGGATAATTTCCTCCACATGACGTTCAGTCCTCATTTTTTTCATTATTATAATTTCATTTTTACATATTTAATTTTGTGTAACTAATAATTTACATGTAACGGTAATTTTTTTTTTTTTTTTTTTTTTTTTTTTTTAGCCAATTAATCTAATTTATAATGTAAAACTCCTGGCCATGTCGCCGTGATGAGTATTATTGTCTCTAGTACAAATTCTGTACTTATCAGCAATAAAGAATTTACATATATATTTATTATATAATATCGGTGTAAATACACCATAGTTAACCCATATATTTGAGCTACGGTTGTAGCGTAGAAGGCATCGTTTTAAATGTATCTCATAATGTGGTTGCCTTCACAACAAGATAGCTACTATTGAATTACTTCAAATAAATAACGCTTCTCTAGTAGAGAAGACTACTGTTATTTATTTTCAGCAGTACCACCACCCAGACGATCGTTTCGAAGCTTTTTGGCTCCGTCATCAGTGGGCGGGTAGGTAATACAATATGCCATCTCAGTTGCGAAGTTATATCCACATTATGAGAGATGCCAGAAGGGTGTGGTGGTAATGTATTTGGAAAATTAAATGCACTAGGCATAATCCTTATGGGTTTTGATAATTAACTATATAATATCGGTGTAAATACACCATAGTTAACCCATATATTTGAGCTACGGTTGTAGCGTAGTTAATTATCAAATGTATGTATAGTTAATTATCAAAACCCATAAGGATTATGCCTAGTGCATTTAATTTTCCAAATATATGTTTATATATTGTCTTATTTTACATTCCAAGCATAATTTGTAGTTTTACAAGAAAAAATTAAGAACATTTAAGACACAACAGCACGACTATTTACAGCTATTTAAAACATTAGACATACAGCAAACGCATAAGAGGAGTGTCAGTGCGAAACTAAAACCGTATGATGAATTTGATTCATTCAGTTTGTCTTCCCGACTTTAGTTCACTCTTCATTTCCTCATTCTGTTTCCATCTGTAGGCTTCACTTGCTCGTAGCATTTATGAGTGGAGAAAAAACATTCTGAAATACTTCTGTCCTGTACATCTTCTCTGTGCAAAGCTTTTCTGGGTCGACTTGGAGATCGTTGTACATGTACATCTTAATGGCGTTAGAAGGAAAAAATCGCCGAAGACTTCCCAGCTGCGTGAACGTGCTACTGAGCGGAGATGATGGAGTTTCATTCGCTTACATTTGCGCCATGCGGAACCGAATCAGCAAGTACTCATCTTTCGGTGAGTCGAGCCTCCCGGTCAGCAGTTTCGCGAGCATGCGAATGTTCTTTGTGAACATGTGGATCGACAGAGAACTCAACTTGGTTAATACAATACATGGCCTAGAACAGCCTCTGATTAAGATACATAAATACAACAATACGTGGATAATGTAGCATCACGGAAATAATATCACCTAGAGAAGTGGTTCCCAAACGAATGAGATCTACGGACCCTATCAAAAATAATAAGTTTGCGGACCACTATATATATATATACATGCAGTCCTTTTTTTTATAAGAAAAATAGGTGCCGGTACACATTCTTCGCTATCATGAAAAATTACTTTATCATTACTTTAGTAGTAATGTTTTTGGAATAAGAACAACAAATTTAGTATATTAACACAGTTTATTAAGCATAAATTTATTATTCAAGTATATTAAAAAATAATTTGGAAAATTAAATGCACAGGGCATAATCCTTATGGGTTTTGATAATTAACTATATAGTATCGGTGTAAATACACCATAGTTAACCCATATATTTAAACTAATTGTATTGTATTTAATTATTTAATTGTATTTAGTTATGGTATGAGATACAATTTAATTGTATCTCATACCATAACAATTAATACAATTTAATTGTATCTCATAACAACCACATTATGAGATACAATTAAAACGATGCCCTCTACGCTACATACGTAGTTTAAATATATGGGTTAACTATGGTGTATTTACACCGATACTATATAATTAAAAAATAAGTAAAATGTGAGTAAAATAATTAATAAATCGGTCAACTACTGATTGCCGGGCACTCAGGATGAAGGGTCCGTAGTCACGAATGGTCGTTGGTGTAGTATCTCAAATAGAGAGCTTTATGGTAACCGAAAAAAGTTTATAGTACCCCGGCTTGGCCTAAAACTGTGGAACTAACGAAAACGTTGTCTATTTGAGTATTTCCAGTTGTTGTGAATGACAAGGGTGGGAGAAGCGATTAAAGTCTTGAGGAGAAGCGATTGGCCGGTGAGAGCCGTGCAAGACTCCGCGCAGGCGCTTCCCCACTATCGGCGCCTCAACACGGGCTCTCTGAATACCTCCTTGCCGGAACAACTCCATCCCAATTATGTTATTCCAATTATAAAAAATCCCAATTATAAAAAATACTTCTCGTCGCAAAATTTGTAAATGACCTTTATAGAATTATTAACTATTTAGCAACCTTTTTGTCACCAAAAGGAGAGTTACTTAGTACAAAGAAGCGCGCTATCGAAGTCCAATATTTCTTTTTTTTTAAATTGTAACACAAAAAGTAAATAATAGATTTCAATCGGAATAGTTTTCTCTTGAAAAGCATTGAATAACTCATTGCAAATGTGATTTCCCAAGTATGAAATTTATGTCGAATTGTCCGTCTCATCGTCATGGAGCTGATGATCACATCTACTGAACTTGATGGTTACCAGGTAATCTTTTATATTAATTTTATTTAAGACTCTTGCTAAGAGTATAGAAGCTGGGCTATTGTGTCGTGTACAGCACAACGTAAAGCTAACCCCTTCTCCGTACGTTGGAAGGACAGGGTCAAAGGTGTGCCTAATACACTAATTCCCAAGGGTAACCTACTAAAAGGAGGTAAAGTTAATCTTTGCCTCCAGCTCTCTCTCAACGGAACACTCTCTTGGTATAGCCTTATCTTCGATCACGCGCTTCGTGGAAACTGAACTTAAAAGCTTTCGAAACAGAACACAACATTAAAATGACAAACAATCAACGTATCTGCGCAATTTGTAAGATGAAATCAACTGTATTTCTCAGCTGCCTTCTGTACAAGCGGGGTTTTTTTAAGCATGCACCCCACAGTGCTATGGAAATTGAATAAAGAACGGTGAAAAATGTGGACATGTGATCTATGTAATAGAAACAGCGTGATCAATGTAGATAATGAATCCGTAAATCCACGGAAAGTAGACGGCAGCGTCCTAGCCACTGACGTTGATAAAACCCCATCACTGACGTCATTACCCCCCCTGCTCAACCTCCTCATGACTGTGGTATTAACGACAATTGAACCAAGATCGCGTCTAAGGAATCCAGCACACAAACCAGTACGCTCGAAAGCCAGAACTTCAACCTAGACCAAGTAATCATCAATGTTTTAACATCTAGAAGCCTTACAGACATCATCACCGAGCACACAAGAACTATCACAGCTCTACATACAGATAATGCAAGGATCATGTTAGGCAAGATGGAAAGAATGTCTGAAAACGTCACTGACCTCTTCTCGGAAAACCAGTTCCTACGGGCGCAAAACAGAGATCCTCCAAGAAGTATCCCAACTGAAAAGCAAACTTGAAGTATTTAAGAGCATGACCGTGAACTGTACCCCTTTAAAACCTGGCCGAGAAATAGGACTTCCGTTGCCCCTTCTCTGCCAACCAATGAAATGAACAAAATCTCACCATTCAGTTACAGCAGCAGTCCAATGATAACCCCTGTCAATCAGTATGGGAGGACACTAAAAGAAAGTGATGTACCCGAACAACATCACATTGCCGCATTGACAAAGAACCCAATGCGGAATCAGAAAGAAACCTATAAAGAAGCAACTAATAAAAGTAATGTTGAGAGTGAAAATCCTCTAGCTCTTTCAATAGCAGGTCTAACATGCACCACTCGCCAAAACGACGCACCAAAACAAACCTCGGATGGATCCATAATTACACCTACTAGATATCCCAATTATGTTATTAAAAACTGTCATGAAATCCATACGGAAGATCATTGTCATACTGACTCTGGCCCACGCTCCTGGACTGAGGTTGTCGCTAGGCAATCTCCTCACGCATCCAGAGGTAACACGGCTAAATAAAATTAAAAAAACCCAAGAGACAATGGTAGGACCGCAGACACGAATAAACAAGAGATCCAGACGATCACATATAACTGGGGCAGCTCCAACTAACTAGCTCCAGTCCAGCGGAAAGCAGCACATGTCGACCAACAACTCACTCGCAGAAGCCTGTTCATTTCACGATTGGCTTCACAAAACAGGTTAAAAATGGCATAAAAGAAAATTTAAACCTATCTGTTGATGTATCCCAATTTGCCCACAAAATGGCCTTCCTATTCATCTTTTAGATTAGATTGCAACATCCCAATGCAGTTATCCCAATACAAAATCTTAATTTAGTCATCTGCCTGGCCTCGAGGGCTCCTCATCAGGCCCTTTTTTCAATCCCCCGCCTTAAGGCATCACCAGCACAGTGAAATACTGCATGGTCACATTAAGGGTGCAGGTAACCCAACTAGCTGACTCAGCACGGAAATTGTGGATGGAAGACACAATTCCTGTGAGAATATCTCAAAGAGACATCTCCAGAATAGAAAGAAACAGACCACAGAGGCAAAAAGTACTAAGGAAGATCCCTAGATGTAATAGCCTGGCCCTCTTCTATCAGAATGCCCGCAGCATCCGTAATAAGCCGGAAACTGTAGAAGAGCTTTTACTCTCACACAATTATGATGTGCTTTGCATAACAGAAACTTGAAGACCATAATGAAGAGGATTTTCCCATTTGCAGTTTCGGCTGGTTATAATATGATTCTTTGCTCTCGACAGGACAAAAGAGGGGGTGGAGTGTGACTTTTCTATAAAACACCACACATGGTTGTAACAAAGAATTACAAAAGCCATTCTAATAAGTTCGAAGGACTAATTGCGTCATGCCAATTTAAATCAGCCCGCATTGATATTGCAGTTATTTATACACCCCCAGCACCCAATGCTGAAACCATCGATGAGATAACTAATTGCCTCATTCATGGGCTTCGTCCGTCGGCAAGGCACGTAATCTGTGGAGACTTCAACTTATCCACTCAACTTGTGCATTTTCAGTCAAGAATGCTAAATAGCCTTCATCCATTAGGAATCTATCTAATCAATCAGTTCCCGACAAGGGGGGTCTGTAACTGCAATATCAATGCGGGCTGGCAACTATCTTGATCTTGTGCTATCATCAAGCGACTGTGAACTTGATTCAATAGCAGAAACTGCCTTTCAATCTGATCATATGCCAATTTTCATTAACGTGTCTTTTCCGAACTACAATGTCTCGACTAGGTTCCACACAAAGGTAATAACTAGCCCGAAATTAATCAACACTAGTAAATGCCTTGAAGCAGCCACTACAATTCCTTGGAATGCACTTCAGCAGGGTGATAGCCAACTCGCCTTGGATCTGTTAACTAGCTGGCTCGTCACAATTTCCAAATTTGCAGCTTCAAAGAAAATAAGGATCTCGGAAAGCACGAGGCTCAGCAACAGCTTTAAGATTAAACAGCAACTCTACAAACAATGGAAAAGAACAGGACAAATCCCAGACCGAATTGCTTACTCTAAAGTACGAGCAAGCTTCAATCGACTCAAGTCTCAAGCCATAAAACACCACGGTGAAGTCACACTATGTAAGGGTGCCCCATCATACTGACAGAAACATTGTGATCTCTCATCACAGCTCGATCCTGATGTCTGGATGGACTTTATTGCACGATTTCAGCGAGGTAACCATGAGTCCAGTGATATTCCTCTGCTTGATAATGATGTGCCCAGAGATGCACTTGCAACCATCTTAATCACAAGACACGACCTTATATCTGCAATTAATCAATTGCCTGCAACTGGTACTGCAGGGATTGACGAAGTTCCACAGTTTATAATAAAATTTTTGAGTCCATATCTAATTGTTTCCCTCTTAACAATTTTTAATGACATATTAAAAGGAGAATTTTTCCCTCCAGCTTGGAATGTGTACTCCGTTAGGCCACTCCCAAAGGTCTCCCAGCCAACTGAAGCCAAGAACTTTAGACCCATCTCTCGCTCCTCGTGTTTACTGAAGCTGCTTGAGAAAACAGTACTGAAAACGCTTACCACACACATCCTCCCTCACAAGCCACATCAAATTCATTATGCGTTGCAGGACAGATCAACAATTAGCAATCTGCTTATGACCACCAATGCCATCCTTGGATCGTTTGAGGAGAAAGAAGAAATTGCTATCACATACCTGGATCTACAAGCAGCATTCGATAGTGATAACATGCCTTGCCTTGCTTAAGCTCCTTCAAAATTTCTATCATATCACAAGCCAAGTATTGAAGTTTCTGACATCTCTTCTTCAGAATAGAACCATAAAAATGTCCATAGGAAAGCAGACGTATACTAGACAAGCACAAGCAGGCGTGCCACAAGGGGGGGGGGTCATGTCTGGAATTCTTTTCACAGCCATAATTAACCCGCTAGTACACAACAGACCAGATATGTCATCATATGCGGATGACTTGAAGCTCTTAACAAAAATAAAATCAACCGATGAAGCAATAGACACAACAGCAACCATCAACAAGACTTTATCAGAAGTAAAGCAGCACCTCATGGGATTTGACCTGCAGGTCAATCCTGCAAAATTCGCCATCATGGTCTTCTCACTGAAACCCACACCAACAATAATTCAACCTGCGATAGATGGAGTCTTGGTCCCCCGCGTCGAAAAGCAGAAAGATCTGTGTGTGACCTTTGATCGAAAATTAAGATTCCATCATCACATTGAAGAACTCTGTGCAAAATTCAACAGAAAACGGTGGATTGCCAAGCAGCACTTGCTACATATTCATAACACCAATCTGATAAGAACGTATATCAGGACGATGATCTTCGGAGGTATACTGTATGGGGTAGAGTTGTGGGGCTCGGCCGCAGACACAACAATCAAACCATTGACCGCCGCAGAATACTGGCTCCTGAAGTGGGCTACCTGGAAGTGTCATCTCCCACCACAACTTCACACAACGCCGATGGCCAAAGCACTGAATTTAACCAGATTCAGAGCCTTAATGAACGAAAGAAGACTAATCTTCACCATCAAAATGATCGCTGGAAGAATCTCAGCGCCCAACATTTGGGACACCGTGTGCTGGAGAATCCCTCAACCAGCACTCCGCTCCACTCCCAAGCTTCTTGCTCTTCCGTCGAGGTTACATTTAAAAGATCAGTTCCTCCCTAATCAGAAGCTCCATCTAGCTCAGTCCTTGGACGCCGACCTGTGCAAAATCGTCGATGACAAAAGGTACAGACGGCGCATCCTGGATCTGCACCTGCATTCCACAACCATCAACTGATGTGAGATCGCTCCGGATCGGCAAGAATTTCAGGGAAACTTGAATTCAAGAAACTGCCACGTGTTATTTTAATTTATTTTATTATTTTAATCTGATGTATTATTGTTATTATATTTTATTTTGAACTAAATTCAATCTGCTGTATGCTCTTTATTTATCCTATTATGTATTTATTACATTTCCGGTGAGATGATATCTCTGCCGCTTGTTAACCCCTGGCTTAGTGCCCTGAAGGGTTTGTAAAGGTAGGGTACCTGCGTGTACCTAGGAACCTTACAATAACGATCATATTTATATATATCTATTTATTTATTTTTAAATTTTTAGCTCCATTAGCGACGGAAATATAGGTGGGGGAACACGAAAATTACTCACATTTTCCTGTCTGGCGCCGCCATTTTTCATTTAAAAAAATATTTTAAAATTATATTTCAAGCCTACTCGTTGAGTTCTTTCCAACGGTGTATGATAAGCTATAAGTTGTCGAAAACATTTTACCCCCTCACACACATTTACCCCCATTTCTCAAACAAATTTTTGTCAACAATGATCAATATGTCATCATGTTGGCCCACGTGAGGTACAAACCCGTGCGAAATTTCAAGTCAATAGGTTGAGTGGTTCCAAAGATACAATGCGGTGGCAGACGGACTTCCGGACAGACAGACAACCGAGTGACATTATAAATAAATAAATAAATAAATAAATTTTCTGTTTATACTCCGAGACGACCAAACGGTCAGAGGAGTTTACAAGATAGACAGAATACAAGAAACAGCACCGTATTTAACAGTCACGGGCCTGAATCCCGGTCACTCAAGGCCTACTTAATCATCCGCGCGATTTACCACTCGGGTACGGCAGCCGTCTAGAGAGTCCTTGGTTAAACTACGGACCCTAAAAATAATAAGTAAAAATAAATAACATAAGTAAAAATAATTTCATAATAAAGTTTTTGTAGAATATTCCAAGTTCTCATCGGACACCCACTGCCGACTTCTTTTCTTCCTCTTTGTGTGTCTTTTGCTCAATTAAGTTTCCGGAGCAGCCACGAATCGACATATTTTGCTGGATCGAAGTGGTGGGCCTACAATTTTAAGAAACAGTAGGGAAGAAACTGTTTTTGTCATTAACGAAGCTCTGGTTGGGCTGGCGATCAGATTCATTTGTGAAAATCGTCGTTCACATTCACTCGATGAAATTGGTATCGTATTCAGAGCGTCCATGAAATGCTTCCATTCTTCCGAAAGCATCTTTTCAATTAGGTATTCCCAAAATCCACGAATTGTATCTTTCGTTTAACTGAAACCTAATTGATAATTTTCTAGCTATATTTTCACCAAATTCCAACAATTCATGTTTAGAAGGTTTAGTACCTTCATTGTTCTCGTTTTCCTTCTCTCATCACCAATATTGTTACTAGTGCTTAAATTTGAATTTTTTTCTTTCTTTTTTTTTTTTTTTTTTTTTTTTTTTGAAACTGTCTTTTTCCCCTTACGGGAAAAATTTGGTCACCACAGTAGAAGGTGGACCAGAGCCCATTGGGAATGCCCCTTGATCTGCGCGACTTCTCCATATGTGAGACAGGTGGTCGGATAGGTTTTACCAGGTACCACTAACCCTTTAGCTCTCTTAATTCGCTCAGCACCACTATTTGCCTGAAGGCCAGAAATGCGAACAGTATTTGAAACGAAACTTCCAGGGGGAATTCAAAATGATTCGTTATAAAAGGACTTCGTTAAACAGAGGTCCGACTGAGTAATTTAGAATTATAAAAATAGTTATACAGTTTCATATAGAAAATATCTTAACAACAGACAGCGAAAAATGCAAATTTAGTTAAATAATTTTAAGCTTATTTAAATAATAGGTAAACATGTGAAAAAAAATTACGAATTATTACAAATTTCGGAGTGCACTGCATCCAAATGTCACTGTTTGTTTGTTATTTGGTTTTTAGGAGCATTAGCAACTAAGGCCATATTGCTCCGGGAATATGCGGTGGTCATTCCCTGACCTTTCCGCATCCTCCGTATTTGGTGGTGACGGGCTGGAACCCCGGTCTAATCAAGAAGCGTGTATTACGCACTGCTGCTCCGTTGCGTACCGTCCCAAAAAAACAGCACTGTATAATATTGTGGGGGGGATGTTAATATTTGACGAAGGGGTCTTATTTTTTTATAATTTTCTTTGTTAATTATCTTTTATTTAATTTTTATTCTCAATGCATGTGGCTTTATTTAATTATTCCCCTTTATTTAATTATTTACTCTACTGTGTCCCCCGTTTAGTACCCTCCCACTTTACACCTGACTTGTTTGTCTCCCAGAAGATTCTAGACTCGAGGGGGTCTCAATATTATAAGTATTCCTCCTCTGTACTGGCTGATGTTCAAACTGACTGACAAACTCATATGTGTTAAATATAACAATATTTATTGACATTTTTTTTTTACATGGTAATCAAACAACAACAAATAACTGAGTACTCTAATCAGTGGGACCTTGTTAGACTGCTACCAGTTAACTGTGTACATATTTTTGTAATCAAAACTACCAATTCTAATATACCATTGTGTTTCTTCATGTACCTCAATATTGGTTCCAACAGGTCCAGGTAATTATTACATCTCATAATCCACAAATCAGTATCCCTACTGTTTAACTGTAAAAGTAGGTCAATAAGTAACAATCAGCATACGAATAGACAAATGTAAGTCACTATGTGTCCCCCTTCCAGAATTATTAGGTAATACACGTACTTCAGTCAGAAATCTTTCTTTCGACCACAGATCGACCAGTCAACAATAATCAACCAAAATTAATTAATAATCTTCCCGTTTAACTAATCCACAATTCATTAATTAATTCTTGACACTCAATTGTCTACCTGTTTAAACAATTACCATCAAATAAATTATACTCTCAATAATTCAAAATTCAACCTTACTTCAACACTAGTTAGTAATATACTTGCCACTTGTTATACATTCTACCTTCAATCCTTTGTTACTTAATTAATCATTTCCCCCTAATCTACTATTATGTCGGAACTCCCCTTCCAACCACAGATTAACTTATACTTTAATGCACTACTCTTATTTCCTCTACTAATTTGAATTATCTATCTGTCTCTCTCTCTCTTTGTATTGCAATTATACGTACATCTATATATTTTTCGTTTAGCATTCTCTTGTAGAGTCCTTTCCATTACTAAGTTAAGATTTTTCTGTACTTAACTAGCACTTACTCAATTTGCTGAGCATTTCTCCCTGCTAGGTTCTCTCTCTCAGCTCTGAAGCGTAGTCTGGAAGGCAAATGGTTGTTCATCCGTGGGACACATCAGTCTGCCTGAGGTTCGCTCTTCCGTGGGCTTCTTCTCTGCTGAGTTGAAAAGGGTCCTTATTCAATTCAGCAGAACAGTGCCTATGGGAGAGCGAACCTCAGGTAAATTGATGTATTCCAAGGATGAACAACCGCCCGCTTTCTAGTCTACACCGTTATGCTGATGGTTATGGCAGCCCTGAATAGAAAAATCACCTGAGTAAGTGATAGTTCAGTAAGGAAAAATCTTAAGTTAGTGAAGAAAGGACTCTAGGGGAAATACTTAACCTATGGGAGAAAGCTAAATGTAATTGTACCAATGTACACAGAATTGTAGTGAAATTAAGAGCAGGACCTTAAGGTAAAGGTTTATTAATGGGTAGAAAGGATACTATTCTATTCTAATTTGAGATAATAGTTAGTTTTGGGGGAATGACTAATTAGGTAACAAAGGATTGTAGTTGAATATGATATTATAGTGAATTTGGATTTATAGAGAGTATAACTTAGTGATAGTAATTGTTTAAACGGATAAAGCACTGATTGAGTGCCCTTCTAGTTAAAGAATTATAGGATTAGATACGGGAAGACGGTTAATTACAATTGTTGATTATGAATGATGAACAGGTCTGTAATTGAGGAAAGGATTTTCTAACTGAGATATATATGTATATATATATATATATATATGTGTACGTGATAATTTTGGAAAGGGATATAAATATGTATATATTTATATCCCTTTCAAGTAGCTATATATATATTTATATATATAGCTACTTGAAATTGATTATTGCCATGCTGAAAGCCACTTATAGACCTACTAGGACAGTTGATTGGTAGGAAAGCTCATGTAAGGATTATGAGATGTAGTGAACTCTTAGATCCGTTAGAACCCAAGGATGAGACACACGAAGAACATGATGATATGTATATATACATGTATGAAAATTCTGTAGTTTGAATTACAAGGATATTTACACAGATAAGGCCTAGAAGTCTAACAAAGCCACACATAATAAAGTTCACAGTTAATCGTAGCTATTGATTAGAAATGTACATATAATGTCAATAAATATTATTATGTTTTGGTACTTAAGTGTCTGTCAGTCATTTTGAACTTCAGCCAATCCAGAGGAGGAATACAAAAAAATATTGAGATCCCCTTAGAGTCTAGAATCTTCTGGGAGACAAACAAGTCAAGTGTAAAGTGGGAGGGGACTAAACGGGGGGGCACAGTAGAGAACAGGGAATAATTAAATAAGCACATGCATTTGAGAAAAAAAATTAAATAAAAGATAATTAATTAAGAAAATAATAAACATATAACATCCCCCCCCCCACACACACAATAGGCGAGCCAGACAGGATGGTATTCAGAAGGCATTGGAAGGAAGCAGCCGAATTCCTAGCTCCTTGCAACATCCTAGTCATGTTATACTTGCCAAAGGGCATGGAAAACGCAAAATACTTCCTGTCCTCTTTCCTCAAAGGGATTTGAAAATACCCTGAATGTAAGTCAAGCTTTGATAGATACCTGGCTCCCTTCAGGCTGCATAGTAATTCCATAATATTAGGCAGAGGAAAAGTCTATAGGGTGCATGACAGCATTCACCTTCCGCAAGTCCAGCACTATCCTAAATGCATGGTCGCCTTTCTTGACCATTAGAAGGGGGCTGTTCCATTTAGACACCGACTTTTCGATGATGCCTGCCATCTCCCTCAGCGCGGGCAGTTGGGATTGGGGAATCTGATATTGAGGGGTATAGATGGGTATCTCTCATTTGACGTGCTTCATGCTCTGTGAAGATCCGTCATTCGCTTAGCATATACCTGAGCGTATTGCCCAATTAATTTTCTTAATCGGGGTTCCTCCACCATTTCCATCGCGTTAATCCCACATTCTTTTCCTAATCCTTTATGCTATCATCCTCCGCCTCTTCTGAGTCCCCTTCTTCTTCTGGATCCACTAAAATTTCCTTGCCGAAACTAAGGCTGCCCTTTCTCATGTTGATCCTGACACCTATTTTTTTAAGCAGGTCTATCCCTAGGATGGCATCATGCTTACTGCTGTCTATCCTTTCGGACACTAGATAAGCATGAGCTACCCCCTCCTTGCACCCCTCTAGTCTAATTTCGTCCATTACAATATAATCTGTGCAGATTTCCCCTGCACCCACTCCCTTCAGTAAAAACTCCTGACAATGCCTAATTTCCCCCCCTTTTGTTGTCCTGCAGTATTTTGAGAAAAAATGTCACATCAAAATGGAGCGAGAAGTTCAGGTGTCCAGCAATTTCCAGAACTTTCTAGAAAGGTAAACTGAAGTTCCGGTCAGCCTAGAAGTTTCCCAATCTTCTTTGTGACCCCACACCACACCAATTTATTCGTCGCGCTTCAACTGCCATTAATCGCCCCATGAAATTTTTGAAAGCGCACTCCATTACTCAGTGCCTTCTCTGTTGCGTATTGCCCCTTTCTCAAGTGGGATTTGTTTCTGTCTATTGTTTCTTCCGGATGGAGTGCTGCTTATGCTCAGTGTACATCAACTACGAACTGCTCCAGATCGGAGCTCCTATTGTTTCGCGTGTTCGAAACGTCCCCCCCCCCCCGTTGCTACATTAATCCTCCTCTTACTTAAAGTAATAGGCACAATGAGCACAGTTAAACCTGGGCCTTATCTGAATTATCCTATTCAAATCTACTATTATTAGTTTGGACCTGATATTTTCCAAAGGTTGTGTGTGTTAAAATACTAATAATTTTTTTCAATATTAATAACCATTATTAAATAACAGTTGTAAGGACAGGTCCTTACAATATATGTGTGCGTTTCTCTCTGCATGTGTATATGTATGAACACTGATTTTCTGAAAAGTAAAAATTCACAGTTTTATGTTAAAAACAACTCAACTTTATTCTTATTTTTAGACAAATATATTATAATAACTTTATCATTAATTTGCTATACATAGAATGAATAATTTTACCAGTTCCAGAGGGTCCATTTCGCGTGCCCCCCTGGTCTACGGACCCCAAGTGGAAAACGCTGATCTAGCATGACGAGTACATAAATATCTACCAGAGAGGAAGATCTGTAGGTTTTGTCTTCGCATAGCTTCTGAAAGCAATGGATATTCTAATAAATACTGCGCTGTCTACTGCAGCAATATTTTCGTATTACTAACTGACTGCCTTAGAAGCTCCTGTATATGAACCAAGATGGATTATTTTTAGGGAAAAGTTTGTTGTCTATTAGAGTGTAGGAGAAAATAGACTATTAGTTCCCTGACTAATCTATTGCATGCTGGAATTATTGGGTATGTTATTTTGGCGAAAACTGTCTGTAGGTTATGTGATCGGGTTTGGGAACATGACGTGGCTATCTGACGAATCAGTTTTGAATATTTTGCTGTTGCGGAACCTTGTTTAAAGGAGTAGCATGTAAATCTTCATCCTCGTTCTCACATTTAATTCTCTGCATGGTGCATAACTATCGGGAAGATTCGTTTTCGCTCCTGGTTGGAAGAGATTTATTTGTGTGTGGCGGGTCTAAATGAAAATCGAAATAGTTGAGGATCACGGTTGGCGATTACTTTAGAACCCTACTCTCATCTAGAAGCTGAGTGTAGGGTTCTAAGCGCATTAATCGCTGGCACATTCCTTTTCATTTTCCCTGGAGCCTCACTTGTATTGTGTTGTGTACATTCCTTTTAATACCTCTGCATGTGTGTAGTATTTTTCCCCCTCATGATTTGTATATGTCAATGCTCGCTGATCATCTGTTTTCTTGTTACTTAATGATTGTTACCATCTTTCAGTAGTCAGTAAAGTGTGGTGCATTGTTTTATTGCTTTTAATCCAAATTTCTTTATCACTTTTAAGTTATTGCTTTCATATTATAATAACTTTTATATTTTACTAAATTCAAAAAATAGCAAGGGCTTAATTTTTCAGTACCCACCTTGATTGATCTGCAATTGTTATGGTTTGAATGCAAGAGGTGACTAGCTTTAAGGTGATTGTTCTTAAATTAAGGGATGGGTAAATAGTAATTATAATGGAAACGGGATTAAAATATGCTCAAGGAAGTAGAAGTGCACTAACTCCGTCCTTGGTTGTCATTAAATTGGGTTAAATTGGGATTCTAAATAGTGGATAAGCCAAAAGTCGTAACGAAGAACTTTCGTTAAAAAACGTCTTCAGTTGGCAAGTTAAATGAAAAGGGAATGCGTACTGTATTTAAGAAGAATTTTGTAATCCCGTGATGCGCTTTGTTACTTGCTGGAATCTCAGATTGGTGAGATTCCAAACCGGAGAAAGATTGAAGTGGAGTTTCGCATTTATAATGTTTAGATTGGAGTGGTGACGAAACCATTCTATAATGAGGACTTCAAATTGTAAAATTTTGTAACTGTTTTTTAATTTTAATATGGTAATAGCTGAGTCAACCTAAGGGTGCTTGATTGTTGGAGCGTGCATGTAAAGTAAGTTCAGTGCTAGATTGTCCAGTTCTGAAGCTGTTGTAGTGATAGTATGCTCTGGTATTGGATTGGGTTGAACCGAATTTGGTTGTGGTACTACCAATGTAACAGACGTTACAATTGTGTTGACATTTTATTAAAGAAATAATATTATTCATTTCGCTTGTTGGATATTTAAATATCCAAAAATATGGAAGAATTACAAAATTCTTCTTAAATACAGTACGCGTTCCCTTTTCATTTAACTTGCCAACTGAAGACGTTTTTTAACGAAAGTCCTTCGTTACGACTTTTTATCCACTATTTAGAATCCCAATTTAACCCAATTTAATGACAACCAAGGACGGAGTTAGTGAACTTCTACTTCCTTGCGCATATTTTAATCTCGTTTCCATTATAATTACTATTTACCCACCTCTTAATTTAAGAACTAATCACCTTAAAGCTAGTCACCTCATGCCATTGAGGTGACTACTGAAAAAGAAGTAGTGAAAAATTGAAGTGAGTACTGAAAAAAAAAAAAATTAAGCCCTTGCTATTTTTGGAATTTAGTCCAACTTTAAGACATACTATAACTTCTAAATGTCCTTTTATATTTTATTATTTCAATTTTCTGTTTTGACTACGTATATATATATTTATATGTAATGAATGAAGTTCAGGTTTACAGTTTGTCGGTAACAGCAAATATCTTTAAAATACGTTTATCCTCAAGCACGAGGCCTTTATTTCCAGTATTTCGCTGTAATAACCAAATACTGCACTTTAAATCAATGTTAAAAACATTCATTCATTAGCATTCGCTAACATTTATAATGAAAGTTTTGTTTTCAGACCTCGCACATACCTGTTGCCACGGAAGCTATTTAATATACACTACACTGAGATTACTTATCCATTTAAATGACGTCGGATAGAAAGCTGCTTGTTTCTTCCCGTAATGACGTTGCTGATCCGCCATGGACACGCATTCCCTTGTTAGCGTTTGTACCGAACCAGCTAACATCCCTGCCGTAGGGCTTGTTCCAAGGTCATAATAACACAGGCAGTTCGTTTAATTACGTCCATGTAAATATCCCCCAAACATGAACTGATAGCAATCTACTCCCAGAGGGTAGAGGAAGAAGGTAACTGTCTGCCATCGCTTTTTGACTAATTAAGAATCTGCGCGATTACTCGATTCAAGCGAGATGAAGCTATTCCTGACATGTTTCAGGTAACCGCCAGAAAAGCCATACCAAATATTACAACAGTTCTCAATGAAACATTTTGCAAAATTAAAAGGAACTTCCCTTATTATTATTATTATTATTATTATTATTATTATCAGTTTATTAATGAAACAACAGTGCAGAAGTTATCTGGGAGCGTGACTCATACATGCATCGAACATAACTTATTAGATAGGAACACACATAAAATAAAATATCACAAAATACATAAATAATTATTAAATAAATAAGAATAACAGTTATTTTACACTTGGATTGAATGTCATAGTCATTCTGCTGAACGGAATATCGTCAGTCCTGTAAGAGTCTTTTTGAATACACAATAAAGCATTCATTACAGTTTTTATGAGTTCATGGTTTTTTTGAAGTATTTTGCTGTGAACAAAACTCATTTTTCTCGAAATGCATTCTTCATTATATTTGTAGTTTCGCATACATATCCGTTGCAACGAACATCCTGTAGGTTCTGTCATGGCAGTACCTGTCCGGGTCTATTTTGAAGACTCTAAAGAGCTGCAGAGTATTGGCAAGAAACATCCGCCTTAATCCGACCGTGTTGTGGAGAGCGCTTCGGAGACTATGAGGGTAATGGAGCAGGGTTTCCGGGCGGGGGCCTGACCACGATATTTTCAATTTGAGGGGCATCTAATCTCCAAGTCAGAAGTTGTGCCAGCGTGCAGATGATACGTAGGGTGACCATCTAAATCCACGGAGCTACGTTTAAGTTTGCATACAGTATGGAATTTGAAATTGTGAAGGGCTTCCCGGTAATCCTATTCAACCACGGGAGCACTCAGTATTCCAGGCTGAGAAATTTCCTAATATTAGTATTTGGGACAGATGACCAAATTGTCGAAGCATGTAGGGACACAGGAACGATACATTTTTGGATATATTAGTCATTAGTTGCTGGTTTCGAATCCCAGTTATTTCCTGTCTTACAGCCCATATGGCAGCAAGAGTTTTTGATCTGGTGTTCTGAAAATGCCTTTGGAAGGTGAGGCCATCGTCCCACGTCACTCATAGGTGATTTTATCTAAGTATAAATGCAGTTCGTGAAGCTTGGCGTTGGCGTGGATATTGGCGTCGGACACAAGAGCTCTTTCGTTAGAGACAGCGAAATACTTTATATCATCAGCATAAGAAATAAAATTACGGTTCTGCGCTAGAAAGGTTTCCAGGGCGACAGCGAACAGCACAGTTGATAAGACACCTCCTTGAGGTGTCTTATCAACTGTGCTGTTCGCTTTCATAAATTCTTTATGTTGTACAATTAGGTACCTGGTCTTCAAAATGGTCTTGATAATCTGTAATAGCTTGTCTTCAATGTGGAAATAAACTTTCAGTATATTTTCAAGTGCAGGTAACGACACATTATCGAAGGCGGCCTTCATGTCAAGGAATATGACGCCAGTTTGTGCCTTTTTATTTAAAGCGTGTTGCATTCTGAAGAGGGTCTCCAACATATTAGTAGTAGAGGATCGTCTGGGTACTATCCTCTACGGTATGTGGGTGGGGTGGCCTGTGCGCAAAACACTCTTCTGAGAAGAAGGAAGAATGGCTTTTTCGAAGAGTTTTAAAAGAGGAACAACCGATCGATATGGGTCGAAAGTCTGAAGAGTCCTTTGTATTCTTCTTTTTGGGAAAATTCGTGGTCTAGCTACATACAGAATCAATTCACCACTCTGTGAGGCCAGGTGCAATTATAACCAAAGTAAAATTGTTTTTTGAACAAGGCCTTATATTAAACTTAAAAGAAAAAAAAAAAAAAAAAGACTTGGTATTTTTATTACGAGGTCGGTTCCATGGTTTCGGGTGCGGTTGGCACTTTTTGCACCCTCGTAGAGCTGCGCGATGTAAAAGGAAAGAAAATCGCTGTCCAAAGCAAGGAAACTTCTCAATGGGCATCTACAGGATTGAGTTTTCTTAAATAACCCATAAATAACCCAGTTTAAATGACAAGTTTTGCGTTTTCTGTGTTTGTGTACAGTTTCCAGTGAGCATACTTAAAATCACTAACTAACCCTCTAGCAGTAAAACAACATTCCTAGTAAGTAGTTGGAAGCTCTTTTTGAGCCTCAACGAAGGAACCAGCAACCGATGCTAGCGAAGTCAATAGAATCGATCGATCGATTTTTGCTTATACTTCGGGGCGGCCACACAGTCAGAGGAGTTCATAAGATACAGAGAATACGAGAGACAGCACAGTATTTAGCAGTCACGACGCTTGAACCCCGGTCACTCAAAATAGCCCAGTTTAAATGACAAGTTGTACGTGTACAATGGCACGTGTACTTATGCACCTTCGCGCCTGATCACTCGGCCAAGTGGGTAAAAAAGGGTTGGTTTGATTGATTCCAAATTATTTATAAATTACCTATAAATAAAACGCTTGGGTATACTGCCAAAATTTTCCAACTGATAATTGTTGCCAGCACTCATTCACGTGATTCACCTCGCATGACCACCATACCGGGCATTCTTTATTAATTTTTGTACTAGCGTTTTTCGACTGAAGAAAGGCAACCTATGCCTGAAAGCTATCGCTGTATTGTTTTTTAGCTGTTTATTTTATCTCTCTTCAATTTTAATAAACCGTTCTAAACTTTAAGAAGTGTAAAAATGACTGAACAGGGTGTAAGAACTTTGACAAAATGTAGAAAACATGCTAATGAAACGTTAGAGGAGAGATCTAATAGACTAAGAGACCGAAACGACATTTTACGACAACGAAGACGGACAGAAAACATTTAAGAAAAAGAAACAAGATGGAAATGAGAAGACTGGCGAAAAGCCGTAGGACTAATCAAATAGAAGTACCGGATGCGAATAATCAACAAGCCGTAATTAATGTAATGTGTAAGAGCGTGACATAGGAAATATGTGTTACAACTGTGAATATTGCGATGCAAGATATTGGGGACATAAGTTAAACACATCGAATAAATACATTAAATGCTGTCATGATGGAAAGTTTTCGCTCGACTTAATCTAAGACTAGGTAAAGTACGTTGTTTGTTTGTTATTTGGTTTTTAGTAGCATTAGCAACTAAGGCCATATTGCTCTGGGGATATGCGGTGGTCATTCACTGACCTTTCCGCATCCTCCGCATTTGGTGGTCACGGGCTCGAACCCCGGTGTATTCAAAAAGCGTGTGCTACGCACTGCTGCTCCTGCCCACCTGGTACGGAGGCGCCATAAAGTACGTAATAGAGAAGGTGTCTGAGACACCTACTCTATTACGAGAGCTGCTTACATAGGATTTATGTTAAATAAGAGTGTGCAAACTATGGCAAACCCGCTGGAATAACTCCACAACTGGTACAATTACTAAACATTTCCTCCCTGAGGTAACCTACATCAACAAACAACGTTCCACTTGGTTCTTCCCAAACGTCTATGCTTCCTTCCTATTAAGGAAGGAAGCATAGACGGGTCCTTCAAGAGACGCCTTCTAGAGTTCGACCTAGTCGAGAATGCCCTCGAATAGGCCGAACTGGGATCACGTGATGCACTCATGCAACACATACTTAGACCTAAGAATCCAACTACTCCTAGACCTCCAAACTAACACTTCGGCCAGAAACCAAGTTACTGGAATCTAACGATGCTTTCCGTGCACTAACCACGTATGCCAACGAGGTCTTTCGTCGTCGCTAGCATCACCTGCAACTCCCGAACACTACTCCTGGATAACCTCCTCCACACAGCAACTGATACCCAGCACCAGAAACTTCCAGTCATGAAATTGAAAATTGAGCCAGCCCTGACGACGCCGCTCCGTGATTCTGCATTGTGACGATCCTGGACTCTTTAATTTGAACTTTACTTGTTCTCTTCTTCCTACCCACAGTCCTTCTCCAGGACTCCCACAACTGCACCTAGCACTCTTCCTGCTCCTTTTCGCCTGGGAGGATGCCTACGCTCTGTCATCCCCCACTATCTTACCTGTCTTTCACTTTCCTGTCTCTTCTCTGCTCTTTCCGTTTGGACGACCCGCCAGATGTCTTTTACTCTCTGGCCCGGCTCCTCGTGCCAGTGGACGGATGCTGGGAAGCTCCTTCCTGGTGATCGCGCCTCCCAGTAACGAAGAGGGCAGTCAAACAACACAAACAACACATTACTCACAAATAACCCACACTGACTGGCTTTGCTATGTTAACAGAGTACTTAACGCGAATTTGTGGGAAACCACGGGAACCGCATAACAATAACACTATGTCCACTATTACCTTACTTTTCGTCTGCGCGGCAGCACAGCGGTATCGTCACCGTCCTCCCCACACCGGGTGGAAAAGGCCCGGGTTCGAATCCTGTCGATGACGCAAGGAACTGTAATGGGCTTTTTTCACTCCTTGGCTGAGCTAGTCGGTCTCAGGTAGATAACAAGGTTATCTACGTCTGAGATCGACTAACCTTATCTGAGACTTTATCTACATCCAGCAAACAGAAAAATCGACCACAGAACACACGCAATTAACAGACATAAGATACAGTACGCAGATGAATTTAATTATTCGGGCGGCCTAAATATAATAGTTTGTTTTTTTTTTTTTTACCTTACTTTTCGAAAACCTCTCATACATCCAAAACGGAGGTTGCTGCAATATTTGTTAGAGAAGACGGGAACCTCCTGCAAATAGAGACATGCATATGTCCCACTGGTGACTGCTGTTGAATTATATCACCGCCAAACAAGAAGGGTGAAGACTGAATGATGTAGATTAAACTATTTACGCCATAAACAGAAAGGTGGCGTATGTTATTATTATTATTATTAGCTATATTATGCAAGGAAGCCTGAGGCTTATGCTGCACCAGCCAAAAAAATTCTCTGAGTTACCCTGAGAGAGAGAGAGAGAGAGAGAGAGAGAGAGAGAGAGAGAGAGAGAGAGAGAGAGAGAGAGAGAGAGAGAGAGAGAGAGAACTAGAAGAGAATCACCAAGAAAGAGAAGAATAATGATATCCAGCTCAGGACCCTGGGTGTGCCAAGCCCATACTCACCAGATGTGAGCCCCCGGGGATGTTGCGCCGGGTACTACTAGTTTGCTTTATTCGCTTATTTTTTTTAGATTCGCATAATTACGTAAATAATAGTTGTGAGGGGCTCAATGTTTTCGGTTAATCAAATTCCATGGAATGATCGCTTATGCAAAAAAGTTCAAAATTAATATGCGGATTAGAATGAGAGACAGAAATTTGAACAGATCCAAAACGAAGTAATTCGGTCAATGCAGTTATAAAATAAATAAATTTTTCGTTTATATTCCTGGACGACCACACGGTCACAGGAGTTCACAAGAGAGAGAGAGAGAGAGAGAGAGAGAGAGAGAGAGAGAGAGAGAGAGAGAGAGAGAGAGAGAGAAAGAGAGAATACAAAAACGGCACTGTATTTAGCTGCCACTTAAGGAACGTGTACTCGGCTACGGCGGCTCCACATTATAATTGCAAAAACCAAAGATATTTTAACGAAATTAACTGCCAAACTATCACACACCATTCTTCACCATTCGGATTAGCGAAGTCCGAAATATAATCGATCGTTTCTTCGACACAAATGCTTATTCGTCCAGAAATGTGCTTCATAGGGAAGTCGATCGGAAGCAGAAGTTGAAATTCCGAAAATTGTTACCTGCTTCGTTTCGTTTGCTTTTTGTTACTATTGTATATGTAATTTTTCGTATGACATTTCGAATACTTCAGTACTTTCATTTAATATTAATTGTTTTTAATTACTCTTATTAATTCATTAATTATATAATATTAATTAGTTTAAAGTATTTATTCTGCAAATATTTAAATAAAATTCACACTTAGACGGATTTTCGCGGGGGAATTCTGACTACTGATATGGGCCATTTGGAAATTTCGGCTTGGTGCAGGGACCACCCAAATGGTGGTCCCTGCACCAAGAACCACCCAGATGGTGGCAGGTTTCAACATCATCATTTACGAGAGAAGCCTCGTCTTTGCCATCAATATGATGGCCGGCATTATTTCAATTCCAGATTTCTAGGCTAACTGCGGATGAAGGATCCCGGTCCAATCCATTCCTTCATGCCATTCCAAACAGGTTAAAGTTATCTGATAGGTTCCTACCCGTGCAAATGCTGCAAAACATACACTCCTTGGACGGTGACATCTACAAATTCGCACTCGATAAGAAACACAGGCAGAAAGTACTCGGTCGACTTCCTTCCCAGGACCACATCACAGGACATTAGAACCTGCTCCCGCGGACCTATCCATCACTCCAGTGTTCAAACCTTTATGTAGTAATAATGTTGGGTTTTTTTTGGTTTTTTTCATCTTTGTTTATTATGTTGTGTAATTTCTTTTATGTAAACCCTGGTTTGTAGCCGTGAAGGGGATTGTATACAGCAATGTGTGCCTTCTGTATAAACACGTTGTATAAACAAAGAAACACGTTCAATCTCCAAGAGGAGGTTGAAAGATATCGATCACGGATTTCTGCAAGAAAAGGTTATGATAATTGTTTTCTTTGACCAGTATGGTCTCTTCTGTTAGACTTTGAAGAACCCGATGCCAAACGATATATCGAATCTTTGCACTTCCTGCATCTTAACAGCAAATAAGCTGTCGGGACAAACTAATAGAGTTAAATAATCTTCCTGATTTATGATTACACACGTCGTTGTCAACTCAATTCATGCCTTCTAATAAAAGATGCATTGAGGCCTTCAAACATCCTGCATCCATTATAATCAAAAACATTCACGTTTCATGGTGGTCTTGTTTTAAAAGGACTTCGCTAGTGAAGCCAAAACATCCCTTAAGAGAAAGAAAGATTGGTTCCATCAACAGCCGAAAGAATTTTTGCAAGAATGACTTCACCGAATGCTGAAGCAGTCTGACGCATGCGATTTTATTTTTCATTTTTCAAAATTATAGTTTCCTTTTTAATTTTCAAAATAGAAAAGACGAAAACTTGACTTTCAACAGAACAATTTTCGCATATTGTTTATAAGTTTCACGATCACTGATTCGACTTCTTCGCCTTAGGAAATGTTAAAATGTGTTCCATTTGAATCAGCGATTTAATTTTAACGTTCACAGAATGTGACCAAACTTTTGGCCAAATAAGTGATAAACTCGCAATCTTGCAGATTCCCAGAGTTCTGTGGAATATTCATTTTTGTTCACTAAATTTAATATCGCTTACTCTTTAATAATACGATTTAGTAGTTCCTTCTCCCAAGAAGGCAAAATCTATGAGCCCAGCGTCATCATCGAGTTCCGCATAGAATTCATTCAAGGAATTTCTTTCAAAATACCCCACACTTCTGCGTTAGCCACCTAAGATCAACTTGTAATAACATATAAAGATATTCGGCATCCGCTTCTTCAAGAACAGATTTGAACAAAAGTATCGAATAGAAGAGGATATTATGAACTTAATTACTTTGGTACCCAAACGTTACGTTGCAGGACAACCATAAATGTGAGATGTCAAAGAAAAAAAAGTTCTTCATGGAATTCTATCTGTTTTGAAAGTGTTTTTTTTTTTTTTTTTAGTATAACAAAACTACATTGATCTTCGAAAAGAAAAATGCCTCCATTTTCATGAGTAATAACCATGCGATTATTTCTGCCAAAACTGAGAAGTTAATCCTCATGTTTAGGCAGCAATCGTTCATCGAACGATGGAGCATAATTATTTCATCATGCAATCATGCATTTATTCCCCGACAGTTAAACAACTTTCATACCCGTTGTGAGGTTTAATCGTACAATAAATTCTTTACAGTCAGTGATACTTTGTGGTAATAAATTCCATTTTTTTGCAAGGGTCTGTCTTAGTGCATAATGGTTTCTTGAATGAAGTGGATACACCTCAGTTCTTCTTCCCGACGTATTCCAGATATGTTGTGGGGGGAGGGGGGGAGGTTTTCTTCTTGTCTTTCTTTTATTTATAATTATTATTAGTTTATATTTTATTTTATTGATTTTAACCTCTTTTTTTATATCCTCCCTTATATTTATTCTTACCTAATAAAGGTACTCTGCAATTCCTCACTTTGCAATCTGACTCGTATGTCTATCAGGGGCTTTCAGGTTCTAAGGGGGTTTCTATATTATTATGTTCCTCCATTGGTTTTGACTGTGTGTTCAAAATGACTAAACAAAAACTTCGTTTAAAATATACACAAGAATTTATTACATATATTTACATAAATGAAATAGTTCAATGATCCAGTACATATTATAATTGGTATTGTTCTATTACCGTACAAGCATAAAATGATTGGTTAAGTTTAGTTATATTCTTGTACAATTTCTTCCATTAAAGGCCGCCGTAGCCTAGTGGTCAGGCGCGCGGGTGCATAAATACACGTGCCTTGAGTGACCGGGGTTCAAGCCCGTGACTACTGAATACGGTTCTGTTTCTTGTATTCTGTCTATCTTGTGAACTCCTCTGACCGTTTGGTCGTCCCGGAGTATAAACAGAAAATTTATTTATATCACAAGGCTAACAACATCTTTCTTATGCCACTCTTTTTATACATTACATAGTAAAACGTTCTGAGTAAATCATTTTTTATTTTATTCTAATAGATCAGGCTTGTCTCTCACATTCCAATCTTCCCTTTTTAACAATAAGATTTCTCTGTTAGCAACATTAATGGTAATCTCTTTCTAATTAGATTATTTATCTTTTCTAATACATTAGCATTCATCTTTTAAATCAATATTTATCTCAATCTATAAGTTATGCTAACACCCTTACTTTTGACTTGTCGGCTTATGACAGTTCAGTGTTCACATATATATATATATATATCCATATATTCATAGTTCATACATATATATATATATATAACATTCTTTTTATAATCGCTTAGAAGCATTTTAATTATCCCACTTCCAAAACTGTTAACTTACTTTACGTTACTCAAGAAAATTTTCTACATCTATGAATCTCCCTCTCTTTACCTTTATCTAGTGAACCTTATCTTAATTACACATTTTTTCTAAAGTACATATCTCATATTATATATATTATAATGTCCCTCTTATGATTCCTAACCCTTCTTTAGAGTCCTATAATTTACAAGTGAATACTCATGTTAATTAGACACTTACTTCTGATACTGAACAGGATCTCTTGTTAGGGTCTTCCGTTTTTAAAAGGGCTGCTGTCTTCGTCTGGCTAGGGCATCAACTGAGTCCTTTTGGGATTATCGGACTGGTCTTCGATACTGCTACTTAGCTTTGCTCTTCTATTCTGGCGGGTTCGGGACTACAGTTTTACCTTCTCAGCTCAGTTATCTGCGTATTGGCCTTTATCACTGTCTTCAGATGATGGACTAGGGTTATTTCTCTCCTTATACAACAGTTATTTGCAAGCTGGCCACTTTCACAACCTTCCGATTACGGACTAGGCTTATTTCTCCTTACACTTCACTCGTTTACAAACGGGCCACTTTCGCTACCTCCGATTACGGACTAGGCTTATTTTCTCCTTACCAAGGCTCCTACTTTCAGCTTCACAAGGTTGCTTCTTTTGGTTTACCAAGGTTCCTCCTTTCACTTATTTGCACACTGGCCACTTTCACTACCTTCCGATGACGGACTAGGCTTATTTCTCTCCACTATATTTCTTCCATCACCTACTATATGATCAACTACTCGACTGTTCTCTTCTATCATGAAACTCATCTAACCCTTCTTAACTTACTGACTGTACTTAAACTTATCTAACCCTACACAACTTACTACTTCATCTTAACTTTGTCAGAACTTTCTCAACTGGTTGATAGGACAAGACAGGACTGTTAGCTACTCGCACCTTTTTGTTCTTCGAATTTGTGTATCGCCCTTTTTTTTTGTTGGCCCACCTTCGCTCAGAAATTTAACCACTAGTACTTAAATATTTAAATTTACATCCCGACTATTCGCTAGTGTGGGTTTCCCATGCTAGCTCCATCCCCACTAGATTCAACCTCCCATTTTAATATCGATATTCCTTTCCCAGGCCCTCTGTTCTCTTTTCAAGTCTGCCGACATTTCCACAGACACCTGTTACTACTTCACACAAACCCTAAATTTCTGCGGAACAAGCTATTGCAGCCTACCAGATGCTAGCCCTATTGTTTTGGACACGGTATTAGTCGTGTACTTACTTCCTGTTTCTCTCCCGGAGTCTCTGATCAAAGGGATGCTCCGACTAATCCGACTCACCTTTCTATTGTTCTCGAGCGACCCTTTTTCTCGCCTATTTATTGATGGCTCTGCTACCCATTTTAGACCTTTAGATTTGTTTACGGTACTTGTAGCTGAGTGTTTATCCATCTGTTGGTAGAAATTTCGCGCAATAATTCCCACAACTCTCCCTTCCCTTCGATTAGCCCTCTCCTTAATTTAATCTCCCACATATTTTTAACGAACCACTTTGTTCAATTTATTTGATTTGTTATATTTTATTTTACAATATAACTATTCCTGAAGTATCCTTTCTTATTAAATTTCTCAGTTTGGGAACGACGATCTGTTATCTTTATATACAATTTCCTTGTAAGATTTTATATCTTAAAATGTTCAATTAGATTCATGTCCCGATTTCTGTTGAATTATTTCTTCCGATGCAATTTCATCGATTCATCCAAAGAATATCTTCGTCTTGAAAATGAAAATTCATTTGAAGTCGTACATAGAACTCGAAGATCATACCTTTTCCAACAGGAATTAAAGTCGTAAAAATCGATTGCCGTTCACCATGCTCCTGACCAGACCCACTGCTGCAAGCGTTCCCTTTCCCTGATATTAGTAGGTGTTCTACGTTCTATACAATGAGAACAGGACAAGAATTAGTTGAAAGACTGCACTAGATTTATCGTTAGAGAACGTTAGCCGATTGAGACTGGTTTCTCGTATCGAAGATGTTACTGGTTTTCCTATTCTTATGGAGAGAAAACTTCTATGACTGGTGTTAATTAAGGACCTACGTGTGATTCTGCGAATTCTGTGAGCGTAATTTATTTACGATTGCTATTCGATGGGGAATACCTCAGTATATTGCACCTTCACGATGGCGAGACAGTTAGCAACCCTCTATATAATACCCATATGCAAGTCCTGAAATGCAAAACCTAGCACACTGTGGGTTGGCTAGGTTTTGATAACAAGCAAACAAGATAGCATCCGCCCAGGTGTGAAACAACGTAAACAGGGGTCGAGGTGTAGCGCCCATACCACACGGAGAAATGCCTCCCCTCTGTGTTACCAGGCAATACTAAGTGGCAGATGACTCATCAACCGGTGCAATGCCATCACTTTGTTTATTGAAGGCTTGAAGTGGTGGAATCCATGTTTAGTCTCCAGAGCAAAGCTTCGGTAAACCCTCCCCTATCTCTTCCATCATACTATTGGTAACTCTCTAGGAGGCTTCCGGATCAGCTAGTGCAGGGGTGTGGAAACGTTTTACATCGGACGGCCATTTTTTTTTCTTTTTTTTTTTTTTTTAACCAAGATGCTAACTATTAGGCCGCATGCCTAATATATATTAATTTAATATATATTTAAAATTTTAATTACAGCCTGTTATTGTATGAGGAATTTAAACAAAAAAAATAGCGAAGACATTTATTCGTTAACAAAGATGATAACAAAACTAAAAATGGACGAACTTAAACAACAAACCATTTAATGGTTTGTTGACTTTTTTTGCAACTGCTTAATGCGAGATAGTTGGCTGATATTTGGTTCCAACATCGTTGAGCGTAGTTTTAATTGGTTCTCCAAGTGAATGTCCATCATCTGAGATCTCAAGCTTGTTTTATGTGTCATGTATGATAACGTTTATTCACAACTGTAGATTTTGCTAAAACAAGATAGCATTTTGACGTGGGTATTCAACAACATTTTTCCATATTTGAACAGGATCCTTCTTCGCGTCAAATAGAGACTTCAGAATATTATCTTCTGAGAGCTCAATTAATTCCATCTGTAAGTCATCAGGTGCTTTGGAGACATCAATCAGGTGTGGTTGAAAAGCTAGTTTCAGTGTGAGACCATATTTCACAAAATCAGGAAATCTTTCATTGTATTCTTCAATCAGGGAATCTAGAACAGTGCGTATTCTTTCATGTTGCATTTTCTAAAAATTAAACTGTAAACTAAATTATTTAAGGAGAATAACGATATATAAAAAAAGAGAATAGAATAGATAACGATATATAAAAAGAGAATAGAATAGATAACATTATATAATAATAATAATAATAATAATAATAATAATAATAAAATTCTTTATTCATAGAAATGTAGGACACGATTCCCGCTACAGGCAACCAGAGGGATCTTACAATTAACTGGACACATTACATTCAGTACATAAAAAACTACGTGGGTACATAGACAGTACAATATACACAGCTAATATTTCAATAAATGTATTTTATAGTTATTATAATAGATTGATTATACAGAGCTTATACTGCATTACAATACATAGAATTTATAGTTATTATAGCCAAGCTGCAACACATTGCGACAGTCTGGCCTGGACAATTTCACTGGGAGTTATTCCGCTGACAATTGCAAGAATGCTGATTGCACTTCACTATGGATTTGAGCTTTTCTTCTCTGTAGGCAGAACCTCTGGACGAGAATAGAATAGAATAGATAACGATATATAAAAAAGATAATATTTGTAAAATAATAAGAGAAGTTTACCTCAACATAATACGTAGAACACTTCCGTATGATACTCTCCAGTTATCATACAGAAGTATTCTATGTATTATATTGAGGTAAACTTCTCTTATTATTTTACAAATATTGATATCAACATAGAACGTATTGAGAATTACAGCTCTGGTTCGTACTATAAAAAAGAAAATAGATAAAATTTACCATAAAAATATTTTGAGTTTGGTATTATCATGAAATAAAAGGCGGATTTTGCATTTTAAAGAAATATACAAAAGGCTGCAACTGGTACACAAAAGGGCAGGATGCGCCCTTAAGGCCGCAGGTTTAATTTGCTAAAGTTGCATATTTTAGAAGTAAGGCGATGCCTGGTTAGAAGTAGAGACCTACCTCCTCGCGGTGGAGACGGTAACTCGTGGTGGGGGCGTGATTGGCCCTTCCCCGCTGCGAAGCCGAATGATCGATTAATTAATTTGTTTGGTTGAGCAGCTGGTCTTTGTGTTTCAAATAATAACCTACCAGACTGGTAGTTGAAGAAATACGAATGAGAACTAAGTCGCATATGGGTGAGAAACCAGGTGGCAACTTAAGATGGAAGCTCACTCAAATTACAAATAACCCCTGAGCTAGGTGGCAGGACCTTCAGAGGGACTATCTTAAACTACTGGTGTACCTGGTCTGCCTCCACGGGGCGAAGTGCGGACAACGACTGGGCTCTGCGGATAAATGGCCAGAGGAACAACGTAAACAATACCTATATACTTTTAAATCTTTGGCCTTTACAGTGTCCTGTATCACAAGACAATGTATACCACGAGGAAAGGGGGGGAACCCCTGGTGCCGTTTGACCCTAAACACACTTTAATTTACTTTGCAACTGAGCTAATACTCTATAAAACCTTGAATGCTTTCTGGATTTGTGTATTTCTTTAATAAATCAGTGTAATAAAGATAGACGGCCTCCGTAGCCGTAGCGCGGTAGCACAGTGGTATCGTCACAGTCCTCCCCATACAGGGTGAAAAGGCCGAATTTCGAATCCAGTCGATGACGCGAGTAACTTTAATGGGTTTTTTTTCACTATGTGACTGAGTTAGTCGCTCCCAGGCGCAGATAGCAAGGTCCCCCCCAAGAAACTGGGATTTTTCGTCCAGCAAAACAGACAAATCGACCAGAGAACACATGCGATTAACAGACATAAGACACACAGCACGGTATATGAATTTAATTATTCGGTTGGCCCAAAAATAATAGTTTGTTTTTTGTATATTAATGACCATCTTCCATTAACCTTGACCCGCAATCCTATCCATTGTTTTGCTGATGATAGCACATTGCATTCCACTTTTCGAGTATGAGAAAGCTTGCCCTGTTAAAACAGCTTCAACTTCTCGAATAACCAGTACCAATTCTTAAATTATCCAGTAATTCTCAAGTGGGAAAAAGATAACTTAATTGATTTCAATCCTTTTAAAACTCAGTCCTGTCTTATATCTCGCAAAAATGGATTGTTCTGCTTCTATGCTTATCTTCGATGATACCCAGATTTCTGGACAAGATCATATATCGCTATTGGAGATTACCCTGACTTCAAATCCCTCTTGGCATAAGCACATTACAAATATTGCTTCCTTTGCATCTAAAAAAGTGGATTTTTTTTTCTTTCTCTCTGGGCGTTACTTTTCTTCCAAACAGCTGTACAAATCTAAAATCGCCTTCCATGGAATATTGTTCCGGTATCTGGGCAGGGCAGTGCTCCCAAAACCGCTCTGAGGCTTCTATATTCCATTCAGAAGAGGGCAGTTAGGTTAATTAACGACTCATCTCTAACAGAGTCTCTCCACTCGCTGTCTCATGGACGTTCTGTTTCTGCTGCATGCCTTTTTTTTTTTTTAGTGATATTTCCATGGGAACTGTTCTTCTGAATTGACTTCTATAATTCCCCTTCTCTACCAAACCAGTCCGAACACTTGCTGCAACAAGACAACACCCTTTTGCTGTCCAACTTCAAACTCTCAGAACCAACTTTTATTCTTCCTGATTTATCCATTCAACCTCCGTTTTCTGGAACAACCTTCTTTCATACGTATTTCTAGAAAATTACAATCGACAGAAGTTCGTCTAATGTCAACAAATATCTTCTTTTGTCTCCTTAACCTCTTTCCTATCCTATGCTCAGTACTAAATACTGTAAGTTTTAATACCAGTGGTGTAGCTAATATGTAGGCAGGCAAGGCAATTTCTTCCGGGCCCAGGCCCTTCAGGGGCCCGGCGTCTTTGGCTCTCTCCTGTTTTTGCAATTTTTATTAAGTAGGGGCCTGAACATGTTCTTTGTCTCCGGGTCCGTAGCTACGCTACTATCTCTTAGACGCTCTGCACAGTCAGGCACCAGATAGGAATGCCCTAGGAAATGGCTCAAGACTGGAGGACCTTATCCTCACATCAGGCTTACAAATCTTAAACCGCCCAGGACATCTACCCACTTACAGTGGCCCACTCTGGGAGAGCGAAATTGATATCACAATGGCTACGCCTGACTTAGCCAACAAACTTTCCGGCTGGACGGTCCAGGAGTCCTGGACCACTTCAGACCACAGAGCGATCACATTCTCCCTTGTTCGCTCGGTGGAACGCGTCGCATCGATTCCAAAGGACATTGTGCGTTATAACACCAAAAAAGCGGATTGGCAACGCTTCTTTGTGGAACTGTCCAGAAGGCTACCGGATGATGTTCCTCTACCGGCTTCACTCTCCCCAGATCACTGTGTACGCAATATTACTGCCATCATCAAAAGTGCCTGTGATCTGTCCATTCCGCGTAGGAGGCCATACCGCTATGCTGTCCCCTGGTGGAATACAGACCTTCGGGACTTAAGAAAGAGGGCACAACAAGCCAGGAAAACTTACCAACGTGCACGTGCCCATCTTCCCCCACATGAGGTTGAAGCTGCCCGGGAGGCATATCGGGTAGTTAGAAACATGTACACCAAGGAAATTCGTAAGTGTAAGAAGGAATCATGGCACACCCTGGTCTCTACTATTGGCAATGAAGACCCATGGGGCATCGTGTTCCGTATCGTCACCAATAGGCTGCCTAGAGGTGAGGTTCTTAGTACAACTCTCAAACCGGATGGCTCTTCAACCTTTACCTGGTCTGACTCAATAAACAATATTCTTGATTCCATTTACCCTACTGAATTTACAGCGATGTCACTGGAGCAACAGCAGTTCATCGACAGTAATCAAGCTTATCAGCCAGTGGCTACGGAACCGCCCTTCACTATGTTAGAGATGAATATGGCTCTGGCTAAAATGAAAGATGGCAAAACGTCAGGTGCTGACTTACTCGAAGTCGACGTAGTTAAGAAATTCGCTGAAGTCTATCCCACCACACTCTTGAGCCTCCTCAACAGGTGCCTTGCTGAAGGAACTTTCCCTGTACCCTGGAAGACTGCTACTCTCAAGCTGATCCTGAAAAATCCAGATAAACCGCCCCAACTTCCTGCTTCCTACCGACCAATTGCACTGCTCTCCGTTTTGGCCAAGCTTCTAGAACGACTTCTGCTGTATCGCCTTTCCATCTGCTATACCGATAAGCAACTCACCTCACCATGTCAGTTTGGATTCAAGACAGGCTCCAGCACTGAAGACGCTATACACAACTTGATTACCCAGGCCACACATACAACTTCAAAGTATACTCTAGCCATCATGGTGGACTTTGCTGGTGCCTTCGATCGACTGTGGTGGCCCAGTGTCCTTCGGAGGCTTCGGCAGGCAAACACGTCCAAAAACCTATACAATAGTCTAAAATCCTATCTCAGCAATAGAAAATTACAAGTTGTAAACAAATACCAGACTATGACAAGATGCGTTCACCGGGGTTGCCCCCAGGGCTCTGTGCTTGGGCCATTCCTCTGGTCCATTGTTCTGGACGAGTTCCTGGGGTTTGACCTGGGTGGAGCCAGACCCTTAGCCTTCGCTGATGATCTTGTTCTGGTGGTGCAAGGTGACACAAGAGCGGCACTGGAAGCAAAAGCAAATACAGCTCTAGAAAAGCTCCAAAACTGGGCAGCACTCCACAACCTCTCAATTTCTGGTGAGAAAACAAAATCGATTCTCCTCAAAGGAAAGCTACAAATACGCAGGCCTCCAACAATGAAGTTAAATAACATCCCTATACGTCTCTACACAGAAGTCAAATACCTGGGAATCTACATTGACACCGGTCTTACCTTTCACTCTCATCTGAAGTACTTATCCACAAAAATCCGAAAGTATACGGCTATGATAAGAAGAGTCAGCAGAGCGGACTGGGGTTTGAAGCATAAAGCTTTGTCTCTCATCTATAAAGCGGCGTTTCTCCCAATTGTGTGTTATGGAGCCTCAGTTTGGTGTACAAAGGCTATCCTGGAAAAGAACAAGCGTAAACTTGACTCAATACAAAGATTCATGATGTTATCTATCTGCAGGGCATGTCGCACTGTCAGCACCCCTGCCCTACAGGTTATTACTGGATGCTTGCCACTCTATCTTGAGGTGATTAAAAGGGGACTTTACCATCGATTAAAGAAGGGAATTCCGACACAGTTGTTAAATCTTCAACTGCAGCTTACCAATGACCTGAAACAAGAAAGAAAACGTATCTTCACACACCTTCAAGGAATTTGGCAGCATTCATGGGAAACCACGCCCAAAGGAGAAATTACCAGAAGATTCCTCCCATCCATTGACATGACTTTCCCGAAGTCTCCTTCCTGGTTTTCACCTGGTCTGCAAGTTACATTCCTGATCACAGGACATGGGCCCTTTCAACAAAAATTGACAGCAATGGGAATTGAAAGCAATCCATTCTGCCACTGTGGCGAAGAGGAGTCATGGGGGCATCTCATGTATGAGTGCCCTGCTTACGATGATTGTAGGCTCAATTTTTTTACTGAAATCCAGGAGAACCCTCGTAACCATGAAACATACCTGCTTCAGAATGAAACAACATACAAAGCCTTAACGAGTTACGCACAAGCTGTCTTTACCATCAGACGGGCAAAGTTTGCTGAACTTAGAGCTGCTCAGAACAACGACCCTCATGTACAAACACAAACTGGGGTCGGATAGCATTTTCCCAACTGATAAAAGAGTAAGACTGAAGATTAAAATACTATGCTGGCATCATCATGGTTGGCACTACTTGAAAAGCTGACTCCCAGAGAGTGCTTGGCCTTTGGCACTCGCACAGTGGCGCCTGCCCCTGTGACTTTTGATCCCTCTACCCATCCCCTATTTCTCCTTACTCGGGTGGACTGCCTTCTCTATCTGTCCACTTTAGCTTGTTCCTCACATTCAGACCCCCCTTCCTCTTGTTCCCCAGGCCTTCTCTTCTCTTCTCTTTTTTTTTTTTTTTTTTTAACTTGGTCTTCGTCCAGGACGCTCAGGCGACCCTGGCGGAGACTAGCCAGAGAATAATGGGCAGCCTGGCTACCTCCTAGCGGTGTGTGCGGGCAACGTGAGGTCCCACCAGGGGCCCTGCGGCCAAATGCCAGGACACCCAACAGAACCTAACGCAATATGTCATATACAACAGACAACACTTTTCTGGCATTTACAGTAGTTCTGTATTCTTCACAGTGTACATATGGCGCAGATGTGAGAAATCACAGGTGGCGCCTGACCCTAACACTATGCACACTATGCACACTATGCACACTATCTCTTAGACGCGAAGTCATTTACCGACGAAAACGCTATCAACGTGCAAGAAGAACATGGCCTCCAGAAGAAACAGAGGCTTACTGCAGCAATATCGAGTGACCAGGAACCAGTATACCACAACAATAAAACAGCGCAAAAGGCGCTCATGGGAGGCCCTGGTAAGCACTAAAGGGAACGCCGATCCCTGGGGGATTGTGTACAAAGTGACCACTAACAAGCTCCCCAGAGGTGAGGTCGTATCAACCACAAAATTACCGAACGGACTGTACACCAGATCGTGGCAAGATACTATCAATAATATTCTAGACGCTACATTCCATCAGCCTGCTGACCCACACACACCGGAACAGCTACAGCTCTGCACGGAAAATGAAACATATCACACAACTGCAATTGAAGAACCCTTCACCACAACCGAGCTCAACTTAGCTGCATCTAGAATCAGAAACAAGAAGGCTCCGGGCAGAGACATGCTCGATCCAGAAATCGTCCAGAAGGCCATTGAACTTATTCCCACTACAATACTCAACCTGTTAAACCACTGTCTCCACCAAGGATTCTTCCCCACACAATGGAGGACTGCAATCCTTAGACTTATATTGAAGAATGCAACCAAACCACATGATCTGCCACAATCTTACCGGCCCATTGCACTGCTGCCAGTCTTCAGCAAACTTCTCGAACGGATGATCTCCCATAGAATAGAAGCCCACTACAATGACGCTGGTCTCTCCTCACCTAAGCAGTACGGTTTCCGGAAAGGACGCTCCACGATTGATGCACTGGAAACAATCATTGAAGCTGCTACCAACTGCAACTCCAAATACTTTCTACTAATCTCCTTTGACTTTGCTGGTGCCTTCGATTCCCTCTGGTGGCCCAGCGTCCTGGGCAGGCTCCGAAGAGCGCATGTCCCAGAAAACTTATATAGATGCATCAAGACCTCTCTCCAGGACCGGCGAGTTGTCGTGTCTGCTCCCCACTGCAGTGTCTCCAGACCAGTCTTCAGGGGATGCCCTCAGGGATCTGTCCTGGGGCCTCTCCTCTGGAATCTGGTGCTGGATGATTTCCTGAACACCAAACTCAACAATGTACAAACCCAGGCCTATGCAGATGACCTGGTCATGCTCTTTTCTGCCAATAACAGAACCCAACTAGAAGCAACTGCCAACCAGGCCATCTCCACCCTTCAAGCTAGGGCAGAGCATAACAACCTAAAGATCTCCCCAGAGAAAACCAATTCGATCCTACTAAAAGGCACCCTTGATTTGAGAAGACCACCCCAAATCAAGGTCAATGGTGTTACAGTAAAACTAAAAACAGAGCTTAACTATCTAGGTTTGATCTTAGACAAAAACCTTTCCTTCACTCCTCATGTAGACCAACTCAGGATTAAGATAGGAAGTATGCTGCCCAAGTCTCAAGAGTTGCCCGGAAGGACTGGGGCTTAAAGAAGAGAACGCTGTCACTCTTCTATAAGGCAGTTTTCATCCCGGTTATCACCTATGCTTCTGGAGTCTGGTACAAGAAGGCCAATACCGTAGTAAACAGATCGCGCCTAGGAACTATCCAGCGCTCTCTTCTCCTTCTGTCCTCGCGTGCCTGTCGCACTGTCAGCACCCATGCGCTCCAGGTCCTCACTGGATCTCTTCCACTGGACCTGGAGATTGTTCGTCATGGGTTGCTCTACCAAATAGCCAAAGGAAGAGCAGTTACTTGTGCAGGTTTCACCACTGACCCAGCAAATAATAGAAACGCTGAAAAGAAGAGACTTAATGAACATCTAACAGACACCTGGCAAGAAAGATGGCAGGCATCAACTAAAGGCGCTGTCACCAAAAGATTCCTCCCTGATGTCACGGCCTCCTACCCCCTCACACCTGTCTGGTTTTCACCAGGACTCTATGCTACCTACCTCCTCACTGGACATGGCTCCTTCCAGAAAAAACTACATGACTTCAGAATTTCAGACTCACCCCGCTGCCACTGTGGAGAGGATCAGACGTGGGAGCACCTTTCCCACAGCTGTGAAATCTACGAGGACTTCAGGAGGATCCTAATAACAAAACTGCGCTTCAACTACCAAAATCAAGAACACCTCACCCTACAGAATGAAGAAACTTACCGAGCCCTGACTCAATTTGCAATGGACTTATTTACCAGGCAGAAAGCGCTACAACCACCTTAGTATCCGAATCAATAGGTCATAACAACCATGACTGCCAATTGTTGCTATGCATCATTGAGCCATGGATGCTAACGCCTTGGGCCAACTTGCACAAGACTTGACCAGCAGTGCAATAAAAGACAGGGTCCGCACATACCTTGACAAATTCCTCATCATTGATTTCTGGACAAACTTCTCTCGACCAGATGTGACACATTTCATCAAGAACAGGCCTAGCATCGATCCCTGGACTTGACCATCAATCTTGGACTCCCGGTTTTGACCATCCCCACTGTTCGTTCTGATGGACTACTGGACCAGCCTTCAGTCTGGATGCGGCACAGACTCACCAAATGGAGCCCCAATGACGGCACCTGAACTAGACCTTACTGAACATGATCCATCCACCATAGCAGCACTCACACTGCTGGATTTCCAGCAAGTTGTCGGCTCCAACTAACTGGCCGTGCTAGCTGTACCTACCCTGAACTTGCGGAGTATATCTCTCTCTCATTTTTTATTTATTTATTTATTTATTTTCGGCTTCTTTCTTCTGCTTCCTGCCATCCGTTCTTTTACTCCCCCCCCCTATTTTTCTCTTACAGAATGATTTTTTTTCACTCCTCTCTCTGGTGAGGCACTGGGCATGCCACACTGTCATCAGGGGCGATCTTCCCTATTGGCCCCTTTCTTCTGTTTCCTACCATCCAGTCTTCTGCCTTCCTCCCTTACTTTTCTCTTGCACAACGTTTTTTTTTTTTTTTTTTTATTTAGTTTATATATATATATATATGTGTGCGTGTGTGTGTATATACATATATTTATATATACACACACACGCATTCCCCACAGGTCTAAATCTAAAAACATCAAAATTACTGCCCGACCTATTTGGCCCTAGAACAAGTTATCAGCGAACAACCCTAAGCTCTGTTAAAATTACAACCGTTGCTCAAGAAACAGCGATCATCTCATTCTTAAATCTGGTCCTAGCCACTGAAATCCCAGGAAAGTAGGTGGCAGGACCCGCCAGAGTACTCTAGCTACAGTGGTACACCCGGTCAGCCTCCCCGTGGCATGGTGTGGTAACGTCGGGTCCCACTAGGGGCTCGGCGGCTAATAGACCGGAGGAACAAAGGGCACAACACAATATACAGCACATGACCCCCACACACTTCAAATCTCTGGCCCCGATACAATGTACACCCGCGGAGATGGGAGAAATCCCAGGAGCCGTTAGACACTAACATACCTTATACCTTATACCTTATCAAATACCCTAATCTGCGTGGGTAGCACAGTGGTATCGTCACCGTCCTCCCCACACCGGGTGGAAAAGGCGCGAGTTCGAATCCCGTCGATGACGCTAGGAACTTTAGTGGGTTTTTTCACTCCGTGGATGAGTTAGTCGGTCTCAGGCGTAGATAGCAAGGTTTTTTTCCTCAGAAACTGAGGTTTTTTGTCCAGCAAAACAGGCAAATCGACCAGAGAACACATGCAATTTACAGACACGAATACGGGTTAATATAATCATTTACGGGTAACCCTAATATAGCAATTTGATTTTTTTTTGTCAAATACCCTACGCTATCTGTCTAATAGTATAGTTCTAATATATATATATATATATAATCACATTGTTTCATATAATGATTTTGTTATATTTTGTTGCGATGTAGAGTAATACTCCAATTAGGTTTTTTTTTTTATGTAAACCCAAAACACGAGAGGTATTGGATTCTATAGTACTTGGTACCATGCTTGGGTTGGAGGTTGAGAAGACGAAAGAAGATATTTGTTGACATTGGACTTGAACTTCTGTAGATTGTAATTTTCATTAAATACGTATGAAGGAAGGTTGTTCCAGAACACGGCAGTTGAATGAATATATATATATATATATATATATATATATATAATCTTTGTTGTATACAAACGTGGTATATTCAATAGACCCTTCACAGCAGCAATGCCAGGGGTTTTACATTGGCTGGTGGACAATAATAATGGCCTTGGGGAGACGGGGCCCGCATCAAAGTTCGGGCTCATCCCCCAGAGCCAACAATAAAATAGAATCAGTGTCAGATTATTTACAGGATACAAAGTATCCTGTAAAAATTTGTATATGCTTTTGACAGTATTTACAATAATAAAGATATTCATATTTAGAAGAAAATCTTTATTGTACAGTAAAGATACAGATACAATAATGTGCCCGCCACAGCCAGGAGGCCAGGGGGCTTGACAATGATATGGGGTAATATAAAAATATGTACAGTATAAAAAATTGTGCAGTATAAAAGATTACATAACAATTAAAAACGTAGCATTAGCCATTCAATAGATATGAGTATGTACATAGTTGTGAGGCAGACAGTACACCAAGGTATGTGCACGTTCATATGTACAAAGCACATATTTAAGCATATTCACACAAGTCAGAATATTTCACAGTGCCAAATTATTGTTCGGTATTGCATTTTCTTGTGAAGACAGTTCGTCGATTTGCCTGCGACGTGCCGTTATGCACCTCATAGGAGATAGCAGATGGAGATATCAGTATGAGTCGACATCAGGGGCCAAACAAAAGGGGAACAAGTTCGGCCAACGAGCGCCTGTAATTGCGATCGGAAGCGAATTTCTGCAGGTCAATTCCGATCATTAGCAGGGCTTGTACTGTAGGAAGTACTTGTCCAGGTAGGAATCTGTCACTGATCTTCAGCCTGTTCCGTTGTAGCTGAAGAAGAGGGTTGGCTCGTAAGGAAGGAAGTGGAACATGCCACTGGCATATATCCCAGAAGTCAGGGGAGTTGATTCTGCCAACTAGCATTTTGGCTGTGGTCACAGTTCTCCTCATGCTGATTATTTGAGGCAGCCGCGGGATTTGGAGTTGGTCGGCCATGCTGGTGGTCCTCTGCTGAGGGGGGAGTCGATGTTTGTGGGTTGCTCACTTCAATATCCAGTATTCACTGGCGAAGATGGGCTTCATGAGGGAAGGTACTGCGGATGCCCATATTTCAGAGGCATACAGAAAGGTAGGATACACAATGGTTTCCAGATATCTGATTGTGGTTCTTGCGTCTGTGTTATGAAGAAGATGTTGACGGGCAATCCAGCGCATTCGGTTGATCTTGCGTAGAACACATTCGATGTGACAGTTGAACCTAAGGTTTGGGTCGAAGGTTACACCGAGATCTTTGTGTTTAGTAACACTTGGAATAACTGCACCCTGCAGTGAGGGTTGTATGGATGTGGGACACTTCTTCAGAGAAAAAACCATAATAACGGATTTTTGGGGGTTCAGTTTGAGACCGAAATGGTTGAGATGGCTAGAGAAAGCTGTGATCTTATTACAGATTTCCGATGTGATCACTCCTCTGTTGGCTGATGGTGGTATTTCCGTTAGGAACTTTATATCGTCGGCGTAGGTAATGACATCATCTCTGTTACACACAAACGGAATAAGGAGGGCGGTAAAAAGTAACCCCGATAAAACGCCACCTTGCGGCACACCAGCATTGATGGATCGGGTATAGCAGAGGTTACGATGAGTGAAGTACACTGTTCTGTTCCGGAGGAGCGAGTGCAGAAAAGCGAAAACGTCACCTTTGATCCGAAAGAAATTGGTTAGGAGATTCAGAAGGGCTGAGATGTTGAGGCTGTCAAAAGCAGCTTCAATATCGGCATAAACAACCGCCATTTCTGATTTGGCCTCAAATGCATTTAAGATTTCCGTTTGGACTGCCAGAAGGTTGGAGACAGTTGATCTATTAGGGAGAACATAATGGAGTTGTTTTGATGATTGTGGAAGAAGATGGCGTGTTATATGCGGAAGAAGGACTTTTTCCAGTAGCTTTAGGAGCGTGGATGCAGTGGAAATTGGTCTATAGTGCTTCGGCTGGCTAGGTAGTTGAACTTTAGGTAGTGGGGCAAGACTGTATTTGCTCCAGGATGCAGGAAATACTCTATGAGAGAGGATGGAGTTGAACAGGTAGAGCAGAGGATCAAGGATATATGGACTGAGGCACTTTACGATGAAATGCGGGACTTTATCGATGCCAGCTGTGCATGACGGACGCAGCGAATTGATGGCTTGTCGAAGCTGCTGTCGATCGATTTGAATGGAAAACAGCTCATCATCTGGACTAGAAATGGGGTCTGGTTGGTAATCATATGGTTGTGTGATGTTGTCTTGGAATCTGGCTACATAGTTGATCCATTCAACTGGATTGAAATTGGAATCTGGTTCAGAGTTACGGGTATATGGCACTTTGCCTTTGGATAAGGTCTTCTCAGTATATTCTTTAATCGCTTGCGATTTCAGTCTGTTAAACAGTGCTCTAGCTTTGGAGTACTGAGTTCGGTCATATGCTGTACCAGACTGTTTCCATTGTTTATGGAGGGACTGTTTGCACTTGAAACTGTAATTTAGCTCCGAAGACCACCAAGCATTAGTTCTAGCGGAGATACTGACCTGTTTAGCTGCTGAGAACATAGTAACAGTGTGCAACCATTTAGTTAATATGTCTAGAGCCAGTTCCGGATCTCCTGATTCGAGAACTTCCCAGGGAATTAATCTTGTTGCATAAAGGCATCTGTTCGGTTGTAGGAAGGTGGGAGAGATGATGATCTTCCTTTTGACGTAGTGGGAGACATTAAAGTTGGGCGTTGGGAGCTGCAATAGGACTACGATGGGTTCATGATCGAATTCAAAGTGAGTTTCGGGTTTAATGTCGACGCTACAGGAACCAGACGATAATATGAGATCCAGGCGATGAAGACCTCTAGTTGGGCCTTCATTTATGATCCTGAGGCCACTAGGTGCAATCTTAGCCATAAGTGACTCATGAAGATGTTGAAGATTTGGTGGTAAGTTAAAATCTCCACAGATGAGGTGGATAGCAGATGTGTGAAGCGTATTTATTAGCCAGGATGCAATATCATTGATTGTCTGAGCATCGGGGGTTGGGGGTGTATATATTGCACCGAGATCTAATAAGCAAGAGTTGATCTTGACCGTTACTACCAATGCTTCAAATAGATTGGATTTGCTGGAGACTACATGTACGAACTCAAGTCTACTGTCATTTATGATAACAGCAACGCCCCCACCACAGGTATGAGAGCGGGAGGTGAAGAAAGATTTGTAACCAGCAGCTTGGGCGGAGACAATTGATTCTTGTTGTGGTTCCAGCCAGGTTTCAGACATGCAGATGACATCAGCCATTTGGGACAGAAGCATCAGCTCAAGTGTCTCGAGCTTTATGTTATATTAATATTTATATTCATAAAGAGATTCTTGACTTTATTTACAACATATTCATAAAGACATCGTGCTTTGAACATTATTTACAATATATTGGGCATTATTATGCTGCCCTTATCAATGTGCACTTTGCCTGGCCAAGGTCAGGCTCTTAAGGATCTCTCTTCGGTACCTCCGATCCTTCACAAACCTACAGAGGTCGCCGTCAATTGAACGGATTGTGGGGAGCATCTCCCTGGGGAGAAAGCGGTCACTGAGTGCTAGTCTGTTATAGTGAGCTGTGGGTGTGGGTGCTGACCTCAAACCGGGTAGAGGGATCCTCCAGCCACACAGTTCCCAGATGCTTGGCTCCGAGACCATTCCGGTTGTCATCTTGACAGTGAGAACAAGGCGTTTTTCAAATACAAGATCTGGAAGTCGGGCAAAATGAAGTGACGTCGCCATCGCAGTTGTCCTTTGATGGGGGCGGACGACGATGTTTTTGCGTGATCCAAAGAAGGAGCCAGTATTCGGTGGAGTACAGGCGCTTGATGTTGGCAGGGGTCGCGGATCCCCAAATTTCCGAGGCATACAGTACGACGGAGTATACTGAGGTGTATATGTACCGTCGAGTCACATCCAGATCCCTAACGTGGAGCAGTTGTTGTTTTGTGGTCCAGCGCATTTGACAGAATTTTTCTATGAGCTTGTCAATGTTGGGGTTGAAGCTCAGTTTATAGTCGAAGACGACTCCCGAGTCTATATGCATCTTGACCACTGAGAAGGGAATGCCGTCTAGAGAAGTAATGAGGAATAAATAGAGAAGTAATGAGGAATAAATGAGGAAGATGAAAACTTGGATCTGTGAGTTTGAAGTTGGACAGTAAATGGATGTTGGCTGGTGGCGGAACGTGTTCGGACTGTTTTGAAAGAGAGAGCGGGAATTATAGAAGCTAATTCAGAAGAGCCCATGGAAGTATCTGTATAAGAGGCATGCAGCAGAAACAGTACGTCTATGAGAAAGCGAGTGGAGAGACTCTGTTAGAGATGAATCATTAATTAACCTAACTGCCCTCTTCTGAATGGAATCAAGAAGCCTGAGAGAGGTTCTGGGAGGACCATCCCAAATGTGGGAACAATATTCCATGTCAGGGCGGATTTCCGATTTATACAGAGTGAGCAGCTGTTTGGAAGAAAAATAATGCCGAGAGCAAAAGAGAAAACCAAGTTTTTTAGATGCAGAAGAAGCAATATTTGTAACGTGCTTGTGCCAAGAGAGATTAGAAGTCAGGGTAATCCCCAAAAGAGATATATCATTTTGCCTAGAAATCGGAGTGCCACCAAAGATAAGCATAGGAGCAGACGAATCCTTGTTGCGAGATATAAGACAAGACTGAGTTTTAGAAGGGTTGAAATCAACTCAGTTGTCTTTGCCCCACTGGAGAATTACATGGAGATCGACATTTAAGGAATTGGTAGCAGATTTTCGAGAAGTTGAAGCTGATTGAGCAGGGCAAGCTTTCTTAAAATGGTTAGTAGAATGCAATGTGCTATCATCGGCAAAACTATGGATAGGATTTCCAGTTAATGGAAGAAGGTCATTAATATACAAGAGGAAAAGAGTGGGGGAAAGAACTGAACCTTGGGGGACACCGGCATTAGTGGAGAAGTTAGAAGACAGAGAGTCATCTACCATCTCATCTCAGTGAGCGATGAGAGAGAAAACTGGATAACCAATTACAAAAAAAAGTTGGCAAACCATAAAATGGAAGCTTGTTAAGAAGACCTTTATGCCAAACACGATCGAAAGCCTTTGAGATGTCAAGAACAACTGCTTGTGTTTAACCGAAATTTTTCATTGAATTAGTCAATAAATGGATAACATAAGCCAGAATATCACCAGTAGATCGACACTGACGGAATCCATATTGGCGATCGTTGATCAGACGGAAGGTTTCTAGGTAGTTTAAGAGTTGGCGGTTAATTGATTTCTCCATTACTTTAGAAAGAGTAGAAGAAATTGAAATGGAACGATAATTGGATGGGAGGGATTTGTCCCTCTTTTTAGGAACTGGCTGGATATGAGCATATTTCCAAGCAGAAGGAAAAACACCTTTGAAATAAGAAAGTGAAAAAAAGGGGGCAAAGAACAGGAGTAAGTTAAGGAGCACAGGTTTTGAGAACAATTAGAGAAATACCATCTGGACCTGGAGCTTTCTTAGCATCAAGATTCGTCAAAATCCTTCTGACATCCTTTTGACCGAAGACCACAGGAGGCATTGAATGGGGCATGTTGGGAATGGTGGTAGGTGTTTTACCAAGATCATTAATACATGAGCTGGAAGAAAAATGAGATCTATCAGGTCAGCTTTATCCTTGGCCGAATTGACAACACAACTATTTGATTTGGACAGAGGTGGGAGCAGAAATTGGTAAAAGTTGCGGCCAATAGCTTTGGCAAGAGACCAGAATGCTGGACTACCATTAGGGCAAGAAGCAAGTTTTCTACTCTTGGCCAGTTCAAACTCTAGTTTGGACTGATTAATAACTGCTTTACAATTGTTGAGCTTTGGTGTAGGCAGAAAATGAAACTGAAGAATTAGAAACAAACCAATTATAGTATGTAACGTTCTTCTCTTGAACAGCCTTAACACATTTATTGGAAAACCAAGGTGGAGTGTGGGATAAAGGATTCCATTCCTGCAAGAATAATTTCACTGACAAGATCTGAGCAAACGTTGACGTCTGAAGTTTTGAAACAGTAATCCGACCTAGGAAAAGAAATCTCGCAGGTCATCCCATTTTCCATTCTTGTAATGCCAAAGAATACGAGGTTGGGAATAACCATGAGATAAAGGCTCCATTGGAGAAGAGACATTCACCGAGTTGTGATCTGAGGTGCCTAAAGGACCTCTCACTTCGACCGTGTACTTAGAAGGGCTGTTTGTGAGAAAAAGATCAAGCGTGTTGGCTGTATGGATACGATTGTCCGGTATTCTTGTAGGTAAATGAACAATCTGTGCAAGGTCATTAATAATTGCAAAAGCCTCGGCACCTCGACCAGCTGGGTCGATGTGGCTAGAAAACGGAAGCCAGCTGGAGTTGTGAACATTAAAATCACCAAGGAAAATTACCTCACTATTAGGAAAGTTGGACTGGAGAAAGTCAAGTTGCAAAGAGAGGATGTCAAAGAGCTACAAGTGATTAGTGGAATTTGGAGAACGGTAGAGACAACAGATGAATTTGACACAATGAGGTAGAGAGATTTTAAGCCAGAGAAGATCGAAAAAAGGATATTCCAAATTACCAAGTCTCTGACAGGGAATATCAGAACGGACATATGCCCAAGTACCATCTTTGAGGCGAAAGGAATCATAGAGCGAATAATTTGGATAACTGAGATGAGCAGTAGTTGAATCAACTGATAACTGAGATTCTGTCAGAAAACGTACATGGGGTTTGGCAGCCTGTAAGTGGAAATGGACATCGTTGAGGTTACAATTGAGACCACGTATATTTGTGAAATGAATTAGGAAGTGTTTTGGAGGTTTAGATCTTTTGCTAGATAAGCCTACTCTATTAGTTTGACAATTCATGGTGTATTCAATGGTAAGAAAAAGTAGATGGGACATGCTGTATGAAGTAATGAAAATTTTTGGATATGGCGTACACATGGTAAGAATATACCCAGATCCTTGACATAACGTGGCCTCGACAATGCCCCTCTCATACACACTACTCGGACTCCCTCTAGTCACTATCTGGCAGAGTAGAGGCAACAAGATTATACATTAGCTGATCCGGAAGCCTCCTACATGGGTTCCACCACTTCAAGCCTCCAATAAGCAAAGTAGTGGTATTGCACCGGTTGATGAGAGTCATCTACCACCTAGTACTTCTTGGTAACACAGAGGGACGGCATTCCTCCATCTGGCGTGGACGCCACACCTCGACTCCTGCTTACGTAGGTTCACACCTGGGTGGTCACCTACCATGTGTTTGTGCATGGAGGTTATACCCAGGATTACTAACACTCCCACCATCGTGAAGGTGTAAGCAGAGGATTTGGCTGCCACAGACCGTCCGGACTTCGCCGAAACTGGGTCCACTTGACTTGAGTGTCATCCGAATATTAGTTCCATCAGCGTTTTAGACTCTCAGGTAGCAAGGACAGCTTGTCTGGCATATCTGAGAGAATGTGTGTGACAACCTCAAGGAACAAAGTTCGAGCAATATTTATCGCATCATATATAATATTCGGCCAGAATCGCAAACAGAATTAAATAATATGGCCGTTTGTTATTGTAGTTTCACTTACCATTTTGTTGTATTTTTATTTGTTCCTTTTAAAGCTACGTTTACTGATTTTGTATATTATTATTACCACTTAATTTCGGTATATCTTTCTAGCTGACCCTGGTATGGTAACGCAAATAAATGTTCTGTCCTTCACATATGTTGGTCAGCAGGCTGCAGCATGTATCGAATCTTTTGTCACCTACTGACTTCAACATAAACACCGAATGCGCAGAAACTCTCTCTCTCTCTCTCTCTGCTATATTCTATTAGTGAAGTTGATGAAGGAAGCATTCTTATTAAGAAATTTCTACCTATTACAGACAGACCGTAGATGGTTGTGCTCTTAGCGGTTCTTTGATAATGTTGTTGGCTACATCTGTTCCTCTTCCTTTCTGAACAGCTGTTTTATGAACAGCGTTCCCCGGGCGGCGCGTTCTGGCTTCGCTACATAGCGCCATATTAAGTAAGTTCTTCAAATTTCATCTCAGTTTGTTATTTTTATTTTGGTTCAAAAACTTAGCATTAACATATCCCAAAGCTTGCTTGCTGCTGTATATGAATCTACCCGGGACATCGGGCTGTTAAATTCGCAGAACGTTTAAGGAGACCAATTAGCATTCCTTACCGCATGTACTCTCCTGGAGCTGAAGGGTGTCGCACTCGTTAATGAGATTTTCTTCTCAATTCCCAGTTCCTTCTGTTGTGCTCACTTCGTATTGATGACGTAGTCCATCCTTGAAGAGTTTCCCTCCCGAATACGGTTGTTGCGGCGCCTGTCTTTCTTCATCAAAACGAAAACCGAGCAGAAATTTCCAAGTCACATTTGGATTAAAGTGGCGTGAAATAATGAAACGCTTTAAATTCCAGACAAACGAAAGAATGGGAGGATACTTCTTTGTTTGCAGAACAAAGACTGCACGCGTCTCATGATAAATTGAACTCTCCGTGGCGTCTGTAAATACATCCGTCACTCATTAACTGGAAAATCCCCTGCTGAACTCTAGCAGCTTCCCTCCCCTCTGGGTGCCCTCTCTTCGTCTTACGTTTACAACCCCGGAGGATGTCTGAACAGTCGGCACTGCAATTTTGCGCGCAATTCTTGACGTTTCTAATTACCTGTGGTACTAACGCCGCCCACTCTCACAAGGGAGGACATAGGTTTCGAGATGCAAATCAAACACCTTTTCCCAGTTCCATTACGGAACCTCGCGAGAGCACTGGTGGGGCTAATTGATGTACCAATTCATCATCTCAGGAGAAAAATCACTTGTCGACTTCTGGCATCTTTAGTGGGCTAAAACAAACATGTCTCGTTTAATTTATGGTTTCCTTAAAGTGCATTTCAGCGCCTCGTGGTGATAATGGGCACTTGTGCGGTAGAGGTACAGGAGGAGGTAACCCGCAGAGCAGAAGAAGGAGACCATTACCTAGTATTGGCGGCCTGTTCTTCCTACGCATGCACGACGGCAGCAGTGCATTTGACGATCTATTATCGGGCATTATCTGAAATATGGAATTCGGGAAGGTGGAGCGGGGTGGGGGTGCTCATGATCGGCTGCTTTCTGTGTTCATTTTCACTTGCTGTTTTTCTTTTCCTTCTTTTTTTTTCTGCATGAATAAGTGCAATTGTTGCAGTTCTGAGAAAGATATGTTCATAAACGACGCTAATGAAATTCAGCTGCTTTCTGTCCAAAAAAGTCCCACACTACACAGCTGATCATGTGCTGTGCTGTGCTGCCTAGTTATCTCGGCAACCCCCCCACCCCTTTTCATTAATGAGCTGCGCGATGGACGGATAATTCTGTATTTGTATTTACATAATCACAATCTGATATATATATACCGTATATATATTGTTTTATTATGAATCCGTATTGCGGAGTGGAAATATATAAGCATGTAAGAATAGATAAGTCTGATACAGTTCTGATGCATAGATGGAGGTGAAAATTACGCAAAGTGTCAAGGACTAGAAGGGTAAGGATAGTAGAAAAAAGAAGTAAATATAGATTTTAAAAAGGCGAAAGAACGTTAATATCCATGACTTGAGACTAGGAACCTGCGTGGTGATCTAATTGAGTTGTATAAGGCCTTTAATGGTTTGAGCAAGCTGAATGTTGATGGGATTCTTCATTCCTCTTGCTCAGATAACTCACTTGAGGAAAGACAATTGTAGAATAGATCTGTGGAAATGTATCTTTAGCCAGCGGGTGGTTGATGGTTGGAACAAATAAAATAAATAAATTTTCTGTTCATACTCCGGCACGACAACCAAGTCAACAAGCTTCCATCTGACGTAGTGGAGGTCGTAAACTTATATAAGTCAAATCAGAACTAGACAAGCATTTGTAGTGTGAATAGATGGGTGAAATGGAAGGTTTTTTTTTTTTTTTTTTTTTCTTTTGGCTGATGCTGTATAAGCTTCTTTTCTTAAATCATGTGTCTCTGCTAATTCAAGGAGAATGGCAGTTCAAACCACGATCAGTACCAGGGAGCATAATAACGGAAGCACAAGATATGAACATCACACTGATTTCTGATCGCGATCGACGACTACCTGAAATCCCTGAAATCGACGACTACCTGAAATTTTTGGATACAAGCGTTTATGTGGCAATTGAAATTAAAATAAAAATTTGCTCCACATTTTTAGTGCCTACAGCCAAGCGTAGTGGTGGTTCCATCACGATTTGATGTGTCCTCTTTTACTGGAGCGGGCGGGCAATATCGTCAGTTTTCAATGAATTTTGAAGGAAAAGAAGGCTGTAAAGCCGTAGCCTAGTGGTCAGGCGCGCGGGTGAATAAGTACACGTGCCTTGAGTGACCTGGGTTCAAACCCCTGACTAGTGAATACGGTGATGTTTCTTGTATTCTGTCTATCTTGTGAACTCCTCTGACCGTTTGGTCGTCCCGGAGTATAAACAGAAAAATTAATTTATTTATAGAAGCATTCTTGAATATAATGCAATATCCCCTGGAATTCGACTATTTGGACGGAATTTTATATTACAACAAGACAGCCCTAAGCTTCGGGCCACTGTTTTTTAGTTGCTAGAGCGTTTTCTAGCAACTAGAAGAAAGTTTTCTAGAAAGAAGAAGAAGAAAGTTTCTAGCAACTAAAAAACAGGAGGGAGTACAGATAGTTCTCGATTTTACGAGTTAATTCGTTTCTAGCACGCGCTCGTAAAGCGAAAACTCTTAAAGCGGGAATTTATTTCCGCCGTAGCCTAGTGGTCAGGCGCGCGGGTGCATAAGTACACGTGCCTTGAGTGACCGGGGTTCAATCCCGTGACTGCTGAATACGGTGCTGTTTCTTGTATTCTGTCTATTTGTGAACTCCTCTGACCGTTTGGTCGTCCCGGAGTATAAACAGAAAATTTTATTTTTTTATTTCACATAGACATAAGTTCAAAAATAGGGGTTATGTTCTCAACAATGAAATTAGTTAGCTAATTATGTTTAAACAATGATTGATTTATCGAAAGAAATGAAAACGTAGCCTGTAAAAAATCAAGCAAATTATAATAATAGAGAAATTATTTATGATTTGCAAATGTTAAAGAATGTTTATTCTTCATCATCATCGTTGATAAATGCACACTCGTTGATCACTCATTATTGGCTCGGCACTCGTTGGTTTGTTGCACAAGGAGTCGTCGTCTTCAGAAATGCTTCAAGATGCGTTTATTTCCAAGATAATCTTGTCTTTTAAGTATAAATTTCACGATTGCATGCATAAGTGTAAGGGGTGGGGTGGGATTGAGAAAGAAATTGTTAATTGCGTCATGGCGCCAGAAGTAGGGGTGCGATTAAACAGTGTACGGGGCGCGGCGCCTATATGATGCTAAATTATAATAGGGGTTTCAGGTGCTCCTAATATTTTTCGCTACCAGTGCACTTAAGCTCTGAACCTCTAGCCTAATATATCAGGTAAAATAGGACAACAATCTCGTATATCCTGAATATTCTAAAAGGGAGGGAATCACCCCACTAATAAAATATCGCGATTTGGATTAGCGTTGTCTTTTTCATTAGACTTCAGTTATGCAAGTTAGCTTAAAATCTCTAACGCCGCAAAAACCTTTCTTGGCTCTACAACTTGTTTTTCTCTGGTGTAAATGAAGAGTTAGCAGAGAGAGGCAATTATTTCAAACTAAACATTTAATATAACAAATTAATAAACAAACATACATCACACCTTCCATCCAAGAAGATTAAAAATATCAAAGATATGAACATTCTAATATAATGCCTATTACATTTATGAGATTTAGTCATCACAATAATTAGTCATAGTGGTCATTCGCCTGAGCCCATATTTTAGTAATTTCAAATAAATAGCCATTGTCATTACTTTACAGTGAAAACGCGTTTTTGGACATATCAATTTATTAGCCATATCTATTAAGTTATCAGAATACTAAAATAAAAAAAAAAAAAAAAAAAAACAAGATATACTAGGCATAACATTAAGAAGAAATATATATTCTTAGGAAGAAATCATCGTTCCTTATGGGTAAGAATTAACATGAACATTTTCTATCCAGTTATCATTTCCTTACAATCCTTTCACTCTTATGAAAAGGGATTCTCACTTACCCCATTTTCTTCTCTTGCTCCCTTGCTGTCCTCTCATGCGTACCTTCATCCCCACGAGCTGGGCGGCGGCCTTCCCTTGGCGACGACACAGACACCATATCACAAAGAAATACTATCACAACATTTTTCGCGCACTATGGTCAAAACTGCTCTAATGACACTTCCCGACACTCTCCACTGGCTCTATTCAACTCTAATCTACTCTAATCAACCCCCCGCTGGGTCTCCGAGGACCCAGTTTTTATAGGAAGAAGATCCTCCACAGTTTACATAAATCTCAGATATGATTGGACTGTCCAGTGCTCGTCTCATGCACCTGGACGGCACGTGATGGAAAAGGAATGATCACAATGTCCCCCGATCTCTCAATCTGTGTCCTGCCCTGTCCAGTGACTACCCAAAATACTAAGCGCATTTCTATATTTGACACTACTGCTAATACCCATACCCGTGAATGTATCACTAAAGGCGTGTGACTTATGTCCAAGCTAGTAGGTAAGGCTTCTCTGTTTATAATATAGGTTATTTTAAGAAACAGCTCAGTAGAACTTTGTGAGAGTTTTATGTACTACTATGCTTCGTTATAATGGAGTTGATAATTGAATATTACAAGTAAAAGATTCTGTAGAAATTCTTAGTAAGTAGGCATAACAAAGGAATAGGGAGTACTAAAAGAAGGTTAATTTTGTAATAAGAAAAATGAGGGGGGGGGGAGAAATTTTAGAAACAATTAATATAGGCATAAATTAAAACTCCATTATGACATAAGCATTTTTTAACGGCACACACAAATTGCAACTAACACGATTCGCTTGGAGTAACAAGTTTAAGAAGCTTAAAAAAAAAGGAATGAAGAGAAGATTCTGAAATTTATGGTTTTTATACGATTGAAGATTTCAGTAAAGGAGAAACACTTTTCATCATAATAACCTAAAAAACCACACAATTCCAGGTATGGATATTTTCGCAAATGCAAGAAGATCAAGTTTACTACCCATTTATAATTGCTTGCAGTAACAGAAAAGCCCGATAAATCGGAAAGTGCAAATTATTTTTATTGTTTTATGGTCGTGACCTCCAGAAATGTTCTTTAGAAAAATATCACAAATTCCTTTAAAATTGATTCTTTATAATGGAACATATGATAACGATGAAGTGTAGTGCATTTTAATGATTTGAATTGGTAACTAATACAATACAATTTACAAACCACACTCACGACCTTTTATATGGTCTCTAAAATGTCATTTTTAAGGTCACACGCTCGTGACCTTAAAAATGACATTTTAGAGAGCTTATACAGCGAAAATTTCAACTTCCGAGATCTTGAAACGAATTACCAAAACACAATGTGTTATTGGGTTCACATTACAATATTTTAACTATACGATGGTGTCTCTGGAACTGATTGATATCGTAAAGGTACACAGTATTGTATAGCTACGCACATCGTTTGGAATGCGTTATTTATGAATGTTTAACATTCATTTTTTGCAATTATTAATGTTCATATTTTTGATTTTGTTGATACTTGATACTTGAAAAAAAAAAAAACTCGTAAACCCGAGAACTCGTAATCGCAATCGCCAAATTTAAACTCAATGAAGTCTAGCTACTATATATATATATATATATATATATATATATATATATATATATATTATTTTTGCTGTAAATTTTTCGATGCTTAATATAATCTTAAAATACTTTGTAGAGTGTTGTTGTTTATATATTAAATTGTACTGTCACCCGTTATTTTATTATTATTATTTTATTTATGACGTAGCCCAGTGGTCAGGAGCGAGAGTGCATAGCACGCGTTCCTTGAGGGGACCGGGGTTCAAGCCCATGACTACTAAATACGATAAATATTTGTATTGACGATTTTTTGTAAACTCTACTGACTTGGTTGTCGTGCCGGAGTATAAACAGAAAACTTATTTTATATTTCGTAAAAATTTCAGTTGTTAGTTGCTGTTTGACTTCCACTCTACTAAAATCACGGCGGACGCAAATCGCAACTCTGACTGCAATTCTCAGAAAATTCCAAATTCTAGAGTTGTGTGAAGCGATAAGTTAGCAGAGAATTAAAGACAACTCAAAATTTATATACATAACAAACTTTTAATGAGCATTACATAACAACATGTACATACATACAAATTTCAATTTTCATATCGCTCACTGGCTGTAATAGTGGCATAACTCAAAAAACGTAATTGTGAGATAATCGGTGAGAAAAATTTGTCTTTTAAAATTTGTTTCTTTTGAAACAAAGAAATTGTGATTGTTGAAATATATGATTCATCTATCTATTTCAACAATGTGATATAATGTGATTCATCTCATCGTACCCAGTGGTACTCAAAATTAGGATGGCTTGATCAACATTCCTTTATGCGTAACCAGAATTTCGAAAATTTCAATCCCTCCTTTTGATTTGTGCCACTATTGCACCAACAAAAACAAAATTTCTGACTTAAGTCTTCTAAAAATCGAAGGCAATTAGGATGAAAAAAAAAAAAAAAAAAACATTAAAGAACTTTGTTTATATTTATAAACTCAGGAACATGTATGAACTACATTTTAATCCTTGAGAAAATAATTGTGATAAAGCATAAATAAGAACAAGAAGAGAACAATAAAAGAAAGAGTACGAAGTTATTGTTGTACAAACACGCAAAAATTTGTAAGAATTTAGTCATTCTTAGAAAAATGTAATCCTTCAGTAAATTAACTTTTAGACTGTTATAAAAACCGAAGCGACGTTCGGGAATTGTGTTATTGTTCAACAAATATTGGAGGCCACTGTGCTTCTTTTTCGAAATCGGATTGGAACTCTTGTAGGCTTTTTTCAATTCGAAATTTACAAATGACTCCAAAGGTTTTCTTGTTTTTCTAGCTTTAATATTAACTGATTTATAATCATCCTGTTTGTATGATTTTTTTTTTATAAAATAAAGAGTCTCAATTCTGCTTTTATTACTTTAAAGATAGCAGTGTCATCGAAGTTGAACTTAACTTCATAAAAGTGCGTCGGGCCAAATCTTTCAGGTTGTAAAAATTGTTATGACTCTTCTCTATCACCTTGAAAGAGTTTCCTGTCTTTCTGCCAATTCTAGTTAACATATTGCAATGGGACGAATCAGCATCAGATTTTAGCGATCTTTTAATATATTTCTGTTATAACAAATTTGTTCTTGTGTTGTCCCCCACAGTTATCTGAATAAAAGTTAATTTCAATATCGTCTGTTTGGCAAGAAGCTGCTTTGTCTTCTAAATATTTTAGTGAGCAAGATCCTATTTCAGTGGAACCTTTTTCTGATGCCATTTGTAGGCATCAGAAAAAGCAATTTACAACGTCTATTTTTTTTTTTTTTTTTTTGTATTTTTAAAGAATCAGTTCGCCACGTCTTGAAGTTTTGCCTTCCATAACAGAACAGCCAATGATAAACTATTACAAAAAAAAAACAAAAAAAAAAAACACCAAGTTGCACAAAACAGCGTAAACTATTTTGGGCACAATGGTGGCTCAACTAAAATAATGACTACTGATATTATAAGCAAGAAGGTTCTATTACACTGCAATACTGGCAGGACTCAAAAACAGCTGTGCCGTATCGGATATGCTCTGACCAAGTCGCCTGGCCATTAGAATTTGCCCTTTGTCAAACTCGCTTAAGTCCGCTGTCTTTCCCATCTGAAGAACAGTGTTTTTTATACCGTATCCCGACCCGCGCACGCGCCGTAGTTCACCTGCATTACGACTCGCTGGTCATGTTTTGGCTCATCGGTGTATAAATAAGAAATAAAGAAAATTAGAAAAATAAAGAAATGTATGTCCAGATGCCGCATACATCAAACGTTTCATAATTATAATTAGGGGGAAAAGTGTTTTCAGTTTTATTTCTTTCGTATTATTACTGTGTAATCAGTGTCAGCAGTTTGGCGCGCGCCAAGCTCATTGTGTTTTCCATATATATTTCTTTACTCCCTTCTCGCATCTTGTATGCCATTCTTTTATTCATATATTTTTTCATAATATATATATATAGAATTAAACTGAAGGGGAATAAATTCATAGCATCGAAAAAAAAAAAAGTTGCTTAAACAAAGTTAAAGGCGGTAGCAACAAACCAATCGCTATATCGTTTAACCCGCAAAATGAGCCCATGAGGAGATATTATTATCGATATTTCGAGAAGTGTTACTGTATACGTGTTTAGACTTTTATTTTTATATTCTAGCGTTAACCCTCTCTCTTTTTTTTTCCCCATAGGCAGGCCCTTGCCACTGAAATCTTCGGAAACTAGGTGGCACAGCCTGTTCGAGTACAAAATAGAATCTACTGGGTCCCAGACCTGCCTCACTGGGGCCAAGTGCGGTAACGGTGGGTCCCAACGGCTAAGCGGTCAGAAGAACAACCGTATAAAACACTGCACATCCTTCCAGTCGGCGCCTCCGTAGCCAGGTGGGCAGGAGCAGTAGTGCGTAGCACACGCTTCTTGATTAGACGGGGGTTCGAGCCCGTAACCACCAGATACGGAGGATGCGGAAAGGTCAGGGAATGCCCACCGCATATCCCCGGAGCAATATGGCTTACTTTCTAATGCTCCTAAATAACAAACAAACAAACATCCTTCCACTCGCCTTTTAAATCTCTACAGGGACAGAGTACACAACGCGGAGATGGGAGAAACCCCTGGTGCCGTCAGACAACTAACACACTTTGCACTTGTAAATGCGGATGTTCTTTTAAACGCTCATAATACTCGCAATCTCGTTGTAAATATTATAACGCTATTTCATTCTTATCATTTAAGCAAATCGACAAATTTTTCGACACTGACATTCCTTTCCTATACAATGAGCTTATGACATATAAAATTACCGCTCTGAAATGTTATTGGTTTTCCTAAATGTCGATATTGCGTTGATTGCATCCTTCGTTGTCTGCATGCAGATGCGGCGAGTCTTTCAAATTGGAGACTTTGTTGCCAACACCATTAAAATGCTTAATTTAATAATACAGACGAGTTTTGTGGAAGGAAGCGGCGCCTTTTACTAGTGAACATAATCCGGACGTTTTGAAAACAAGCGGAGGAGGAAAAGAAAACTGTGGCGCATTTAACTTCTTAATTGGCAATCGGTTTGTCACAGAAAACTGACGAAACTGATTAGGTGTCCGTGGATAAACAACGACCCTCTTTCATCGTTTGCGTGGGTATAAAAAACGAAGAAACACTCTCCGTGTGGCATCAGCATACATCGCGACTAATATACAACTCACTTACTTACATAACGCAGAATAATATTTCGCCGGGAGGGAGCGTCTTGGAGAAACTGTTTCGACTTTATCCTCGGCATCTGATTTAGCATCTCCGTGGCAACGCTAATATGGGAATGAGTGCCCGAGAGGGTGAGGAACACTGAAAGCGAAATAAACTACTCTGTCATAAACAAGTGTCGAAAGACGCGTCCAGTGCTGTGAAGGATTATGAGTAGCATTTGAAGGGCACTTAGCAGCGGATGCTGCCTGGTTGCCCCCCCCCCCCATCAGCGTCCCTATTTATTTTTGTAAGGAAAGTGTCTTCAGGCGCGATAGAGTTCCGTTGAAGCGTACTAGTCTTGTCTCGACGTAACGACAGATGGTGTCCTTCGATGCTGTTATCAATTACTTTATTTTCGGGGAAAATTAAAGCTTTCTTTAGCCTGTCGTGCGAAGGTGTTTTATTTGGAATTTTTAAGTGCCGCTCGCCCTCACTGCTTTTCGGAGCAGCTAGCAAACACTGGTGAGAAAGATTATTTAGAGAGAGAGAAAATCTTTATTGCAACTAGATGAATTCAATGTAGATAAAAGTAAGCAAAATTGCAACTGTCACGTCACGGCCAAAATCAAGATCTCGTCAGAATTAGAGAATTAGCATTAGCATTACTAGAGGTATATGATGCAAGAAAGCAAGCTTATGCAGCATCAGCCAAAAAAAAAACAAAAAAACTTCCACTTCACCCTTCCGTTCGTTCGAAATACCTGTCCAGCTGAGCCTTAAATTTATTTAGACTATCAGCTTCCACAACAAGCGATGGAAGTCTGTTCCACCAACCAACTACACGCTTGCTAAAGGCAAATTTCCGCAAATCTATCCTACATCTGTCTTTCCTCAATTTCAGTTTACGCCCTCTAAGGTGATTATTCTGAGCAAGAGACAGAATAACATCAGCATTGAGCATGCTCAAACCATTCACGGCTTTATACACCTCTATCAGATCACCTCGCCAGTGCCTAGTCTCCGGCGAGGTGATCTGATTCACACTGTAATTTGCAAAACTTAAGCCTTTCTTCTTAAGAGCAACCCTTTCTTCCATTCACTAATCTTGTTGCCCTTCTCTGTAAAGACCAAGAGAAGACGACTTAAGATTCCAGAGGGAACGGGCAAGACGCAACAGCCAGCCGTTCTCTTACCGGCTGGCTGTTGCGTCTTGCCCGTTCCCTCTGGAATCTTAAGTCGTCTTCTCTTGGTCTTTACTACAAGTGTATCTTCATCCCCATCGTCTGCTATGGTGCTGGCGCTTGGGGCTTCAGAATTCTTAATTCACTGGTCCAAAAATACCTTCTGCAGGCGCAGCGGTCCTTCCTTCTGTATACTTGCAGGGCATGTAGAACTGTTTCTACTGATGCCCTGCTTGTTATTAATGGTCGTCTCCCTATCTACCTGGAAATTATATTGCATTTCTTGTCTTACCATAGGAAATCTCTCTCTCCTGCCTCGGTGGGAGATTTTGCTAATAATTATGAGAACTCTACAAATGTTGATCTGGCCAGACTTTCCAATCTTGCTTTGGAAGAGTGGCAACACTCTTGGGATGATTCCTCTCTCGGCAGAATCACATACGTTTTCTTTCCTCGTGTTTTTATTAAAGATAAAAATTTTAACTGGCTTCAACTTGGGTTATTTCCCACTTTCTTAATCACGGGACATGGAATTAATTCTCGTTTGTATAGATTTGGACTCGTCCCCTCTCCTCTCTGCTCTTGTGGCTCTGAGGAGACGGTTGAACATATTGTCCTACATTGTAATTTATATGTGGATTTAAGACAACAATTGTCTATCTGTACAAATGTATATAATTTAGATGATTTTTGGCGCCTGGTTGGGTCGGCGGACTCTCTTTCTGCCTTCTCTTCTTTTGCTAATAGTGTCTTCCGGAGAAGAGCGGCTTTATCAAGGAATAACCCTTGATTTCGTTATTTGTTCTTAATACACTTTTAAATCTCTGGCCTTTACAGTGAACTGTTACACCCACAATGAAAGCAACGCAGAGATGGGGGAAACCCCTGGTGCCGTTAGACACGAACATACTATACACTATACACTATACACTATTTGTTCTTAATATTTATATATATTACTGTATTGATTTTTTTTTTTTTTTTTTTTTTTTTTTTTGAGAGGAGTTTCTTCCTTGCCTAAATTGTCTTGTGTTTTGGACGCAGAGTTTTTGCGTCTTTTTCTGGAGACTTGTTTCAGGTTTTTGCCTGGCCGAGTGGGAGAGATGGACCTCCCCTCTCCCACTTCGAACTCTGTCCGGGTTGCCTGAAATGATTTTCTGTGTTAAATTGTATGTATTTTGTAAATACTGTAATTATCTTGTTAATATCATGGTGCTTTTGTTTGATTTGTTGTTTGCTCTCAGAATTGAGAGTAACTGATTTTATTGTGTTTTAAATCAGCAGTTAATCTTAAATGTTTATATTGTACATTACTTGTGTAGTTAGCTCATTATTATGTTGAAGAGACAGTTTTTCTCTTCTTGCGTTGTCTGTTTGGCTCTGAGGAGTGGGATGGACCTCTCCCTGCTCCCTCAGATCCAACCTTCAGTTGGCTATTCTGGTTGAGTGAGATGATTTTCCTCTCTAGCCTGTCTTACTGCTGGCTGCTTCTCTTGCTGCTTGTGTTTTGATTTAATTTTGTTTTCCTGCGGGGCTGATTATTTGTTGTATTTTTCTTTCCTGCCTGATTGCAGCTGCAATCAGTTGGGTTTTTGCTAGTACCATATAGTTCTTAGTCTAGCATTTTTAGTTGTAAATGGGTTTTGGTTCTGAGGGGTGGGATGGACCTCTCCCCGCCCTCTCAGATCCAATTGCTTTGTTGGCAATTGACATCCATTTTTTTTTTTTTTTTTTTTTTTTAATGCTTACCTATGCATTATTATTAATTCTACGTGTCTTGTTATTTGAAACAAGTTTTGTTTTTCGCAGCTTGTGGTAGCAGCTTTGCACTTGCTGGTTATGTACATATGTTTATAGATTAGATTACTTGTGCAGAGACATTTTCTCTGCATATTAATTAATTATTGTTTATTACTTAACTTATTATTTTGATCTGTTATACTTAGATTTAAATTTAGAATTGCTTTTGATTCGGTTAACTAATTTATTTGTACAGTATTTATTGGTTTTGCCTTTGGCATATCTTTGCCTTGGGTGAGTTCTGTTTGTCTCTTTGTGTTTTGTATATATGTTTCTACATTTCTTCTGGTTGACTATTTCTGTTAATTTCTTGGTTGACTAATTTTTCAGCCAAGAGTTTAATTACTTATTTTGTAAATATTGTATATTTTACTCTCTGCTTATGCAGTGTAATTTGTTAATATGTTTACTGCTATGTTTCATATCGGTGACATAAGTATTTATTATTTATCTTAATTTATTCTTTTAAGTGGCTATCTAATAGCCACTTGTACATTACCTATGTTCTTTCCTTGAGACTTTTCTTTTTCCCCTTGTCGGTGCAAGTTGGGCTTCCTTCCCGGCTAGGGGAATCTTTCTTTCAAATGTACAAGCCTTCAGGCTTCAAAATTTTACCTCTTCAAGCTCTCTCGCTTGTTAGATTTTCCAACTAGTGTTTTCCTCTTTCCTGTTTCTTCTTTTTCCTGAGAGAGTGTTTTGCTCTCATTTCTTCTTCTACTTTCTTTTCTCCTACTTTATCCTCCCTATTCATTATTTACTATAACCGGGATTCCACTTGTTGGAATCCCACTAAGTGTAATTTAGATAGTTCCTGGAGCGCCTCCACGTGGCTAGGGACGGGAGTCGGGACGCAGGTGGCTTGCTCCCTGCCTCCCGGCTGCTAAGACTCCAGGGCCGGCAAACAACAACCATCACAACACACATATATACTTACACACACACTTACACACACTTGCCGACTATAAATAACCTACAGATGCTACAGCGGTATATAGGGGTAACCCTGGAGGCCGCAATCAATACAAGAATACCTTGTCCCTTGTCCTTGTCCCTTGCCCTTCTCTGTACTCGTTCCAGCAGCTCTACATCCTACTTGAAATGAGGCCTCCAGACCTGTATACAGTACTCAAGGTGTGTCCTGACCTTCCTAATACAAAGGAATAATCACCTCCTTATCCCTGCTAGAAAAATTCCTGTATATCATTGACAAGACACCACAAGCTACCTTTGCAGCCCGTCTGCACTGCTCAGAAAACTTCATATCTGCCTGCACAACCACTCCCAGGTCCTTTTCATTCTCTATCACTGTCAGTGTAGTACCACAGAGTTGATACGTTGCTCTGGGGTTGCTGTTTCCCATATGTAGTACTTTACATTTGTCAATATTAAACTTCATTTGCCACCTGTCAGCCCATCTGCTCAACCTTTCCAGATCATATTGCAGCAGCATAGCGTCAATAGTGTCCTTAACAACCCTGCCAACCTTTGTATCGTCTACACACTTGGACATTAAGCTTGACATACCATCATCAATATTATTTATAAATACAGAAAACAATAATGGACCCAACATTGAACCCTGAGGGACTCCACTAATAACATTAGTCCACGATGAACAGTATGCATTGATTATCACATCTGTCTTCTCCCCCTCAACCACCCCTTTATCCATAGCAGCAATTTGCCTCCAATGCCACTCTGCTGCAATTTGTGCAGCAGTCTTCCATGTGCAACAGTATCAAAAGGCTTTCTAAGATCCAAGTATATAATATAAAAGTTATTCCCTGCATCCAACTCTTTGTGACTGCATCATAGTATCCAATCAAATTGGTCAGGCAAGACTTCCCCTTAACAAACACATGCTGTGTCCGAGCTATAACTGAAGTCTTGTCTAGATGATCCTGCAGTGCTTCTTTAACCAGTGCCTCCATTAATTTTCCTGTAACAGAAGTTAAATTCACAGGTCAATAATTACCTTTGTCAGCCGTGATCCTCCTTTGTGAATTGGAGTCACATTTGCACATCTCCCGTCTATGGGTGCCTTCCCTGAGTCCAAGGAAGCTCTCATAATTATGGCTAAGGTTTTACTTACTTCCTTTGCTGCCTCCTTTAATATAACTGGATAAATCACATCCACCCCAGGTGCCTTTCTTGTGTTTATCTTCAACAATTTCTTCTCCACTTTACTCTCAGTTATAACAAGATTATCTAGCTTACTGACAGAGTTAAATACACCTCTGGCATTCCCCTCGCTGAATAACTCCTCATGTGTGAATATCGATGCAAAATATTCATTTAGTTTGTTAGCTACCTGAGCAGGATCATCAACTGTTGAACCATCGATATCAAGTGGACCAATCTGATTAATCCCCTTCCTTCTAGAGTTTACATAAGTAAAGAACTCTTTGCTGTTTTTCTTTGCATCCCTTCCCAAAGATGTCTCGTAATCTGCCTTGGCCTGCCTAACCTCCGTTGTAACTTGGTTACAGATCAACTTATATCTATCATAGGCTTCTGTGTCACGTGTTAATTTATATGTATCGCATGCATTTTTCTTCTCTGCCATATATCTCATTCGTTCATCTGACATCCATTTAGGCCTAAACCTCGAACAATATTTCTTAGTTGGTATGTAAAGCCTAATAGTTTCCAAGATAAGTTCTTTGAATGCTTCCCATTTTGAATTTGCTGTTGGTAACATCATCAATTGGTCCCACTGTATAGAATTTAAATACTGTCTCAGACCATCGTAGTCGCATTTACGAAAGCAATAACCCCATCCCTTTACTCCTGATGGTAGTTACCTCTTTGAGTAAATCCCACTTCAGCAAACTGTTATTACTTCCACCTAGTGGTTCATTTAACTGCAGATTCTTAATGCATGAAGAATCACTACTTTTATAATCAGATCAAGAGTATTACTCCCTGTAGTTGCCTCCCGAACATGCTGATGTAAAAATCAATCATCCAATAAATCCACAAAAGCCTTGCTAGTATGTGAGTGACCAACCCACAAATTCCAGTCAATATCTGGGAAATTAAAATCCCTCATTATAAGACTCTGTGATTTACTGACCCACTTTATTTTCTTGTACGATATCAGATTATACTCATCAGAGTCATTACGCCTATAGCACACTCCTACTCTCAATTTTGATCTCCCAATGCTTATGTCACACCAAACTGACTCGACACTGCACTGTCCAGCGATGTCGACTGGCTTTACTTGCTTGGATTTTATGTGTTTCTTAATAGCATAACTTCTCCTCCCTTCCTATCATGTCTATCCTTTTTGTAGACATTGTACTCCCCAAATTCCAGTTCTGCATTCCTTATATTTGTGTGACACCACGTCTCTTATATCCCAACAATATCCGCCTTTGATGCTTTGAGCAATACCTCAAATTCATCAAATTTATTTACCAAACTCCAAGCATTGGTGTACACGCAAGTATACATGCACCTGTTCTTTTTCTTAGCTACCCTAACACAACCCATATGTTTTTCCTGCATCTTGTTTACAGGCTTCTGCTCATTCCAATAGAAGCAGGGCAAGAATCACTTTCACCTCTGCCCGTGGCTACTGTTAATCTATTAGTCGTTGTATCCCCCCACGCTAGCAGTTTTCGCACCCACCAAACACTGCCTCGAAAGCATCAGCAAATATTCTTGCACCCTTTCTATTTACGTGTATCCCATCCCTGTAGAAGCAGTCCCTTCTGTTAACAAGTACAGACCAGGCTGGAAAAAATTCTACCCCTTTAGCCTTGCACAATCTTTTCAGGGCCGAATTGATCGACAAGGCTCTTATCATATACTCCCTCCTATCGTGTCTGGGCAGAATTGCCGACAATTTCAAATTCAACCCTAATTCACGGCTTTTTTTTTTCAACAGTGACCTGTACTTGTTAAGTAATTCTGCCGTCTCCTACTCTTAATATCGTTAGTGCCAACGTGTACAACTATATCATCTTTTGTGCCTTTAAAAGATGATATCCGCTCTACAACGTCATAAACCTTTGCCCCAGGCAGACATTCCCTGGTCCTCTTCCACCTATTCTTTTTACAAAGCATGTTCCCCGTTTTTCTGACAATAGAATAACCGACAACTACTAGTTTCTGTGGGTCCAGCGCTTTCTGCCTTGGGAGTTGCCGCTGTGTTGTGTGATGACCAAGTGCAAGCTCTGGCGTTGATGTGGGCAGCTGAGAGCTTGATGGCCCCTCAATTTAGATCCTTCGAGGGCATCCACCCTGTCCTTCAAGCTCTCGTATAGGGCCATAACAATGCTGAGTTGTCGCCTGATTTCGTTACACTCCTTGCATCGCGCACACACACAAAAACATCCCCCATGGCAATATCATGTCCTGTACCTGATTGTCCACAAACATCATGCAAGCAGTGCATTTAAAAGTCTGTGATTCATAGGGCAACTGCTTTCCTCAGTTCTCCACTGACCCACAGCTCTCCCATTAGCCTGAGCCTTTTGCTTTGCTCCTCTGGTCTGAGTCATGATTTCGATTTAATTTCAATAAAATTTCAATTTCAGTACAAAATTATAACCCTAAACTTGTCTCTCAACACAGTGATAACGCTATATATATTTTTCAGTATCGAGTTTTATCTACGAGTTCCATTTGTATAATTTCCGTATCAAGTTATCTGTTAATCAATTATGTTATGTTTGTAATCTAAGTCGTTATATGTATTTAGTTAAAAGTACAATTTAATTGACAACGAAGTTTAACAAAATTAATAGATTTTGCTGATTAATTGACAATATTATATTATATACTGTACTATACTAAGCTTAAGCTGTCTAGTTCGGGATATAACGTTGTGTCGTATAACAAAGGCGGAAAGTTACGAACGGTAAATCTACGGACTCTTAAGTATTAATTAACCTCCAAATCTCGCTGTCTCAATTCAGACTAAACTGATGATCCTGACTAGGTCTATAAGCTACTTATAGAAAATAATTTGATGTATCAATTGGTCAATAGAGCGGCTAAATATGGCTAAAAACTTCTTGTTCAGTGGAGCTGCAACTTGTAACACGGGGATTTGATACCCTTACCGATACTTTTATGCAATTACAAGGCCGAGTAAAGAATAAATACACCAGATTAATCAGAAAATCACAAAATAATGCCGTACTACTAAATTTAAATCAAAAGTTTTAGAAAAACAATAATTTCAAATCAATAAATAAGAAAATCCACTTAGCGGCTTTGAACACGTCTGGCTCCCACTAGCCTTGTCAGCAGACTAGAATTGTGCAAAGAGTTTAGCTAAATGTAAGAGAGAAGATAGACATCCAAAATTCAACTCCTATGAATTTTGGATATCTCTACCAGACTGTTGTAGGTATGATGAGAGAAATAGAAGCCAGTTATTCTCGCAAATATAGTGCTTTCCCATTCAACTAGATAGAAAAAAAGACAGAAAATGTGCTCTGTGAAAAAAAAAAATATGTGAGTGACTATTAGAATCTTTAATTGCAGCATGATATACATACAATTAGTCCCGTCATGGCATAGTGGTGCCAGGGGTTCATGGACATGAATTTCACATTCTATTGCTAGTCATGTGCTTACTGGTGTCTTTAGAATTTGTCTATTGGTTACCCCAAATAAAAATTAGTCTTTTTTTTTACAAATATTATCTGTCTCTGTGTTGATTCTTTAGTATTAGAGAGAGAAATGACCCTTTAAGCATTAAACAACTGCTTAATTTTAAATCTTAAATAGGTTTTACACATTAAGTATATACAGAGGTTAGAGAAAAAACCAGATTGCAGATAAACTTGATAATACATCAATAAACATATAGGTTTAATTTTCAGCTTTTCAAGAACAGGTAATACGGTGACACGACCGAGAATAAACAGAGAAGAACCAAGTCTCAAGTGCCAACTGACTCAATTGGACTCTCTGGGGAGATTTTTCCCAGCAAATACTGTGAATTATTTTAATAATTTAAATATATAAATCGAGAGAAACTATGTACAGACAAAATGTATAGGACAGAAATATTTGGTAATGTGTACCGGCAGGTACCAATATAATAAGAAGACTAATTTAATAATTTATATAATAATATTTAGCATTTAACAACCATTCGCAATTAATCCATTAACACATATTCTGTGTTTTGTCATCTCCAAATATTGTAAATAAGTTCATGTAAATATGCTTGTAAATACTGATATAATGTAACCACACTCTCTAGCCACGTGCTGTCCATGGGTGTCTCGTAAGAGAAATAAACAGATAATAATAATAATAAAAAATAATAACCTTTTAACAACTGTTTAATCTTAAATTTTACTTTGGTATAGATTTTACACATCAACATATACAGAGGTTTGAGAAAATACCAATTTTTATTATTATTATTATTATCAGTTTATTAACACAAGGTTTCCCCCGCCCCTGTACATCTAGTGGGCTAGGAGGGTGCAATCGTTGTTGATAAACTAGATGAGGCTTCACACACACACACAGATTTAATTTTTCAGCTTTTCAAGAACATGTCAAGAAAAAAACTTTAAGAATTCAGAAGATTTAATTACTGTGGAAAGAGATATGAGTAAAAATAACTGTTGACAATAGAAATATATATTCTGTATAGCTTTTCAAGGGGAAAATATCTATTTTAATTCCAAAGAGGAGCAATATAACCAGAATAAAACTGAACTTTTTAATTCTCGATATTCACAAGTTACAGTTTATGAGAAAATAACATAATCATTGCAGGTAAAGTTGACAAGATTTCAAGCGCACACACACGCGCGCACACACACACACACACACACACACACACACACACACACACACACACACACAGAGGTTTAATTTTCAGCTTTTCAAGAACAGGTAATAACCTTTTAACAACTGCTAAATTTTACTTTGGAATAGATTTTACACATCAACATTCAGATAAACTTGATAAACTCCAAGGAAATATATAGGTTTAATTTTTAAACTTTTCAAGAACAGATGGAACTTTGGTCAAGAAAAACCTTTAATAATACAGATAATTTTATTTTCAGGTCTCAATAACAGTGAAACAACAAGGAATTTATTTTCAGGTCTCAGCGACAGATGGTGACAGTAAGGAATTTTTATCTTTCAGGATAAAAAAAAAAAAAAAGAAAAAAAGTTTTTCATCCCGCAAGGTTTTCCGTCGCGCACACAAGCTGCCGCATCTGCGAAGCAGACGCGGGGCGGCGGCGGTCCACAGCATAACAACTCCAAAATAATACTTCCCACAATGCCTGAGGACGACCCTCCCCCACAGCATAACTACCCCCAAAATACAGCTTCCCGATTAAGACCCACAATGCATTGCCACATAATTAACGTCAAAATAATTCACAAAATTCACTATGACGTCACAATCGATACATTCAAATACTACATCTAATCCGAAGCTAAGGGGGAATCCGCACAGTTGCAGGGAAACATTGCTGCTGCACACAAACCATAACAGCCCCAGTTCGTGACTACCACCCAAAGGTAAAAATTATAATTCTGAAATTACAACGAACGCCATCTATAGAGAGAAAAATAAGACTTTTTATTCCCAAATACCATTTCCCGCCAAATAGGACCCGCCTCCGTCCCCGCAAAATCGGTTCATATTGTAGGGACCCGTCCCCGAGAAAACGGTTCAAACCGACATCCGTTACTACTATCATGGTTACATATATGCAAAAACCGTTTGGCAGTTCATAGATGGAACTTGTTAAAGAGACCTTTATACTAAACACAATCCTTTGAAATGTTGTTGTGAGTATCTCTTTGAGTTTCCCTAAACCCCTCCATGGAATTTGTTTTCAGATGAATACCACACAGTACCGGATTAAGGCACGGGTTAGGAGGGCCCTTGCCCGTTGCGCCATTCTTTAAGGGACGCCAAAAACAGAAGAATAATGGGGCAAGAAATATACATATCCTTAGTAAAAGGGCGCCGAAAAACCTTTCTGCCCGGGCGCGGTACTGGTACTTGGTCCGGCTCTGATACCATATGCCAGTTTACGATTACACAGAAAAAATTAATGACATATAATAAAACGGCGTCCGTGCATGTATTCGTATGCAATGATTCCAAGCTCATATAGTCTGGAGCATTTATATTCGGCTGCATTAACTCAATAGTTCAACAGCGCATGGTCCACAGTGAACGAGACCTTAAAAAATAATAATAAAATAAATCCTCGGACAGCAATAAACCGCTCGGACCCGAGAATAACAGGTACTTAATCGGCAGTAGAACGCAGCGTATGGGCTTTACAAGCTTCAAGCGCTGCGCTTGGCTTTGATTTTATAAATTGCTTAACGCAGATATCTCACATTGGCTTTTACCATTTCTTTAATTTCATTCATCCAGTTTACAGTAAAGCAGAGCATTTGCATTATTTGCTGCGACCGATTGTGAGCGTGTGACAAGTGCAAGATGCGTCCCATTTTTACCCATTACAGCGATCCAATGACTGGCACGCTGTTGGCAACGTGAATGGAACCTCGTGCTCTGTCGGTATGTACTGGTAAATGTGACTGCGTTACCTGACAAATGGATCTGTCGGAAGTACATAAACGGAGACTATAGAAATGACCAGGTCCACTTGACAGACCATATGTCGCCTCACGCAGTATCGCACTTCCTTCACGGCGATGCCATCGCTTACCTCATCCTTCATCTGCTCACTATTCACCTGTCTAGGATGAGTTACCTGAGGCTATTGCCGAGACGACGGGAGACGCCATGAAAGAATGGAATCCTGCACGAGGTCCTGCTATAGCGCTCCAAAATAGGAGTTAAAAATAAAAAAATAAAAAAAAAACACCAGTAATGAAGTTGTACCTCGCAGAATGATCGCTGTGACCTTGGCGATAAATGGATATCTTTTGTGTGAAGAGATTTTCAGCAGTGAGTGTTTGTCGCGAATATTTGAAAAGGAGATCAAAACAAATTGATGAACGTCAATAGATGTACGTCTTTTGTAATACTGGCATCAATGAAGACGAAAATGGCGAAATGAACTATCCAAATGAAATGTATTCTTCGCTTTCTCTGTGTGTGTGTGTGTGTGCCTGCTGAGAGAGAGAATTTTATCTACATCTCTTTCTTTCGCGATCTGATCTGCAGGTATGTGAGATCCAGTTAGTTCATTCGGCTGTGGATACGAAGTTTCCTGAGTTACATCATTTTGACGACAGTATCTTAAATATTCATACCGGATTCATATGGGATCTGAAAAATGGATTATTATAATACAGATTAGAGATGTGCAAATTTCTCTCCGAATTCACAAGAATAGTCAAAATGGTGTAGATACAAATTTGCGTGTTTGATTTCGGTGTCAGATAAAATTATGAAGTGGTTATGAAAGATCTGTAGAGGAATTTACTATAAGGTTTTTACCAAGGTACTTACTGAATGCAAAGTATAATAATTTTGACAGTATTTAGAGTATTTAGATTTCAGTAAAAATTTTATGCGTTCCATATCCATTGTCATAAATTGGAGCCGGACCAATGGTGACAAATTATTACTATGAATGAAGGGGATGGTTAAGTGGTAGGACACAGAGAATAGCTATAAATGACAACTACTCCGCATGAACTAAGGTTTTGAGTGTTGGACCGTTTACTGTTTTAATATTTAAAAAAAAAAAAACATAAGAATTTCAAATTTTCTCATGATACATAGTTGGGAGACTGGTTAATAATATCAGTGAGGGTAATATAATCATCACAGGTATATAATAAACATACATATAATCAATAACATCATCTATAAAAGAAGATCTGGATAAACTAGTCATGTGACCTGAAAAACGGCAAATGAAGTTTATAAATGCAAGATACTCTATATCTATAATATGGTAAGCAGTAATCCCAGAATAAAATACCATTTGGGTATCACCAAACTTATGGTACTTGAAAACGAAGAAGGCCTGTAAGTACTTGTACAGTCAGACGAACAGTTCAGACAGGCTGCAACACTCATTGGGTTCTGTGAGGCTGCGAGAACTGCTCATTGTTTTTAGGAATTTTGTCAGCAAGAAAAAAATATAATCATTCCATTGCTACAGTTGCAATAAAGCTAATGTTTCAGCTAAAAACCACGTTATATTTTCATAAATGTACGATCATTATTAGCTCTATTAATATTTCTAACTTGCATGTTAATCATTCAGAATTTGATTTTTTACGAGTAGCTTTAATAGGGGTTGGCTCTCATTTGATATACGAAATCCTAAAGTATTTCTTAAAAAACTTTAATTTGATCGGAAGGAAGAGAACAAATAAATATTGTTGCGACAATACTTATTAACCGGTAACTTTAGTATTATTATTGGTTTACTAAATAATTATCGCTTTAATAATTAGCTATTTTTGAAACCTAACTTCCTTAAAGAGATCTATAGGTCATCTATACTAAGTTGAGGATAAGCAGTGTAAACCTTCTGATGCTATTACATTTACCTCTTCCTCCAGTCAAGGAAGCCTGAGGAAGAAAAGCATGAGAAGCTCTTAGGATCATCATCAATTGCACTCTAGATGTAAAACTATAGTCATGGAAAAATTTAATTATTGCCAACTCTCTGGATTTCAAACGGAAAGGCGTAGTCGCGTGGCCAAGCGCGAAAGTGCAACAACGCACGAGTTTCAGTGGACCTTGATTCGAGCCAACATGACTGCTAAATACAGTTGTAGATTGTACACGTATTTCTTGTAAAAATAATTAATTATAAATCCCTCTTACCTGATCAGAGAAGTTTATAGTTAATTTCTCCTCGGTTTTAACACAACCCGTCTTCTCCGTGGACTTCGTTAAAAAGAGTTTTTCTGTAATTTTACTTTACTTTAATTGCAGGCAATCATGCCAAAAATATAAAGGAAGCTGTAGATCCTTGAGGCCGTCACAGACATTCTTTCTTGTATGCTAGCTGGGCTTGCTAAATGGAAGTCTAAAACGCTGATGGAACTGATATTCCCGATCAGCGACTAGCTGATCCGGAAGCCTCGTAGAGTAGAGGCGACGGAAGAATTCGCTGCCTCTACTCTGCCAGATAGTGACTGAATATAGTGAAAATAGGGCATTGCTGAGGCTACGGTATGTCAAGAAGCTGGATATATTCTTGCCATGGTATGCCATATTCAAAAATATCTTTACTTCATACAGCATGTCCTCCCCACCTTTTCTTACTACTCAGTACATAATGAACTGTCAAATTAATAGAACAAACTGATCTTCAAAAAGATGTAAACCTCCCAAACTAACACTTCTTAGTTCATTTTACAAATATATGTGGTCTCAGCTGTAACCTCAGTGATGTCCATTTCCAGTCTGCCAAACCCCACGTAATTTTTCTGAGAGAATCGCAGATATCGGTTGAATTAACCGATATCTCATCTCAGTTGTCCGAATTATTCTCTGTACGATTCCTTTCGCTTCAAAGGCAGTACTTGTGCATATGGCTGCTCTGATATTCCCAGTCGGAGAATTAGTTACAACAAACTCTTCTAAGCACACGGTCGAAGTGAGTGGTTCTCTGGGCACCTCAGATCACAGCTTGGTGATGGTCTCATCTCCAATGGAGCCTTTCTCTAGTGGCCATTCTCAGCCTCGTGTTTTTTGTTGGTACAAGAATGAAAAATGGGATGATCTGCCAGATTTTTTTTTTTTTCTTTTCCTTGGTCGGATTACTGTTACTCAGTTCTATTGATATCAACGTTTGCTCAAATCGTGTTAGTGAAATTATTTTTGTACGGATGAAATCCTTAATTCCACACTCCACCCTAAAATATTGCCCTTTATCTAAATCTTGGTTTTCAATAAATGTGCTAAGGCTGTCCAAGATAAGAATGTTCCATATCACAATTGGCTTGTATCCAAATTTCCAGTTACATTTTCTGCGACGGGGACCGTCGCAGAAAATGTAACATGAGACTTATTATAGTCTGGCAGGTCCTGCCACTTACTTTCCTGAGATTGCGGTGACTGGGACCTAAAATAAAGGTTGGAGCGATCGCGGTTGATTTATATAAAATTGCATTTAGAAAGCGCTGCGTGGAATTTTACGCTGAAAGAACTATTTCGAGAGAGCCTAAAAGGTCGGACAAAATTTGATGTGATTTAAATTTGGACATGTGGGGCAGTCGCTGTAAAAGAGAACGTTTGGGAGGGGAGGGTGAATACTGGGGGATGAAATAGGAAAAAGAGGAGTCGGATAGAAATGCGATCCTCCATTTTCAATATTGTGAGGCGAGGAGGGGAGAAGAGCAAATACTCTCCTCTCCCCTCCCCAGGAAGTAGGAAAAACAGGTCTGCACAAGAGAGTGCGATTTTGGGTCGCCAGTAAGCCATCCAAATCACCCTAAAGTCCTGTCTTTCTATGGTATGGTGAATTTTTTTGTGTGTCACGTACTTGTTTGACCTCCTGCAGTCCTTCTAGTCGGGTTCCCTTTGTTGTTTTGCTATCATTGTTTTCCTTCTGGAAAATAGATGCTGGGCATATTGACTGAGTGCCTTGTCCTCTTGAGTGTCTAACAGTCTGGGTTCTTGGTTGTCTGGGATATATTGGATTGCCGTTATTAGGCGTAGTCGTAGGTCGTCATACAGATCGCAGTCAAACATTAAGTGTCTCCTTTACCAAGTTGGCAAAGCTTAGCTTTAAACGGTCCGTATCCTGTAAAGAGGAAGGTGGTATTCCGACGAGGGTGAAACCATGCTGGCACCTTAGGGTACAGCTTGGTGACAGTGGGGAGGAATCTTCTAGTCACTGCGCCTTTTTCTGTATCGCTCCATCTCCTCTGCCAAATCTTGACGAGGTGGTCGGTGATTCTTCTCTTCTCACATTTGCGGTCATTAGTGATGTTAGTGGTGAAGTCATACATTGTAGCCGATGTGTTTCTAGCAAGATGGTAGAGCAGACCGCAGCGGGTAGCCTCGAGGTCCAGAGGAAGCACCCCTGCCAGGACCTGGAGGGCAGCCGTGCTAGTCGTTCTAGTTGTTCTCATCATGGTAAGGAGGATGGTCCTCTGAATGGTTTCGAGGATCCGTTTATTCACTTCTAATCCCGCCCTCACGTACCAGATAGGGAAGCCATACGTGATGGCAGGGATGAAGAGAGCTTTGTAGTAGAGGGACAGGGTAGTACGGCTGAGTCCCCAGTCCCTGCGAGTGACTCTAGCGACGAGGGCCTCATATCTTCTTATCTTTAGTTTAATATATTCTAGGTGAAGCTTAAATTTAATTTTTTGCACAGGATTATTCCTAGGTATTTAATCTGTTCGCACAGTTTGACTGTTTTGTTCTCAATCTTAATTTGAGGTGGTCTCCTTAAGTGTAGCGTACCTTTCCGCAGCACCGATTTTGTCTTGTCAGGTGCTAGTTTGAGCAAATGTAGCTTCGTCCAATGTAGCAGCTTTTGCAGGGCATCGTTTGCTTGCATTTCTAGGGAGGATCTGCTGTCAGCCTCGATGATGAAGACCAAGTCCCAAGATGGTCAAGACCAAGGCTTCCACAAGACCTGGGTCAAGAGGGTCAAGACCAAGGCTTCCACAAGACCTGGGTTAAGAGGGTCAAGACCAAGGCTTCCACACCACCCAGATCCATGGCGAGGAAGTCATCTAAGACAAAGTTCCAGAGGAGCGGCCCCAAGACAGAACACTGGGAGCGGCGCCTGCGGACTGGGCGACTGAGACATTTATATGGTATAGGTATAGGTAGGTTGAGGGTCTGACGGCTCCGGGGATTTCTCCCATCTCCGCATATTCTTAATATTTATATATATTACTGTATTGATTTTTTTTTTTTTTTTTTCGAGAGGAGTTTCTTCCTTGCCTAAATTGTCTTGTGTTTTGGACGCAGAGTTTTTGCGTCTTTTTCTGGAGACTTGTTTCAGGTTTTTGCCTGGCCGAGTGGGAGAGATGGACCTCCCCTCTCCCACTTCGAACTCTGTCCGGGTTGCCTGAAATGATTTTCTGTGTTAAATTGTATGTATTTTGTAAATACTGTAATTATCTTGTTAATATCATGGTGCTTTTGTTTGATTTGTTGTTTGCTCTCAGAATTGAGAGTAACTGATTTTATTGTGTTTTAAATCAGCAGTTAATCTTAAATGTTTATATTGTACATTACTTGTGTAGTTAGCTCATTATGTTGAAGAGACAGTTTTTCTCTTCTTGCGTTGTCTGTTTGGCTCTGAGGAGTGGGATGGACCTCTCCCTGCTCCCTCAGATCCAACCTTCAGTTGGCTGTTCTGGTTGAGTGAGATGATTTTCCTCTCTAGCCTGTCTTACTGCTGGCTGCTTTTCTTGCTGCTTGTGTTTTGATTTAATTTTGTTTTCCTGCGGGGCTGATTATTTGTTGTATTTTTCTTTCCTGCCTGATTGCAGCTGCAATCAGTTGGGTTTTTGCTAGTACCATATAGTTCTTAGTCTACCATTTTTTGTTGTAAATGGGTTTTGGTTCTGAGGGGTGGGATGGACCTCTCCCCGCCCTCTCAGATCCAATTGCTTTGTTGGCAATTGACATCCTTTTTTTTTTTTTTTTTTTTTTAATGCTTACCTATGCATTATTGTTAATACTACGTGTCTTGTTATTTGAAACAAGTTTTGTTTTTCGCAGCTTGTGGTAGCAGCTTTGCACTTGCTGGTTATGTACATATATTTATAGATTAGATTACTTGTGCAGAGACATCTTCTCTGCATATTAATTAATTATTGTTTAATACTTAACTTATTATTTTGATCTGTTATACTTAGATTTAAATTTAGAATTGCTTTTGATTCGGTTAACTAATTTATTTGTACAGTATTTATTGGTTTTGCCTTTGGCATATATTTGCCTTGGGTGAGTTCTGTTTGTCTCTTTGTGTTTTGTATATATGTTTCTACATTTCTTCTGGTTGACTATTTCTGTTAATTTCTTGGTTGACTAATTTTTCAGCCAAGAGTTTAATTACTTATTTTGTAAATATTGTATATTTTACTCTCTGCTTATGCAGTGTAATTTGTTAATATGTTTACTGCTATGTTTCATATCGGTGACATAAGTATTTATTATTTATCTTAATTTATTCTTTTAAGTGGCTATCTAATAGCCACTTGTACATTACCTATGTTCTTTCCTTGAGACTTTTCTTTTTCCCCTTGTCGGTGCAAGTTGGGCTTCCTTCCCGGCTTGGGGAATCTTTCTTTCAAATGTACAAGCCTTCAGGCTTCAAAATTTTACCTCTTCAAGCTCTCTCGCTTGTTAGATTTTCCAACTAGTGTTTTCCTCTTTCCTGTTTCTTCTTTTCCTGAGAGAGTGTTTTGCTCTCATTTCTTCTTCTACTTTCTTTTCTCCTACTTTATCCTCCCTATTCATTATTTACTATAACCGGGATTCCACTTGTTGGAATCCCACTAAGTGTAATTTAGATAGTTCCTGGAGCGCCTCCACGTGGCTAGGGACGGGAGTCGGGACGCAGGTAGCTTGCTCCCTGCCTCCCGGCTGCTAAGACTCCAGGGCCGGCAAACAACAACCATCACAACACACATATATACTTACACACACACACACTTACACACACTTGCCGGCTATAAATAACCTACAGATGCTACAGCGGTATATAGGGGTAACCCTGGAGGCCGCAATCAATACAAGAATACCTTGTCCCTTGTCCTTGTCCGCATATGTTCTATGTATCGAGTGACAGTATCCTGTCGATGCCAGAGGTTTAAAAATAATGTATGGGTCATGTGGTATGTAGTTTGTTGTGCCCATTGTTCATCCGGCCTGTTGGCCGCCGGGGCCCCAGTGGGACCCGGCGTTACCATACCTAGCGACGGGGACGCCGGCCGGGTGTACCAAGAGACTAATTATACTCTGGCAGGTCCTGCCACTTACTTTCCTGGGATTTCGGTGACTAGGACCTAAAATAAAGGTCGGAGTTATCGCTGTTGATTTAAGTAAAATTGCATTTAGAAAGCGCTAGGTGGGGTTTTACACTGAAAAAGCTATTTCTAGAGAGCCTAAAAGGTCGGGCAAAATTTGATGTGATTTAAATTTGGACATGTGGGGCAATCGCTGTACAAGAGAAAGTAATGGGAGGGAGGGTGTAGACGAGGGGATGAAATAGGAAGAAGAGGAGGTCGGATAGGAAGGTGATCCCCCATTTTCAGTGGGCATGCCCATGCCCCACGACATGGGGTGGCGAGGAGAGGAGAAAATAAAAAAATAATAATAAATTAAAAAATAATAATAAAAGAAAAAAAATAATAAAATAAAATAAAAAAAAAAATATGGGAAGATGAGCAAATACCCCCCCCCCCCCGAAAAAAAAAAACCCGCACAAGGGAGTGCAGTTTTGGGTCGACAGTAGGCCAACCAAATCATCCTAAAGTCTTGACTTTCTGTGGTATGCTCAGTTTTTTTTTTTTTTTTTTACTTGTTTGACCTCCTGCATTCTTTCTAGTCGGGTTGCCTTTGGTATATTTCTATCATTGTTTTCCTTCTAGAAAATAGATCCTGGGCATATTGACTGAGTGCCTTGTAGTCCTCTTGAGTGTCTAACAGTCTGGGTTGCCGTTATTAGGAGTAGTCGTAGGTCATCATACAAATCGCACTCAAACATTAAATGTCTCCAGGACTCTGGGTTGCCACAGGGACAGTCCGCGTTATTTATGATGCCAAGTTGGGGAAGTTTAGCTTTAAACAGGCCGTGCCCTGTAAGGAGGAAGGTGGTATTTCGACCAGGGTGAAACCACGCTGGCGCCTTAGGGTACAGCTTGGTGACAGTGGGGAGGAATGTTCTGGTCACTGCACCTTTTTCTGTGTTGCTCCATCTCCTCTGCCAAATGTGGACGAGGTGGTCAGTGATTCTTATAATTGCGATCATTAGTGAGGTCATACATTGTAGCCGTTATGTTTCTGGCAAGATTCTAGAGCAGACCACAGCGGATAGCTTCGAGATCCAGGGGCCGAACCCCTACCAGGACTTGGAGGGCAGCAGTGCTAGTCGTTCTAGTTGCTCTCGACATAGTAAGGAGGATGGTTCTCTGAATGGTTTCGAGGATCCGTTTATTCACTTCTAGTGCCGCCCTCGCGTACCAGACAGGGGAGCCATATGTGATGGCAGGGACGAAGAGAGCTTTGTAGTACAGAGACAGGGTAGTACGTCTGAGTCCCCAATCCCTGCGAGTGACTCTAGCGATGAGGGCCGCGTATCTTCTTATCTTTTGTTTAATATATTCTAGGTGTGGCTTGAAATTGAATTTTCTGTCCAGGATTATTCCTAGGTATTAAATCTGTTCGCACAGCTTAACTGTTTTGTTCTCAATCTTAATTTGTGGTGGTGGTCTCCTTAAGTCTAGCGTACCTTTTAGCAGCACCGATTTTGTCTTGTCGGGTGCTATTTTGAGCAAGTGTAGCTTCGTCCAATCTAGCAGCTTTTGCAAGGCATCATTTGCTTGCATTTCTAAGGAGGATCTGCTGTCAGCCTCGATGGTCAAGACCAAGTCATCTGCATAGGCCTGGCCTCCACACCACCCAGATCCATGGCGAGGAATTCGTCTAAGACAAAGTTCCACAGGAGGGGCCCCAGGACAGAACCCTGGGGGCAGCCCCTGCGGACTGGGCGACTGAGGCATTTATATGGTGTGGTAACTTGCACTGCCCTATCAGCCAGGTAATCCTTCAAGCGATTGTAAAGATTCAATGGAAGGTTGGCAGCTCTGAGTCTCGCCAAGACGCTCGGCCACCAGAGGGTGTCAAACGCCCTGGCGAAGTCCACTGCGATAACGAGGAAGTATTTCCTTTAACAATGGGTGGATCTAGAGAGGGGGGGGTTCTGTATTGCTTCGATAGTGGATTTGCCAGGAGTAAATCCGTATTGTTTTGTCATGTTAGGATTTACTTCATTTTGTGATTCTATGTAGCAGCCTTTCATATATTTTATTAAGGGTTGGTAGCAAGGCTAGGGGTCTGTAGGAACTAGGTATCTCGGTTTTCTGTAGGAACTAGGTATTGGCCTATCATCGGTGGTTGGGCAGGTACCCTGGTACTGCATCTGGTATCTTCACAACTGGCTTTTCAGGTCTGCAATACCAGGATACCTGCCCACCCACCGATAGTAGGCCAATAGCTTTGAAACGGTGCCGTCTGGGTGGTGGTACTCACTGAGAATAAGTAGCAATAGTCTTTTCTATTAGTGAAGCGTTACTTATTCGAGGTAGTGCAATACCATGGCAAATCGTAGTGAAGGAAGAGCACAATATGAGATACAGAGCAAATTTTGCCTCTCACACTACCATCGAAGTTTCTTCGTAATCTATGGTGTATCTACACCGATATTATATAGATTATATTTATATTGTAAATATCTGATAATTTTTATATTTCAAAATATCTGTACACCCTCCTAACCTGCTAATTTAACAGGTGGTGAACCAGCCTGATGGACCCTGTTTGAATCCCTCATTGGTGAAAGCGAACGCGGCTTAATTACGCTGGGAGATCAATATAATAATAATATTAAATGATTAAAAAAAAAAATTGCGAAAGTTACGCCATTGGACTTACCTTCCCCAAGGTTGGAGCAACGGCTGAGACAGATAGTGGCGCCATCTGGTGTCACTGACATCAACAAATAAATAAACCACTGGGCATAAGCCGAAGCTAAACAATTCTACCTCCATAGATGGATGATGAGGCAGAAAAATATTATTCATACTGCGTTGAGTGTGGCACAGGATAAAGTCACTCGCGTTCAGGCCTTAGGCAGAGGGATCGGTTCGAAAAGTTGGAGACAGTCTCCCGAGCAAGACAGTGGAGCAAATGGCTCTGTCCCCCATAAGGCTACCACAAGAGAAGGGCAAGACCATCCAGCCCCACCAACTGGAAGTGCTTCCTGCGCAACTGCGCTAGTGACCACCCAGGAAGGAAGAAAACGTCAACGCATGAAGTAAAGCATTAAAATGAACACGTACATCATGCGAGCATACTATGAAATAACGAGGTTACAGACCGATATAACAATGTAAAAGTGGTTGGAACGATACCCGGATATTCAAGTCCCCGAACAGCGATTAGCAGACCAAAGAAGGATCATCGTCATGAAGAACCTAATAGTGCCTGCCATCTTGGAAAAATTCAAGCAGGATGTCAGCGATCAACTACAAAGCACAAAGAATATAGTCAATATGGAACCAGAGGAGGAACAGCATACCATGGAACCAGAGGAGGAAGAGTAAAAAGAAATAAAACCCAGAGTAGCTTCAGTAGAAAGAGTCGAAATCATGATATCCAGAATAGAAAGCCCTAAAAGAATTCGAAGGAATGGGCCTCACAAGAACCCACGTGATACTAGAAGAATTAAGGGTCAAGATAGGACAGTTGACCCAGTACCAACAGGGTAATAGAAGTAAGCAATTTATGGAAGGTGAAGAGCATCCGCAAGAGAGACAGCGGCCAAAGCAAACATGAGAGCAGAAATCAAATAATAAGAGAATACTTGGACACACTGAAGCAAGCTTCCAATGGGCTAAACGGTCATGGCCTGCGCAGGAGGTAGAAGCATTCAGAAATCTATACAGAGAGGCGCGAACCTCCTTTTCCCCCCCTTATACGGAAAAACAAAAGAGAATACTTGGAGATGCTAGTGCCAAATACGGGAAACGGTGATCCCTGTGGTGTTATGTACAAATTAGTCAAGAACAAATTCCCCAGAGGGGAGGCAATTACAACCACAGAAACTTGCTCGTGGGAAGCAGCGATAAACAACATCTTAGACGCCACCTTCCATCCCCATGTAGAACCACAAACGGTGGAACAAATCCAGACCTGCATGAACGATGACAATTGCCAAACAGAGAATCAAGAACCACAGTTTACCAAAGACGAACTCATCCTGGCTGCCTCACGCATAACAGCAAAGAAATGTCCGACCCCAGGGCTACTGGAGTCGGAAATTTGCAAAAATCACTGAAACAGAACCAGACCTACTGGTCCAATCTTCAACCTATGTCTGAAAGCAGGATCATACCCGCAGGGTTGGGAAACGTCTAACGTCAAACTAATAATTAAAATTCCAACAAAACAGTCATCATCCAATAGGCCAATAACTCTCCTTACCGTCAATAGCAAACTCTTTGAACGACTATTAATATCAAGGATAAACCATCATTATTAACTGGCAAACCTACCCTTACCAAACCAGTACAGGTTTAAATCAGGTCCATCGCCCAATCAGGTCAATCAGGTTGACGCCCTCCAAGGCTTAATTACTCAAGCATAAGAAACGGAGAAAAAATACTTCTTAGCTATCTCCATCCATTTTTCCGGGCCGTTCGATGCCTTATGATGGTCGAGCGTCCAGGGTCGGCTCCAGCAGTCAGGGATCACTGGTAACCTGTCCAACGTGCTCCGGAGCTACCCCACTGACAAATAATGGTCAACACTCCCTACAAAGCAATAAGATGGAAAATCTTCAGAGGCTGCCCACAGTGATCAGTCTTAGGATCAACGTTGTGGAATCTCCTGATGGATGAATTCCTACACAAAGACCTGGAAGGGGTCCGCTCGCAGGCTTTTGCAGACGACCTCATCGTGACAATAGATGCTAATTCTAGAACACAACGAGATACATTGGCAAATTGCGCCCTGAAAATCCGCTACACCTACCTCAAATTTCACCAACAAAAACAAATTCTACACTTCTAAAGGGAGCACTGACCCCCAGACCATTCCAAGTAAAGATTGGCACCACAACCATACGGCTAAGCACAGAACTTAAATACGTGGGAGTCATTCTGGATTCCCACTTATCGTTCAAACCTCACCTCAATTCAATTATTTCAGGAGAAAAATACGGAGCAGCACAACCATGATAAACATGATTGCCCGGCGTGACCGGGGGACTAAAGTAAAGTGTAAAGTGTATTTAGGATCAAACGGCACCAGGGGTTCCCCCCATCTCCGCGTAGTTTACATTGTAAAATTGAAGATATATTAGATGATTTATTTCACAAAAATCTAAAGGATTATCGATTTACCTCAGAGGAGGTACAGGCGCAAGTAAAACCTAGGTTTTCAACACGTCCCAAACCAAATCGGTCAACGGTAAATTGGATATTCGAGGTTTCCAGTGATATTAGGAAAGCTTTGCTTTTAACTCATAGAGTTTACATAGGGTGGACATCGCACACGGTTAAGGACTATACTATAGTACCACGATGCTTTAAATGCCTTGGCTACGGCCATTCAGTTAGGACGTGTACTCAAGAAGCTCAAACATGTGGTCACTGCGGTTGTTCAGGTCATAATATTGCAGATTGCCAGAATAAAGACAAACCCCCTGAATGTCCGAACTGTAAGCGGAGAAAAAAGAACTATGCTCATTCATACAAAGATGCTAAATGCCAAGAATATTTAAAGGCGCTGGAAATTATCAGATCTAAAACTAGTTATGAATAATACACCTCCAATCAGTTCCAACACAAGCAGTACAAATTTAAAACAATTAAATTTTCTCCAACTTAACTGTCAACGTGCGATTGCAGTTATGCATGACCTCACCACAACCGTTCTTGATCACTCTATTCATATCATGGCCCTACAGGAACCTTACTCCTATAAGGGATTAGTAAAAGGTTTACCTATGCGATTTAGAGTCTTACAATCTGACCCAGACATTACTGGTACTGGCGGAAATGCAAGAAGGAGAATTTGGGCAGCTATTGTCATTGCTGACCCTAATTTAACTGTTACTCGGATTTCAAGTCTTTGCTCTGCACACGCAGTCTGTGCCTGCATTGAAGGCTGGTTCGGGAAATTTTATATTATCTCGATTTATTGTCAATGTGCCCAACATAATGATTCTATTCAACCATTTGTGAACTATATTGATTCCGCCGTGAGAGCTTTACAGAATGAACAAATATTCCTGTTAATGGATGCTAATGCCCATTCGACACTGTGGAATGCTCAACAAACAAATGAAAAAGGGGAACTTTTAGAGGAAGTAATTATGACACATCGTCTAAAAATTCTTAACACACCTGGACATCCACCGACTTTTGTTTCCACACGTGGACAATCATTTATAGATGTCTCCTTGGAAAAACTGTCTTTGGCCCAAAGGATCTCGGATTGGCAGGTTAAAACTGATTGGGTAACAAGTGACCATAATGTTATCAAGTTTACTATGACAGATATTGTTTCTCGTTCTAGATCGGATCCTTTTGATGTGCCTCGTTTTCATACTACTAGGTCTGCAAAGTGGCAGGTCTTTGACAAGGTAATAAAAGAAATGTTTACTCCTGAGCAGATGGGTATTATGGAATCTCTTCCTTTGGATAATCAAGTTGAATTTATACAGAACACTATTATACAGGCTTGTGAAGCCTCAATGAAATTTAGAAAGCGCAAACCATATCACGTTCCTTGGTGGTCTTCTACATTAACTGATTTAAAACAGCTTACTAGAAGGACTAGACGTGAATTCCAGAGGGCGAAGAGAAATCCATCGCGTACGGTACTTGAATTAACGGTTTTACAAAGTAGATACAAACAAGCAAGACGAAATTATCATAATGAGATTCGCAAACAAAAAAGGACTTCTTGGGAGAGTTTAATTAGCACCCAGGGAAATAGTGATCCCTGGGGACTTATTTACAAGCTTGTGACCAAAAAGATTCCAACAGGGGAGATTTTCACTTCTGTCACAACAGCAGAAGGTCAAAGTACCCTATCTTGGTTTTCTACTATAGATAGAATATTAGACGTAATTATACATCAAGATTCTGATACTAATATGTCACCGGAACAAATTGACATCGTACATTTAAATTCTAACTACACAGGATTGACTGAAGAACCTCCATTCTCTCTGGAAGAGGTCGAATGCGCAATAAAATCCATGCGCTCAGGTAAATCCCCTGGGTATGATAAAATTGAAGTTGATGTTGTTAAAAGAGTCTGGAAAATTGTACCAGCTTCAATATTAATTTTGTTTAATTCATGCCTACGAAATGGTGAATTCCCTAGAGTGTGGAAAAGAGCTTTGCTCAAAATCTTGCTTAAGAATCCCAAAAAACTGGCTGAGGATCCATCATCATATAGGCATATAGCCCTTCTCCCAGTTCTGGGAAAGGCGCTAGAGAAGGTTGTTGCCAGCAGATTAATTGCAGCATATGCCGACAAAAGACTTGCTTCTGGAGACCAGTATGGGTTCACCAAAGGACGAGGGACAGAAGATGCATTAGTTAGACTTCTAGATATTCAGGCTGATACAGATTCCAAGTATTTGCTCGGCCTCTTTGTGGACTTCAAAGGGGCCTTTGACACCCTTTGGTGGCAAAGTGCCCTGGCGAGGTTCCGGGAGGCCGAAGTGTCCATAAATATATATAAGCTTTTAAAGAGCTATTTTTCTGATCGTACCATTTCTGTCAAATCTGGACTGGAGGAGGTCTCTCGCAGAGTTACAAGAGGATGTCCACAGGGGTCAATACTTGGTCCCTTGTGTTGGAATCTGGTTTTTGATTCCTGGTTGGTTAAGAGTTTTCCAGCTATTCATATGATCGCATACGCTGACGATCTTACAATTTTAATCCAGGGTAATTCTAGGAAAAGCCTTGAAGAATCAGCAAATGCTGTGCTGTTAGAACTCTCCAACTGGTCTTCAACACATAAATTGCAGGTTTCAATTGCAAAAACGTCTCAGATGTTGCTTAAGGGAAAGCTTGACCATGGAAGACCTCCAGTTATTAAATATAGGGAACAAACCATTAAGTACCTATCGAAGACCAAATACCTAGGCATTTATATTGATGATGCTCTCAGTTTCCTACCACATGTTCAGTATGTGAAAGAAAAGGCTAAATTGTTCCTGAGCCGAATTAAACAGATAACAAGACAAGACTGGGGTCTTAGAGGTCAAACCTTACGACTTCACTATAATTGTGTGTTTTTGTCGATAATTTCTTATGGAGCTGGTGCATGGGGCTTTAGAGCTAATAAAGTTGCTGTAGTAAAGCAACTGTTACAAGTACAGAGGGCTGCCCTCCTAACCATGTCAAGAGCTTGTCGAACTACCTCCACGATGGCTCTTCAGGTTTTGCTTGGGAAACTACCTGTCCATTTTGAAGTTCAGTACCGCTACCTTAAGTATCACCTTTTGAAGAAAATACCATTGACCTATGATAACATCCAATTAGATCTAAGTGCTCCCATTAAGACTGAGAAGACAAGATTAAGGCAAATTTTTATTGCAAAATGACAGCAGGAGTGGTCTTCATCTGATATTGGTGCAGTCACAAGGGACTTTCTGCCTGTAGCAAGGGAAATTAAAAAGGAGGAGTTAAAGTGGTTTTCGCCGGGCTTATATGGTATGTTTATATTAACTGGCCACGGAAGTATAAATACTAAACTTCACAAACTGGGACTTTCACCAACAACATCTTGTTTGTGTGGCCAGGAAGAAACTGTTAACCATATTCTTCATCAATGTCATTATTATAACGATCTTCGACGTGACCTACTTAGTGTAGTTCCTAACTTGGACTCCAGCAACAATAAAATTCTGGTTGAGTCCCAGACAGCTTTTAATGCTATGAATGGGTTTGCTTCTCGTGCATTTAAAAGAAGAACCGAAATTAGGTCCTAGTTTTACTGTTCCTGCGATTTCTTGGATCCTTTATTGGATTAGGAAAGAAATATCTCTCATTTTTGATTGGATTCTATATCTGCAACTGATTAGTATCATTAAGTGCTACACTATACTTTCCTGGATTTTATAATAGACTTGTTCTTGATGTGGAACTGTTTTCAGCAGAATAGGTATTTATTGTATAAGGAATTTTGCTCTACTCATCGAGATATTATTTGGCCTTTAGCGTTTCATAGTTTTTGGAATTAATATTTCTTTGTGAGTGACATGTGACCACTGTGACTTTTCATATTACAGACTTTTCCTAGTAACTCTGTTATCAACTATCTTGGATGATTATCTTAGACTTTTTGGGCTCTCTTAGAGCTTGTATTTAGGCAAGAACTTTTTAAAACATAATTTTGAACCCTGCCTAAATGTGATCTCATCTAGGATTTGGACATGTATATTACTTTTGCGTTAACCCTGAAACATTTTATTTATTGGGCCAGGTTATGGCATTACCCTGGCATTACATTGGACGAATCTGTACATAGTGTATATTCTGCTGTGTTCCTGAAGAAGAGGATATTGTACATATTGCACATAGTGTCTTTCTGTGGAGCTTTTCAGAATTCGTGGATTTGCTTTCACTGTGTTTTTTGTTAGAAGATCAATTATTTCTTCAACAACTGAAGACGTTCTGCCTACAAGGGGTTAGGCAAACTGTAAATTAAGATGTTTTGCTGATCCTAGTTCCTAGGATGGGATTTTCCATGAAATAGGTCTCCATGGTTAGAGAAGTTAGTCCACTTCTCCCTACTTTATTCTTGCTTAACTTCTTCTCACTTCTAACTATTGGAGAGTCCCTCTGTTGATTCTCCTCTATTCTATCCATTTACCTCCCCAGATCCCAAACTTCTCCCTCTGTATTCCTCTTTTTCCACTTCATTCTCTTTTTCGGTCACTCTCAGGTGTTATGCCCTGGGCTTGCCCAGCAGGAGATAATTGATCCTGGCCGCCTCCACGTGGCGGGGATGGGGGGTGAGACGTAGTGACCAGGTGTTACTGCTTCTTACCTGCTAAGAGCCAGGTACCGGCCGATAACATAACAACAGAACACATCATAACACTTACACGTCCAACACACTACATACAATTGGCCGGTCTTGGCATAAGCTTCAACACAAGAAGTACAATAGCGGCTTATGGGGGGAACCCTGGGATCCGCCACAACAACACATGAATATCCCTGAATATCCCCTGTACGTGAAGCAAAGGAAAGCTACAAATACGCAGGCCTCCAACAATGAAGTTAAATAACATCCCTATACGTCTCTACACAGAAGTCAAATACCTGGGAATCTACATTGACACCGGTCTTACCTTTCACTCTCATCTGAAGTACTTATCCACAAAAATCCGAAAGTATACGGCTATGATAAGAAGAGTCAGCAGAGCGGACTGGGGTTTGAAGCATAAAGCTTTGTCACTCATCTATAAAGCGGCGTTTCTCCCAATTGTGTGTTATGGAGCCTCAGTTTGGTGTACAAAGGCTATCCTGGAAAAGAACAAGCGTAAACTTGACTCAATACAAAGATTCATGATGTTATCTATCTGCAGGGCATGTCGCACTGTCAGCACCCCTGCCCTACAGGCTATTACTGGATGCTTGCCACTCTATCTTGAGGTGATTAAAAGGGGACTTTACCATCGATTAAAGAAGGGAATTCCGACACAGTTGTTAAATCTTCAACTGCAACTTACCAATGACCTGAAACAAGAAAGAAAACGTATCTTCACACACCTTCAAGGAATTTGGCAGCATTCATGGGAAACCACGCCCAAAGGAGAAATTACCAGAAGATTCCTCCCATCCATTGACATGACTTTCCCGAAGTCTCCTTCCTGGTTTTCACCTGGTCTGCAAGTTACATTCCTGATCACAGGACATGGGCCCTTTCAACAAAAATTGACAGCAATGGGAATTGAAAGCAATCCATTCTGCCACTGTGGCGAAGAGGAGTCATGGGGGCATCTCATGTATGAGTGCCCTGCTTACGATGATTGTAGGCTCAAATTTTTAACTGAAATCCAGGAGAACCCTCGTAATCATGAAACATACCTGCTTCAGAATGAAACGACATACAAAGCCTTAACGAGTTACGCACAAGCTGTCTTTACCATCAGACGGGCAAAGTTTGCTGAACTTAGAGCTGCTCAGAACAACGACCTTCAAGTGCAAACACAAACTGGGGTCGGATAGCATTTTCCCAAACTGATAAAAGAGTAAGACTGAAGATTAAAATACTATGCTGGCATCATCATGGTTGGCACTCCTTGAAAAGCTGACTCCCAGAGAGTGCTTGGCCTTTGGCACTCGCACAGTGGCGCCTGCCCCTGTGACTTTTGATCCCTCTACCCATCCCCTTTTTCTCCTTACTCGGGTGGACTGCCTTCTCTATCTGTCCACTTTAGCTTGTTCCTCACATTCAGATCCCTCTTCCTCTTGTTCCCCAGACCTTCTCTTCTCTTCTCTTCTTCTCTTTTCTTTTTTCTTTTTTTTTTTTAACTTGGTCTTCGTCCAGGACGCTCAGGCGACCCTGGCGGAGACTAGCCAGAGAATAATGGGCAGCCTGGCTACCTCCTAGCGGTGTGTGCGGGCAACGTGAGGTCCCACCAGGGGCCCTGCGGCCAAATGCCAGGACACCCAACAGAACCTAACGCAATATGTCATATACAACAGATAACACTTTTCTGGCATTTACAGTAGTTCTGTATTTCTTCACAGCGTACATATGGCGCAGATGTGAGAAATCACAGGTGGCGCCTGACCCTAACACTATGCACACTATGCACACTATGTACGTGAAGCAGTTAACTGGAAAAGCCAGAGATTTAAAAGTGTATGGACTTTGTATATGTGTGATGCCTTGTACCGTTCTTCATCTGGTCATTTAGCCGCTGGGCCCCTACTGAGGCCCAACGTTGCCCCACTTACGCCCCTTGGAGGAAGACCAGGAACCCAGTAGTCTGTTTCACTCTGGCAGGTCCTGCCACTTAATTTCCTGAGATTTCGGCGGGTAGGACCTAAAAAAAAAATAAATAAAAAAAAAAAAAATTAAAAATAAAAAAAAAAAGAAAAGAAAAGAAAAAAATGCGTCGACGTAGGGGTAGAATCGCTTAGTTTTGCTAGGCCAAGTTATGGGCGTAAGGTAATTTAGACATGTTAAGTTTTTGGTATGTAGGGCTTTCGCTAGCGTATAGATAGAGAAGGGGGAGGCAGAAGGTTAGGGGGGAAAGACATAAATATGGGGCCAATAGAGTAGGTAGCCCCAGTTTTCAGTGGGACATGCCCATGTCCCAGCAGAGTAGAAGATATAGGGTGGAGAGGAGGGGAGGACGAAAATGTCCTCCCTCCCCCCAAGGAAGTAAGTATAAAGGTGAAGGGGGCTAGAGTGCCCTCTTCAGATCGCCATATGGCTATTGGCAGCTAATGCTGCATTTCTGTTTCAAGTTTCTTTACTCATGGGGCAAGCTCCGTCCTTGTGCTTGTGTCCCTCATCTTTAGTTTCAGCCTTTACATTGTGCTGGCTGGTGTCTCAATAGTGGTATTTGATGTCAGTCATTGTAGATGGTGATTAATGTCCTTCTCCTGACGAAGAGGTCTTGTGCGAACTGGGATAATGCTATATATTCTTCCTCAGTATCTATGAAATGGGATTCCAATCCTTTTGGTAGGTATCTTATTTTTGTTATAAGTACCCCTCTGAGGTCTTCATATTGTGGGCAATCGTACACTATGTGGTTCCAGCTTTCTGTCTCCCCGCACGTACAGTTGGGGTCCTCAGTGAGTCCGAATCCGTGCAGCTTCTCATTGTAGGATCCGTGTCCTGTTATTAGAGATGTCAAATGGTACCCTGGGAAGTATTCGGGTAGATTTTCTGGAGGTCTGGTGGATATCTTCTGGTTATCTCGCCCTTGGTGGTCTCCGTCCATCTTCTCTGCCATAATTTTAGCAGGTGGTTCTGTAATCTAGTTTTTTCCGTTTTTAAGTTGTTCGCTGGGTCAGTTGTGTAGTCCAGATGTGTGGCCGCCACTACCCTGGATAGCAAGTATAGCAGACCTGTGCGAACGACCTCCAGGTCCAAAGGAAGCGCTCCAGCGAGTACCTGTAGTGCTGGAGTACTCACTGTACTAAACGCACGCGTCGTAGTTAAGAGTATGGTCCTTTGGATCATGTCCAGGATTCTTCTATTCACTGCCAATGCAGTTTTTGGGAACCAAATTGCTGAGGCGTAAGTAATTGCTGGGAGAAACGTTGTCTTGTAATATAGCGTCAGGGTTCTTTTTTTGAGTCCCCAATCTTTCCTAGTAACTCTGGCTACCAGTGCAGAATAGCTCCTGATTTTTTTTCTTATGTGCTTTAGGTGCAGCTGGAACGAGAGGTTGTTGTCCAGTACCACGCCTAGGTACTTAAGTTGGTTTACAAATTAATAGTGACATTGTCAATTTTTATTTGCGGCGGTCGTCGCAATTGCAGGGTTCCTTTAAGCAGGATTGAAGAGGCCTTTATGGGTGAAATTGTGAGCTGGTGTTTTGCGGCCCATTGCTGGAGTTGCACAAGCCAGAGAATAATGGGCAGACTGGCTACCTCCTAGTGGTGTGTGCGGGCAACGTGGAGTCCCACTAGGGGCCCTGCGGCCAAATGCCAGGACACACAACAGAACCTAACGCAATATGTCATATACAACACACAACACTTTTCTGGCATTTACAGTAGTACTCCTTCACAGCGAACATATGGCGCAGATGTGGGAAACCACAGGTGGCGCCTGACCCTAATACTATGCACACTATGCTGGAGTTGCTGCAGCTCCTGGTTTGCTTGGGTTTCCAACTGGGACCGGCAATCCGCTCCCACGGTCAATATCAGGTCATCAGCCAATGCTTGTGTCCTGACGGGTCCCAGATCCATCATCAAGAACTCATCTAACACCATATTCCACAGGAGTGGTCCCAGCACCGACCCCTACGGACAGCCTCTGTGCACTTCTCTTGTGACCTTCTTGTATTCTACATTGATCTCCACTCTTCTATGTGATAAATAGTTTTCCATGACCTTGAATAGGATTGTTGGCACCCGTGCCTCCCTCAACCTCGCCAGGACGCTTAGCCACCAAAGTGAGTCAAACGTCCCAGCAAAGTCAACCGAGATGAGAAGCATGTACTTGTTTCTACATTCTTGCACCGTCCTGAGTAGGTTTCCCAGTGCGTCCACTGTCGAGGTCCCTGGCTTGAAGCCATACTGATTCGCGGCATGGAGTCCAGCTTTTCCGTAGTGAGCAATTATTCTTCTGTGAAGTAGTCTTTCGAATACTTTACTTACCACCGAGAGCAGTGCGATAGGTCGATATGCATCTGGGCTTTCTGGTTTTTTTTTTTTGGAGTTTTTTGGAATTAGTTTTAAGTTGGCCGTTTTCCATGCCTTTGGAAAGTAGCCGGCTTCCAGGCATCTGTCGTATAGGGTGAGCAATAGGTACGGTGCGTATTCAACAGTTTTCTTTAAGATTTCAGGCTCAATCATGTCGAGACCTGGGCATTTCTTGCTTCTTACTCGAGTAGCTGCCACGCTGAGCTCGTTATTGGTAAAGGGGGGGCTCCATTGTCTGATTGGTGTAACTGGCATTGCTCTCGCATATTTCGCTCTGTGCTGGTAGGATAGGCATCGCTGGTTTCTGGTAGATTGTGTCCAGTATATTGTCCATCGACTGCTCCCAGGTCGTGGTAAGGTTTCCCTGCCGGGTTCTGGTGGTGGCATTCACCTTTCCTCTGGGCATTTTGTTGGTTGTTACCTTGTAGACTAGGCCCCAGGGGTCAGTGTTTCCTTCTGTGGATACTAAGAGCTCCCAAGAGCGTCTTTTGCTCTTCTTAATGGCGTCAGTATAGCGGTTTTTTATCTCCCTATATTGTTGTCTCAGAACTTCGACTTCGTTTGCAGGCCATGATCTGCGGGCCCTCTGAAAGTCCGTCCTTGCTTTTATCGTTTGCCGCCGGAGCGTGGCAATTTCTCGAGTCCACCAGGACTCGAGAAATTGCCACGCTTGGGGGTGTTTTTTTTCTTATTGCTTGGTTACTGATAGTTGTCATCAGTTCCGTAGGTCGTCCGGGTCGTCCGGGCGACCCGGACGACCTACGGACCTTTCTACGGACCTTTCTGCAGGTCGTCCGGGCTGTTCAATGGGTTCAGGGTTAGTGGGTTACTGTTGATCGCTGTGGTCAGTAGTTCTTTGAATAGCGACCAGTCCGCTTTGGCAACTGCATATCTATGGCATCGTTGGTTGATTGTTGTTGCTCTTGTCATTGTTCTTGTTATTGTGCAAGTTATAACTCGGTGATCCGAGGTGGTCCAGGCTTCCTCCACCCTCCAGTCGCCCACGTGGTTCGCCAGGTTCCTAGTGGCTAAGGATATGCCGATTGTGCCCTCCCAGAGGGTGTTACAGAATGTTGGTAACTGGTGTGGTTGGTTTAGGACCGCTAACTGTGATCCTGTCAGGTAATTCTCAAGCTGCTGTCCGTTTGCTGTCCCTTTTCTATCATCTGTTGCGCTATACCATAGCGGGCAGCGGCAGTTTACATCCGCGCCTATTATGATTCTTTCGTATGGCAGGATGTTCTGTAGGTAGCGTAGGTAGTTGATGGCGATCTCTATTTCTTGTCCCGGTCTACTGTATAGAGCCGCCACGTAGAGGGAACCCAGTGCTGTGATTAGTTGGGCACAGGCTGCCCAAGCCGTGCATAGTTGCGTTATTCTTGTTGCAGTAATATTCTTGTTTCTGACCAATACCGCCGCCCACGGGGTATCTTCCTCTGTGTGGATCACTTTATATTGTAATGGATATAAAGTAGCGAACAATTATGCTCTATTACAATGCAGGATTTCTAAGAATTGTGACCTACGCAGCGGGTGCATGGTACTAAAAGGCTTCTGCGCGCGCAGCACAGTAGTATCGTCACCATCCTCCCAACACCGGGTGGAAAAGGCCCGGGTTCGAATCCCGTCGATGACGCGAGGAACTTTAGTGCTTTTTGCACTCCGTGGCTGAGTTAGTCGGTCTTAGGCGTAGATAGCAAGGTTTTCCTTCAGAAACTGGGGGTGGGGAGAATTCGTCCAGAAAACGGTCAAATCGATCAGAGAACATTCGCAATTTACAGACAAAATGGATATGGGTCGATGTAAACATTTACAATGAACCATAATATCACTTTTTTTTTTTTTTTTTTGTGGTACAAAAAGGTTTGCACTGTTGCAATGTGTAGCACTGCTGTCAATTTATGAATGGGTAGCACAGTGATGTCGTCACCGTCCTTCCTACCCCGGGTGGAAAAGGCCCGGGTTTGAACGCCGTCGATGACACGAGGAACTTTAATGCGCTTTTTTCACTACGCCTGAGACCGGCTAACTCAGCCGGTCTCAGGCGTAGATAGCAAGGTATTTCCCCCAGAAACTTGGGTTTTTTGTTCAGCATAACAGGCAAATCGACCATAGAACACACGCAATTAACAGACATATGACACACAGCACGGCAGATGAATTTAATTGTTCGGGTGGCCTAAAAATAATAGTGGATATAGTGGACATAGTATTTTTGTCAAGCGGTTCCTGTGGTTCCCCACAAAAAATCCGCGTTGAGTACTCTGTGATGTATACAACGTTGCAAGGCCAGTCAGTGTGGGTTATGTGTGAGTAGTATGTTGTTTGTGTTGTGAGCACCTGATTAAAATGGACGAGCAGCGCTATGCCGCCTTTACTTGCGCAGTCTGTCTTCACTGCTAGACGGGTTAGGCACCCAAACACCACCCATGGAAGATCAAAGTAAGAAACTTCCTGGATATGACAGTCCTCTCAGGAGAAGGGGAAAAAAAAAAAAAAAAACACTCCTTCCTTCCTTCGTCCCAGGAGTGACAGAACCTACACCAGCACAGCTCAGCTCCCTCCCTAGCCACGCTCCCTTGCGTGGTCCTTTGCCTCCACTCCCTGGCCGGGGGAGGGGCGTTCATCCCTGCCGTCCTCCCCCTCGCTACCCCTCTTTTTCACTCTGGTGGGGCATGGGCCTGCTCCAATGACTTGGGGTCATCTTCCCTATGGACCCCGTATCTCTGAGGCGCCTCCGTATCCAGGTGGGAAGGAGCAGCAGTGCGTAGCATACGCTTCTTGATTAGACCGGGGTTCGAGCCGGTCGCCACCAAATACAGAGGATGCGGAAAGACCACCGCATATCCCGGAGCAATATGGCCTTAGTTGCTAATGTTCCTAAAAACCAAACAACAACAAACAGCCGTATCTCTGTCATTTCCCCCCCTAGTCTTCAGTCTCCCTCCCCTTCTCTGACTTACAACTAGTGTCTGAATCAACTCCAAATTGTTTGAGCCCTACACCCAAAAACTTAATAACATCAAATCGCCTAACTAGTACTACCTTTGTTTTGGCTGACCCCTATCTATAGCGTTTTTTTTTTTTTTTTTTTTAAGTCCTTGCCACTGAAATCTCAGGAAATTAGGTGGCAGGACCTGCTAGAGTAAATAACTAAGTAGTGTACCTGGTCTGCCTCCACGGGGCGGAGTGGGGCAACGTTGGGTCCCATTAGGGGCCCAGCGGCTAAATGACCAGATGAACAACGGTACACGACACTACACAAATACAAAATCCATATACTTTTAAACCTCTGGCATTGACAGTGTTCTGTTTCACACCCACAATGTATAGCACGCGGGGATGGGGGGAACCCCTCGTGCCGTTTGGCACTAAACACACTCTACACTCTACACTGTACTGGCCTCTTAGTTGATGTTTGGGCGCTGTCCAATTACTGGTCAGACGCACAGTTTTGGCGCTCCACTATGGTCACTTTTCATTAGCATTGATCTCGCTGGGTTACAACGTGACAACTTCCCATTGTATATTAAGATGAACTTTGTTAAAGCTATTGGTACCGCAAATATCGCCTAAATGATGATGATATCAACTATCGGGAATTGTAAATGAACAGCTTTATAGCCACATATGTTCTTGCATGATGAATATCAGATATTTTACTGGTTTACTGTCTAATTTTAATATGGTGCCTGATAAACGAAGACAGTTGTTCTCAGTGTACACCACGCGATCGAGCCCTGATTAGTCGGATATTGTCTGAGTGACCGTTATTAGTATGAGTTATTTGCCACGTACTTTAAGACATCTATACCTTGAACATTTTGGAGTACTAAATATATTTGATCTAATACAGGTTAATAAAAGTTATTTAATGTCACTATATTTATAATATTTTGAATATATATAACAATACGTTCTCAGTGTCCCACGCGGTCGAACCCTGATTGGTCGGACCTTGTCTGAATGGCCGTTAGCGCGAGTTACTTGCTACTTCAAGACATCTATATCCAAAACATTTTAGGGGGTACTAAATATATTTAACACAGGATTAATAAAAGTCAGGTAATTTCACTTCATCATGATATTGAGAATATATATAATAACGTGCACAGTGCTGTCCTCCCAGAACGAATAATAAACTAAGCACAACATCCAGGTATTTTGGTAATTAGGGTTGAGATCTCTTCCCCCCCCCCACCCAGCAAGCTCTAGGTCAGCAAGCATAAAACAGAATCTGCCCTAAGCATTGCACTACTGCAGCTAAGCAATTCAGTAGCTGCCGTTCAGAACTCTTCATCCAGGGAAAATAGGGAACCGATAAACCGAAACAATCCCGATAATCCGGACCTGGCCGTAAAATTGAAAAATCCAAGTACGCCTCTGAAAAAGGCTATGAATAACGATGACCCAATACTTATAGAGAATAACGAAGATTTGGACAGTACTCTATCAGCATCCACAGCGAAGAGAAAGGGCAAGCAATCCACAGCTCCCAGATCAGAGATGAAAACCAGCTCCAAAAGCGAGAACAAAGACCAAACGGAGCAGACTATCTTCCAACAAGAAAATGTGACAGAAAAAGGGCAGGAAAAACAAGAAACCCCACTGGACCCCAGACTGTCTGAAGGCACTGCACTGGAGCAGTCTCTTATTCTAAGGACTACCCTAGAAAGCTTATTTAAAGATCAACATAACAGGATTACGACTGCACTCCGGGAGGGGGAAATCGTGGGATTATGGATGAAAATGGAGACGATCCTAGTCCAGACCAACTTGGAAAAAGAAGTTGCCTTAGCCAAACTTCAAGTCTATCATAACAGTAGGGCAAAGGAAATGCTACAGCGCGTCCCTACCTACTCCCAAGCGCTGAGGACCAACCTAAACAAGTCAAATTAAAGCACCATTACAAACCGAACCACAACAGCCCAGAGAAAAACCCTCATACCAAAACAGCACCTAGTTGTACTAAAGCCAGCCTCTACAGAAACGCACAAGACCAGTGAAGAAGTAAAACAAACAATAGTAGAAAAGCTGAAGGGTAACTTCAAGCATACTAAGATTAGATCTATTCGGAAAACAAGAAACGTAGGGGTCTTAATTGAAACTGAAACTGCGGAGGACATAGCAGGCATAAACAGCAACCCCAAAATTTCAACGCTGGACTCCTAGCAGAGCCTCCTAGACGGAAAGGGCCAAGCATCATTGTATTTGATGTAGACAAAGAGACAACACTAGAAGAATTAACAGAGGAAATATACAGCAAAAACTTGAAGCAGACACTCATGGAGGAAGAATCAGGGCAACACATTATGCCGAAACATAAAACTAAATCAAGAAACGGAAATGCCATAAATTGGATCATAGAGCTCTCAGCAGCGGCCTGGAAATCTTTGAGCCAGCAATCAAGAATCTATATAAACTGGGGCAGTCACCGTTTTCGTGAGCACGTGGCTGTTCCCAAATGCTACAGGTGCTGCCTCTTTGGTCACACGACCCACACCTGTAAGCAAACACAGCCTACCTGTGGCCATTGTGCGGACATCGGACATGAATTCGCATTCTGCCCCAGGAAAGCAGAACCTGCAATTTGTGTGAATTGTAAAGAAACGAAGCTACCAATTTATCACTCACTACGGGATAATAAGTGTCCAATCTACATAAAGGCTAAGAGTGTACAACAAAACAGAACCGACTATGGGGAATAACAGGAATTACTATAATCAAACAAAGATTAAATTCGCACAGCACAATGCTCAGAGATCTAAGGCTGTTGCCGCACAAATGGCTAAAAAAGCCACGGAAGAAAATTATGACATACTAATACTACAGGAGCCCTACACCTACAACAAAGAAGTAAAAGACAACCCGTGGGCTGCCATCGCTGTCCGGAAACCTGACCTCACGGTAACCAAGATCTCAGACCTATGTACAAACTTGGCCGTATGTGCCCATATAGACTCACCATTATATGGGAATTTTATGTCACCTTTTATGTCACCTCTTCTCCCGTCCGGGAGAAGATATATTGCCCGTGACAAGATATTTGCAAAATATCCAACTACAAATGCAGAATGCCAAACTCATAGTAGGAATGGACGCCAACTGCAGATCCACTGCTTGGCACAGTGAAAGACCAGACCGTGGGGGTGCAAGAAATGGTCAGCGCCTGGAGGATTACATCACCAACAGTAATCTATCAGTTCTGAACAGACCTAATCAACCATCAACTTTCTCCAGCACACTATGGGAGGCAAATATAGATGTAACTCTGGCCACTCGGTCGATTGTTGGGCATCTGTCCTCCTGGGTGATACAAGAATACTGGACTATCTCGGACCACAGAGTCCTAACCTTTGACCTCCACCACTCACTCGTAGCACAGTATCCACCTAGATTCCTCTCGCCAAGATATGCCATCCAAAAAGCAGACTGGAACTTATTCCAACAAACATTGATGGAAAAAGCCAGGAATTTCGACCCAAAATATCTCAATCCAGACCAACACCAACACAATGTAACGCAGCTTATAACTGAAGCAGCAAACATGGCCATCAGGAAGAAGAAGCCCGTTCCGAAAGTGGTCCACTGGTGGTCACCGGAAACTCCAGGCAATAAGACAGCGAGTGAATAATGCCTGAAAAAGGTTCCAAAGGGCACGCAGATCTTGGCCTCAAGCAGAGGTTGATATACTCAGACAGCAATACCGGGAGGTCGGGAACCAATATATGGTTCAAATTAAAACAAGAAAGAGACGCTTTTGGGAAAACCTTGTATCCACAATGGGAAATGCAGACCCCTGGGGACTGGTATATAAAATCACCACCAGTAAATTTCCCAGGGGAGAAGTCGTTGCTGCCACCTTAACACCTCAAGGGACATACAGCAGATCCTGGCACTCTTCCATTAATAATATACTGGACCATATCCTCCTACCTTCAATAATTCCAAACACGCACGAACAGAGAACTCTCTGCGAGGGGAATGATAAATACTCCACCGAGACAGTGGAGCCCCCTTTCACGATAACGGAACTCAACATAGCTGCAGCCAAAATGCAAAACAGGAAACCTCCCGGCGAAGATCAAATAGAGCCGGAAATATTAAAAAAGGCAGTGGAAATTATACCGGATACTATATTAAACCTAGCAAATCAATGCCTCACGGAGGGTTTCTTTCCAACTTCGTGGAAGACAGCCCGAGTCAGACTTATCCTGAAAAACCCCACTAAATCCCAGGACATGCCAGGCTAATACAGGCCTATCGCTCTGCTGTCGATGCTGAGCAAGCTCGTTGAGCGAATCATCTACCACAGAATTGAAAACCGTTACCAGAATGCTCAGTTGATGTCAAGAAACCGATTTGGTTTCAGGAGGGGATGCTCCACCACTGATGCCTTCGAGAGGATCATCGATGCAGTCAGAAACTGTAACAGGAAATATTTCCTCCTCATCTCAATTGATTTCGCTGGAGCCTTTGACTCCCTCTGGTGGCCCAGTGTTCTGGCCAGGCTCCGACGGGCTGAAATCCCATCAGATCTATTTCGCTGCATGAAATCTTACCTGGAAAACCGAAGAATCACTGTCAGCACTCCCTTTACCTCTGTATCCAGACCGGGTTACAGGAGCTGCCCCCCAGGGATCCGTCCTGGGACCGCTCCTTTGGAACCTGGTGCTTGATGAGTTTTTAAATCTGTATGTTCCAAATGTCATTACACAGGCATACGCTGATGATCTGATTGTGATGCTTTAAGCAGACAGCAGGACTCAACTGGAGGCCATAGGCAATCATGCCACACATATGCTACAGGATTGGGCCAAGAGGAATCTTCTAACGATCTCAACTGAAAAACAAACTCAATACTCCTCAGGGGTGCTCTTGACCCTGGTAGACCTCCAAGAAAGGACAGATGTAGAATAGATGTGCGGAAATTTGCCTTTAGCCAGTGGGTAGTTAATTGCTGGAACAAACTTCCATCTGTCGTTGTGGAAGTTGATAGGTTGAATAAATTTAGGAGGAACTGGACAGGCATTTGGAGGGAATGGTGTGGTTTTTTTTTTTTTTTTTTTTTTGGCTGATGCTGCATAAGCTCATACACTTGCTTTTTTGCATTACATGCCACTACTACTAGTACTACTACTATTTACCTACGTTTACATAGGTCACTTAGGAAAAGACCTTTTGCTTCGGGTTCAGTAATACGTGAGGAATATTGTTGTATCCCAAAGAGCAGGACTAAAATATTTAACTGAAATATTTACAAACTATTCAAGAACATGTATTTAAAATTTTTACAAAATACTAAACCACTGTATTTACAAATATACAATTTTCATTAATACAAGGGGGTTGTAAAAGTAGGTATATATGAGTCTGAGAAATTAAATTTTTAAATATTTATTATATATCTTTTATTTTTTTGCATTCATTATTTATGATTTTTTTTTTTTTTTTTTTTTTTTTGTGTTTTTTCCAGATAATTATAGCCGGTAATTTAACCAACGACCAACGAAAGTGAATAATCAAACAATACTGTAAGGCAGAGAATGCTGAAAAGGTTCGACAGAAATGGGTTGAAGAATGTGATACAGCACCATCGAAGTAGGCTAAAAATCTACAGAATACGCGATAAATTGGATCAGACTGGGTCTATCTGTAATATGCAAAAGAGTGGTCTACCAGTCAGTGTTACTACCCCTGAAAATGTGGCATTTACTCAAAGCCCACGAAAATCAAAAAAGAGAGCTTCTAGTGAGTTAGGCATTCCCTGCAGATCTTTGGGTAGTCTGATACAACTTTTAGGTTTGAAAATGTATCGGCCAAGATTGATTCATGGATTATTAGAGGATGATCCGGATCGCCGCTTACAATTCTGCGAGGTAGTTTTGAATGAAGAAAGACAAGCTGAAGGCATCATTCGAAAAATTTGTTTGTCGGACGAGGCAAATTTTAAACTGTCAGGCGCTGTTAATAGGCACAACTATTATTCAATAGAAAACTCGCATGTGACAATTGAAGAACAGTTGAATCAACCTGGGGTTACAGTTTGGACGGGCCTTTCGTGTAAAGGGGTCATTGGACCTATCTTTTTCAGTACAACTGTCAACCAACACCTATATCTTAACATGCTGAAGTCAACCAACACCTATATCTTAACATGCTTAATATGATGTTATACCAGAATTACGACTACAGCATGCTAATGAGGACTTCTTTTTTCAGCAAGATGGGGCTCCTCCCCACTATGCTGTAACCGTGCGTGATAGTTTGACCAAGAATTCCCCATTGGTGGATAGGTCGACGAGGGCCAGTTGAATGGCCACCACGATCACCAGACCTCACCCCAATGGACTTCTTCTTTTGAGATGTTATCAAAGATAAAGTATTTTCAAGAAAACCACGCACTGTTCGATGACATTATTCTATTCATAAGAGAAGCATGCCAAGAAATTGATAACAATAAAGAACTCTGTGCCAAAGTGTGCTTGAGTGTATAAACTAGAGTATAGGAATGTGTAAATGCTGAAGGCAAACAATTCGAGCACTTAAGAGATTGTACTTAATTGCAATTTGTATGTCATCCTTATTGTGACTTAATAAAGCTATTGTAATATTGTCATTTATTGTAAACGAATTCTCTTGATAAATAATATTGTATTGTATTGTATTGTATAATAATAATAATAATAATAATAATAATAATCATAACTTTGTAATCATCAGCTTGTTTTTTTTTTTTTTTCATAATAAAAACTGTATTAAACTGTCCTAATTTTGCATCCCCCTGTATACAAAAAACGTTACAATGGAACATCAAATGTTAGATAGAGAATCACATGCATGGGGATTGTGAACGTTATGGAGGCAGTTGTCAATACTTAACTGCATTTGTAGTGACGTAATTGCTTTGCCCTCTTTTCCCATTGGCTGGAATACATATGACTAGGAAGAAAACTTTTTTTTAATATACAGGGTGTTTCAGTTAAACGTTTCAGAACTTCTAAGAGGGGTAGGGTACATCCTGACAACTCGAAATCATATAGCAACGTGGGGTCGGAAATGCTTTCCTGAAGCGGTGTTGTACACAGAAGCACCATAAAGAAAAGAGACCGTAAGTGAGAAATCGTTTTAATAATACATGAAAAGAAGCAAAAGGTACATGGATTAAAGTAAGTGTTCGAAGTTTCTTCCACGGGCTACAATGCACGCCTCACATCTCCGACGCATGGACATCCGAACATTCTGGAATACTCCAGGCGAATTTCGAATTTCTTCGGCAGCTACTGCGATTCTTGCAACCAGCTCCTCAGCATTGTCAAACAGGGGTGTCATAAACTAGCGATTTCATATGACCTCAGAAATAAAAATCAAGACATGATAGGTCGGGTGACCGAGCAGGCCAACGCACGGGTCCACCACGTCCGATCCACTGTTGACCAGATGTGACATCCAGGTAGTTACGAACATCTCCGCTCTAATGGGCAGGGGCTCCATCGTGTTGGAACCACATTGTCTGTTGCGTCGATGCAGAAATCTGTTCATCTCTCAAAAGTTGTGGCAATACTTGCTGCAGAAAGATCAAGTAGATAGGTCCGGTTAGACGACACGGTAACAGGTAAGGTCCGATGAGGTGATCTCCCATAATACCGGCCCATACATTGACCGAAAATCGAATCTGTGCTGCACGACGTCGTATTGCATGCGGGTTCTCGACCGCCCAGATATGGTCGTTATGCGTGTTGAAAATTCCTTCCCTTGTGAAGGATGCCTCATCGGAAAACAACACTTCAGCAGGAAAAAGGGGATTTGTAGCACTTTTTTTGCATCGACGCAACAGACAATGTGGTTCCAACACGATGGAGCCCCTGCCCATTATAGGGGAGATGTTCGTAACTACCTGGATGTCACATTTGGTCAACAGTGGATCGGACGTGGTGGTCCCGTGCGTTGGCCTGCTCGGTCACCCGACCTCTCATGTCTTGATTTTTATTTCTGGGGTCATATGAAATCGCTAGTTTATGACACCCCTGTTGACAATGCTGAGGAGCTGGTTGCAAGAATCGCAGTAGCTGCCGAAGAAATTCGAAATTCGCCTGGAGTATTCCAGAATGTTCGGATGTCCATGCGTCGGAGATGTGAGGCGTGCATTGTAGTCCGTGGAAGAAACTTCGAACACTTACTTTAATCCATGTACCTTTTGCTTCTTTTCATGTATTATTAAAACGATTTCTCACTTACGGTCTCTTTTCTTTATGGTGCTTCTGTGTACAACACCGCTTCAGGAAAGCATTTCCGACCCCACATTGCTATATGATTTAGAGTTGTCAGGATGTACCCTACCCCTCTTAGAAGTTCTGAAACGTTTAACTGAAACACCCTGTATAGATAATATTCCAATAAAACAGAATACTCATACTATTCCCATTTCCACAAGTTAATCCAAACAATCATCCAATTCTGCTTTAATCTTTAGTGAGGATTCACTGACTCCACCTCGTTGGGAAGAAATTTATTCCGATATTAGCATGTAAGAACAAAATTCTTACACTTATCCTAGCGAAGGTTATGTTATAAATATTATAACATAACAAGAAAAAAATGTATATATTAAATAATATTATGTACATAGGATGGTTTCAGCTTAGATTGCGATCGCTCTGTACCATACAGTCAAGTAGGGGAGGATTAACGTAACAACGGGGGGTAGCAGGACGGTACACAAGACAATGGGAGCACTGGAACACTAGTACAAAGGGAGCACCGTAAGGCCAGTTCATGGTCGCATAAACAGAAAGTGAGCAGCTCTTTGGAAGGAAAGAACAAGGGAACCGACTCCCCCTTGTGGAGAGGAAGATTTTAAGAACTAAGAGGGTGAAGGAAACCCTGGATGCGACATACACCTGTGGTAATGGCTAGCCGCTAGATGAAACAGACCGACTCCTTGAGCACTTATTAATTTCAAGGAGCGGTAGAGAAAAAACAGAGTGGACTAATAGCGGTAAGTGAATCGGGAATGATCACAAGGAAATATCTAGAAATTTCTAGACGCCCAGTAGTTCATCGAAGTTGATGGAAATTTTGTAAACAGGAAGTTACCCCAGGAGAGGGAAGGGCCAAGAAAAACGGAAGAAGTGGGAGAGAGCGAATGAGAATAATGAGATGACGGAGAACGAACGACGATTGGATCAAAATAGAATGAGCGGCTGAAACAAAAAGGAGATGCAAGACAGGGAGTGAGGAGGTTTTTTTTTTGTGGGAGAGTTGTGAGTTTTGGCAGTGTGGAAGTTTAGAGAGTTCCCGTGGAGATGCCTGAGTGATGTGCGGCTGGAAAGAAATCCCGAGAAGTGCCGGGAGAATCGCCAGGAGGTAGCGGACAGAGTAATGAGTTGTGGGAGTTGCTGTTTAAGAGTTGTTGGAATAGGAAGGAGATAACCGTTGAAAGATGGAAACACCTATGCTGGAGCTGAGAAAAAAAAAAAAGGATCGAAAAGCCTCACCATAGAACGATAAGGAAGAGCTACATAGCCAGGCTTCCTGATAAAGCAGTAAGAAGAGTCCTGATAATTCTATTATGCTTCCCAGTTTCATCGAACTGATCAGACGCCCAAAAAGCAGGCCGGAGCAACTTATTTAATAGCCGTATGGAAAGAAGAGCGAGTTCCTGAACGTAGGAGAATCCCTGTAGATGAACAGCAGTACTTTGCCGATGAAAAATTCCAGTTGGAGCCTGATGATGCCCTATGCTGTTGATGATGAGTCGCCCCTGAACTGAGAAAAGGTTGTGTAAAGAGTGATTCCCTAAGTTAATATGTAAGTACGAGATAATAATTTTAAGCTAGATTTGAAGAGAAGGACTTTAGAAAAATGTTTATTTAGTTGATAGTAGATATGAAGAGAAGGACTTTAGAAAAATGTTTATTTAGTTGATAGTAGATTTGGTATTGATTAGTATAAAAGGAAGAAAAGGGTTCATAGATGTATGTACTTCATCTCAAGGATAAGTTAAAGCAACGAAGATTTAGATACATGTACTTGAGACTGGTATGTTCTAAGTTAAGAAGTAAAGGTGTTCTATGTACTTGAAACGTTACAAGATATTAAGATTGAATTATTTTGGAAGGGATAAATTAATGAAAGATTATAGCGGGGATTTATAAATCTAGGACAATATCCATAGAGGTGTTAAGCCCACTGAGGTAATTCCAGTTGGGAAGTTTAACTGTTAGAAAGTAAAAATAATGTTATGAGATGTAACCTAAACCAGAAGGAGAAAAAGCAGAAAGACACGAAGAGACATATTATATCATTTGCTATTAATTTTACATCTTAACACACATATAATGCCAGTTATTAACAATATACCAATTGATGTTGTATGATGCAATTCTTTAATGTATATACTGTGAAATAAACAAATTTGTATATGTTTATCATGTGTAGTATTGAGTCATTCTGAATACTCAGCCAGTCCAGAGGAGACATACACGAACTATTATTCCCCCAGAATCTGTGATCTTCTGTGCAGTATACAAGTCAGGTGTTAACGTGGAGGGTGGTAAATTAAGGGGGAAATTTAATTGAGAAATACAAAGTTAAAAGAGGTGGGTCTGGAAGGTTAACGTGATTTATTAAAGAAAGAAATAATAATAAAAAAAAAAAGTATTAACATCTCCCACAAACCACCCCCCACAAGCACACAGGCTGCCTCTAGGTGAACTTCGTGGGATCCAGTCTTCTGTTATTCTCTGAGTATTTTTGTCCCCTGGTTTGTATTTCACCCACGAGAGAGAGAGAGAACCTATCTTCCTTCATTCATTGTACTGAACCCCTTCAGTGCGTGCCTTATACACCTGAATTATGTCTCCCTTCGGATCAGGAGCGGATTAAGGTCGGTTGAGGCCACGGGCGCAGAAGAAAATATTGGGCCCCTTAAAAAAAAGAGAGAGACAAGGAAAATAAAAATACATGTTAACCATTTTTTTAAATAAATAAAAAATATTATCTTTAATCTTTATTGTATACAAACATGGTACTGTATATACAATAGACCCTTCACAACAACAATGCCAGGGGTTTTACATTGGTTGGTCGACAATAGCCTTGGGGGAAACGGGGCCCACATCGAAGTTCGGGCTCATCCCCCAGAGCCAACAATAAAATAGAATCAGTGTCAGATTATTTACAGGACATTTTATGCTTTTGACAGTATTTACAATGAAATAATAAAGATATTCATATTTACATTATGTTATATTAATATTTATATTCATAAAGATATTGTTGACTTTATTTACAACACATTCATAAAGACATCGTGCTTTGAACATTATTTACAATATATTGGGCATTATTATGCTGCCCTTATCAATGTGCACTTTGCCTGGCCAAGGTCAGGCTCTTAAGGATCTGTCTTCTGTACCTCCGATCCTTCACAAACCTACAGAGGTCGCCGTCAATTGAAACAATTGTGGGGAGCATCTCCCTGGGGAGAAAGCGGTCGCTAAGCGATAGTCTGTTATAGTGAGCTGTGAGCGTGGGAGCTGACCTCAGTCCGGGTAGAGGGATCCTCCAGCCACACAGTTCCTAGATGCTTGGCTCCGAGACCATTCCGGTTGTCATCTTGACAGTGAGAACAAGGCGTTTTTCAAATACAAGATCTGGAAGTCGGGCAAAGTGAAGTGACGTCGCCATCGCAGTTGTCCTTTGCTGGGGTGGACGACGATGTTTTTGCGTGATCCAACGAAGGAGCCAGTATTCGGCGGAGTACACGCGCTTGATGTTGGTAAGGGCCGCGGACCCCCAAATTTCCGAGGCATACAGTACGACGGAGTATACTGAGGTGTATATGTATCGACGAGTCACATCCAGATCCCTAACGTGGAGCAGTTGTTGTTTTGTGGTCCAGCGCATTTGACAGAATTTTGCTGTGAGCTTGTCAATGTGGGGGTTGAAGCTCAGTTTATAGTCATTAATAGTATATTATTATGTACTATTAATGTTTTATTTCCAATAAAATTTGAATATAATATATGTATAATATAATTAATAATAGCATGATAATAATCACAAAGTTTTGAACTAATATGTTGAAGTAATTTTTTGGGGTTTTGCGTGGGCCCTTCAGAAGTCGGGGCCCGGGTCGCACGCCCGGTACGCCCGCCGTTAAATCCGCCTCTGCTTCGGATGTCTAATTGCAGATATTTCCAGTCCACACCTTCTTGTGGAACATTGCAATATTCCAAATGTAGTTTAACCATCGCTTTGTAAACAGGGACAAGGGAGTCTTTCTCCCTGCTAGCAAATATAAATCATAGGTAGGGCACTGTGCTCGTTTGGCATCCTCTTTTCACTGCATAGAAAACTTCATACCGGAGTGATTCATGAAAACCTATATTATTTTTTTTTCTTGAACCGCTTCCCCCAGTAGCGCATAGGTGACGCCAAGATTTCTGTTCTCCTAATGTATAACTTTACATTTAGAAGAATTAAAATTTAGCTGCCATTTCTCGGACAACGTATGCGACTTATCCAAGGTGTTTTGGAGCAACATGGTCTAACTGGGATTATTAGGCAGTTCTTGATTAGTCATTACTCCCTATTCTGCCGTCCTTCCCTATCGCTCCTTAAGGGTGCATACACGTGGAACTCAGGTAGCCGCCTACCGGAAACCAGCAGCGACATAAAGCGGAACCTTTATGTCGCATGTTTTATGAAGCACAGAAAACAGTTCAGTTGACCAGTGCAACTTCTCAGTATGAACACATAGAAAGCAGTTGGCCAGTGCAACTTCTACGTATAAGCACCCATCGGTGCTTACACGCAGAACGGAGGTAACCGCTTACCTGGAACCAGCAGCGGCATGCAGGTGAAACTTCTAACTGGCTATGAACACAATAGAAAGCAGTTTACCAGTGCAAAACTTTACCCCATCGCATACCAGAAGTTGCGCTAGTCAACTGCTTTCCAAGTGTTCATAGCCAGTGCGAAGTTTCCAGATTATGTCGCTGCTGGTTTCCGGTTAGCGGCTACCTACGTTTACGTGTAAGCACCCTAACGCAGTACTGTATATACAGCAAAATGATATCCGTCATCTCGTATGTTAGAGTGGCACCATGTGTCAGTAAACCCAACCACTTCAACATTAGCTAACCTGATCAAAATCTCAGATTCATTCCTATCATTACTATATAGAAAATTACAGAACATTACTGTATAAAAAAATAATACTTTTTCCTTTATTGCTTTTGATAAACCTAATAGTTAACAAAAGGTACTCCTTATATTTACATAAGCGTTTTTCAATATGGTCTTCAACTGAATTTTGTTCCGATTGCACGTTCCCTTTAAGTGTTCAGGGTTATTAATAGTTGCACACAAGCGCTCTCAAGGTGCAAATTAAAATTTTTCCAAAGTTTTAGAGCTTTTGTTCTTAAAAGAACCCTAATTGTGGAATTAGGGCTCCTAAGACGAGACTGTGCCCGTTTAACATTTCCTTGCATAATATCATTTTTTTTTTTTTTTTCTGTCTAATAAAGTGAAGCTCAATTATCTCGCGATTTTCCAGCTGAAATTGCGGTAGATACAGGACATAAAAAAAAAAAAAAAAAAAACTTCAATGTAGAAACAACAATGTAAATTTGTTGGGTTTGGTTCATTAAGTCCAAAGGGAGAGGAAGGGGCGGAGCGGTGGGATGTACTTTGAAGGTTACTTCAAAGGTGTTTTGAAGGTTTTTCCCTTTGAAGGAAAAAAAAAAATCATTTTTTTTTTTTTTTGTGGAATTTCCCAAATGAAACTGCCATTACCTTCGTACATTCCGTTTCTGTTTCCTGTATCTAAACAGATACGCTGAAGAAATACTCACGTCACTGATTTTCTTCCTATTTTTTATTTTTTACATTGACGGAATTTTATCAGACTTGTATACATGTCAGATGAGTACAAACAGCTATTGATAACTTAAAAAAAAAAAAAAACGACTAAAATAACAATAAATTATTCCAAATCTTTTAAGGTGTGACAATTTACTCAGAAAAATCAGACACGAAGGGCAAGTGTAGAGTTGACCAGTTTATGTTTCCAATAATAATAATAAATAAATAAATAGAAAAGAATTAAGGCCAAAGAACCTGAATGGAATAAATGCATGGTAGACCTCTCCCAGTCTTCAAATGGCAGCATAAAGAACCATATGCTGCTTACACGTTTTGAAGCGATTCCTTGCCTTCTATTTAAAACGCTCTGTCAGCCTGCATTTATGACAAATATTAATGTGCCTATTATTGGAGTGAAGCTCGCAACCCACAGGGACAAACAAGAGTTAAACAAAACCGGCCACGGACATAAATCACGCACGTTTACCACTGTAGGGCTAAGAATGGTTCCCAAGACAACAGACGTGCTATAAAGTCTTAGTTATCTACCTCTGGTAGAAAGGGGACGCCGTGAATAGACCAAGCTGCAGCGCGGAAGAAACGAACATGTCAGGAAATTTATGTTGTGCCTTTTGGGAAACGGCCACCGGGTTTATTGACACCCACATTTCCTTTGTTCGTGATGCTGATTGTTTTTCCTGATATCTCACAATTAGGGTGTTATTATTACAGTCTCGAGCCGTGATCACGGGCCTTAATTAAGTTGGGAAATGACAGGCCAGCCGCTGGATCGTGAAATTGTTCCTTAACATGGAACGGACATCTGACAGCTAAAGTGGGTGTAATTACAGCAGGAGCCTTCAGCCTGCCCGGCGAAACTGTCTCACTTGGCAAGCGATTCGGAGGAATTATTTGTTTAGAAAGGGGGAATTTTCACGGCCTAGTGTGTGAAAAGAGCATATTAAAATGGAGAATGTAAAGATGTGGAAGTGGCTGTAAGTGAGAATTATTACTGCAGGCGGAAATAAACAGGAAGGGAATTAAGCAGGAAAGCGTCCCAGAAATTAGAGGAAATATTTAACTTTCGGCCCTGCATTTAGTTCTTTAATGGAGTATTAGTTATCTTATATTTAGTTGCCCTCGTGGGTAGCACAGTTGGTAGGATCGCCGTCCTCCCCACACCTGGTGGAAAACACCTGAGTTCGAGTCCCGTCGATGAGGTGAGGAATTTCGAAGGGCTTTTTTCACAACGTGGTTGAGTTAATTGGTCTCAGGAGAGGGTGGGATGGTTTTTCTTCCGGACACTCGGGTTTATCGTTCAGCAAAGAGAAAATCGACCTCAAAACACACCCAATTTACAGCTATAGACAATATACACGGAGTAATATGGCCTTAGTCGCTGATGCTCCTGAAACCCTACTACTACAACGCCGCCGTGGCCGAGTGGTCAGGAAAGCGGGTGCATAAACACACATGCCTTGAGTGACCAGAGTTCAAGCCTGTGACTGTTAAATACGGTGCTGTTTCTTGTATTCTGTCTATCTTGTGAACTCCTCTGACCGTTTGATCGTCCCGGAGTATAAACAGAAAATTTATTTATATTTAGTTATGTGTATACGTATAGTCATCCTGCTGCTTTCTCGAATAACTTTGGATTAACTATTGATCGACGAGGTGTTCTGCCACAAACATAAGCTAACGAAAACAAAACTTTGGACAAACTAAAATAGAATATTTCCTCTTTACAAGAGGAAATATTCTATTTTTAAAGAACATTTTAGAAGATAAAGTCTTTCTTTATCCTTTCAGTTGTTTCTGAGAGAATTGGTGGGTCATGAAAGAACGTTCTCCAAACGAATACAATTTGAATTTCTCGCTGTTGACCTTAACCAGATAAAGTGGGTGCAGTATTACAGTTACTAGGGGAACGAAAAATCAGGAATTAAATTTACACCACTTTTATTTTAATAACTACAAATATCATTTTGCCTAAGCTTATTGAATTCAAAGGGAGGGAGGGAATAGTTACGTGCTTTTCTAATGTATAAATTATCTATTTGTTTTCAATGGATTTGTCCGTTATCATGTAACAATTGGCCTACCAGTGGACGGATTTCCGTGAAAAAATTTCGATCGTTGAACAAAAGTTGTCAAGCGATTCCATGTTTCATTAAAATACTCCCATACATAAGTAGAGGAAAATGAAAAAAAGCAAAGAAAAACAAAAAAACAAATTATTATGTTAGGATCACCCGTAATCGATTACATCTACCCATGTGTATTTTGCTTGTAAATTGCGTGTGTTCTCTGGTCGATTTGTCTGTTTGCTGGAAGAAAAAAAACCCTCAGTTTCTGGAGAAAAATCTTGCTGTCTACGCCTGAGACCGACTAACTCAGCCACGGAGGGAACAAAAGCCCACTAAATTCCAACCCGGGCCTTTTCCACTCGGTGTGCGAAGGACGGTGACGATATCACTGTGCTCGCGAGGCAGGATGTTGGGAGTCCCAGCTTCAACACACCACTTTGGCCCCTGCTTCGACAAGACGGGTTGTCCTGGAATGCTCGGCCAGGCTCAATCGGCTAGTGAGTTCGCCTACGAGGGTCAGTCTTGCTAATGCCATGCCTTTACCCTCATGGTCCGAGGGACAGGATTCAGGCAGAGTTGCGGATATAATATCTAGATAGCTCTGGCGTCTCACTTTCGAACGCATTTATTGCTTTCCTGTAGTGTGCGTCCCATCTGGCTCCGTGGTGGGTGAGGGACCCTGGCACTGATTCTAAATTCTTCTTCTCGACCCCTACAGGGTCCCTACCCGAAAAATATACTAATGATACAGAAAATGCTACGTCAGCAAAAAACGCAGAACCGAAGATACACCTGATCGAACTCCTCTATACCTGACTGTGCATTCCACCAGTGAAAAATAGCCCATAAGTATTTAAATGTTGCAACCCCAGGGTTTCTCCCATTAGCCGATTTTATACTTCTTGTCGTGAGGCTTGCGCCATAATCAGTCATGTGTGTGTTGTGTTTAAATTTTGTGCTCTGTTCTGCTGTCATCGTGACGGGTGCATGGCATCTCACCAAAAGTCCCATCCTGGTATCAGAATCAGCAAACAGAGAAGCTCCTCAAGTCATTCTTTTCTTCGTTGAGTAAAGAGTCCAAATATCATGGATCAAATTTCACCCAATCAAACTATTAATAGGGAAAGATTCATCATTAACAAATATACTGTATGTACTATGTACAATCAATATCAAGTCTTAGTTGCAATTGCTAGATGGAATTGCAATTAAGGCCTCTTGAGAAGCCCATAGCAAAAATGTCTCCCTTATTCAACCAGAATGATTTGGAACGACCAGCAGACTCGTTCAAATCGGTGAAACGGCTGCGTTCTGGCCGCATCCTCGTTGAGACTAAAACTGATAGGCACTTAGAAGAGCTCCTCCGAGAAACATCTGGGGAAATGTTTCTGAACTGAAGAAATTGGTGAATACCAATTGTAGTAACCCCCAGAAAACACTACACCTATCCCGAGGCGTAATCTCGGAAAAGGACCTTCTTGAAGTGTCTAAGCAGGAAATAGCCAAGGATGACAGGTGTAACGCATTCTCATGGAATGACAGGTGCAAAGCATTCACAAGGCGTGACAGGTGCAACGCATTCTCATGGAGTGAAGGTGCAAAGACATTCCCATCCCTGCGTACGTAGGGTTGGGATTAGAAACCACCTCCTTACATTTAATACACTAATATCTCCTAATGAGATTAAAGTTGGTTATCTAAACTGCATAGTACGTCAATATGTTCCAAACCCATTAAGGTGCTTCAAGTTCCAGAGAGATGGACATTCATAAATTGCCTGCTGTGGTGCCCTAGCATGCACAAATTTTGCTGCAAAAGACCATGAGATTGCATCAAGTAAAGCACCAAAACGCGCCTTAACTGCCAAGGCGAGCATCCAGAGTACTGTCGTTCGTTAGCATTACCAAAATCCAGCACTAAATTAACAGTACAGAAAACTGAACCGTCCATGCCAGGCCAAGGAAAAACGAATGACGAAACCAAAGAGGTACCTGACTGAAGAAACAGTTTTGTAACTCTTTGCGGGAAAGAAATTCACACAGGAAAGCATACTTCCCCAAGAAAGATAAATCCAGGAATTAAAAAAAAATAATAAGCCCCCTTGGTGTATCCTTTGGAAGCTACTCGAATGATACACCAAGCTCACGTAATGGCTAAATTCCTACAGTGGAATTGCGGGTTCCAGCGAAATGCAGAAGACATCAAGGTACTCCTGCAAAAGTACGAACCCGTGTGCTTTTACTTACAGAAGACTTATCTAAAAGCAAATGATGATCCCACCATATGTAACATCACAATGTTTCGTAAGAACAAAATTGTGGACGGTCCTGCTAATGGAGGAATTGCTATCCTCGTAGCAACCAAACCCGATTTCAGCTTTTGCTATTTACAACCGACATAGAAGCTGTTGCAATTCGCCTTACAGTGAGATTTTTGTTAACAGTCTGTCTATTTATTTGCCCTTGCGACTGACAATCCCCTAGAAACACCTTGATGATCTTGTAATGCATTTGCCTTCCCCTTCCTTATTTCTTTGGGATTTCAATGAACATAACACCCTGTGGGGTAGTGTTAACGTCAGTGGAAGGGAACGAGTCATAGAGCATATGCTCACTAACAAATGCCTCTATCTCCTAAATATGGGAACATATACCTTCTTCCACGAGCATACCGGTACGGTACATCTTCTGCCATTGATCAGGTTATTATTATTATTATTATTAATATTATTATTATTAATATTATTATTATTATTATTATTATTATTATCCATATGGTGCAAGGAAGCCTGAGGCTTATGCTGCACCGACCAAAAAAAAAAAAAAAAATTGAGAGAGAGAGAAGTCGAAAGGAATCACCAAGAAAAGGAAGAATGACGATATCCAGCTTGGGACCCTGGGTGTGCCAAGCCTATACTCACCAGATTTGAGCCCCAGGTTTTATAAGTTCATGGGCACTTGAAGTCTCTTTCTTTCTTCATTATATATGTAGTTTAATGTACAGATCCGTTGCAATGAGTTTCCTGTAGATTCTGTCATGGCAGTACCTGTTCGGGTCGATTTTGAAATCTCTAAACAGCTCCAGAGTATTGCCCGGAAACTGCCACCTTAATCCGTCCGTGTGATGGAGAGCACTACGGACATAATGAGGGTAGTGGAGCCAGGTTCCAAGGAAGGACCTGACCACAAGATTTTCAATTTGAGGGGCATCTAAACTCCCAGTCAGAAGTGCTAGAGTGCAGATGTTACATAATGTGACCATCTGAATGGACGGAGCTGTGTTCAAATTTGCATACATAGTGCATAGCGTTAGGGTCGAGCGCCACCTGTGATTTCCCACATCTGCACCATATGTACACTGTGAAGAAATACAGAACAATGAACAATGTAAATGCCAGAAAAAGTGTAGAGTGTTGAATGTGTAGTATTGTGTTGGGTTCTGTTGTGTGTCCTGGCATTTGGTCGCGGGATCCCTGATGGGACCCCACGTTGCCCGTATACACCACTAGAAGGTAGCCAGGCTGCCCATTATTCTCTGGCAGGTCTCCGTCAGGGTCGCCTGAGCTTCCTGAACGGAGACCAATTAAAAAAAAAAAAAGTAAATAAATATATAATGAAATAGATAAAAATAAAAAAATAAAATAAAGATAAATTAAATAATAAAAAAATATTAAATAATAAAAAATAAAAATAAATTAAATAATAAAAAATATTAAATAATAAAAAATAAAAATAAATAAATAAAAATAAATAAATAATAAAAATAAATAAATAAAAATAAATAAATAATAAAAATAAATAAATAAAAAATAAAGTAGAGTGCGGCAGTACAGGGTGTACGGAAGAAGATGGGGGATGAAAGTAAGGGTAAGGGGATGTAGGTGAGGGCATCCCCTAAATTGACAGTGGAGCGTATGCCCCACCAGGAGAAAAGGAGGAGGGGATAACTCCAGAAGGGTAGAAAAGCCACTCAGCGAGAGTGCTGAGTGTGACTTATATTTTGCGGTGGAGGTCAAGACCACTGGAGCCTACCCAACCATGTGGAAAGTTAGCAGGTAATCCATACATAGTAGTGGACATAGTGTTATTGTTATGCGGTTCCCGTGATTTCCTACAAATCCGCGTTAAATTCTCTGTTAACATAGCAAAGCCAGTCAGTGTGGGTTATGTGTGAGCAGTATGTTGTTTGACTGGCCTCTTCGTTACTGGGAGGCGCGATCACCAGGAAGGATCCTCCCAGCATCCGTCCACTGGCACGAGGAGCCGGACCAGGGAGTAAAATACATCTGGCGGAGTCCACACTCCTGCAGGAGCGAGAGTGGGGAGCGACAAGGAAAGAGCAGAGAAGAAACAGGAAAGTGGAAGACAGGCAAGATAGCGAGGATGACAGAGCGTATGCATCCTCCCAGGGGAAAAGGAGCAGGAAGAGTGCTAGGTGCAGTTGTGGGAGTCCTGGAGAAGGACTGTGGGTAGGAAGAAGAGGATAGGTAAAGTTCAAATTAAAGAGTTCAGGATCGTCACGATGGAGAATCACGGATGGCGTCGACAGGGCTGGCCGCAATTTGTAGTTTCATGTCTGGAAGTTTCCGGTGATGGGTATCAGTTGCTGTCTGGAGGAGGTTATCCAGGAGTAGTGTTCGGGAGTTGCAGGTGATGACAGCGGCGACGAAAGACCTCGTTGGCATAACTGGTCAGTGCACGGAAGGCATCATTAGATTCCAATAACTTGGTTTCTAGCCGAAGTGAGGTAGTGTGGAGGTCTAGGAGTAGTTGGATTCTTAGATCTAAGTATACGTTAAATGAGTGCATCACGTGATCCACGTCTTCAGGTTCTCCGCAGGTATAGAGGGCATCCTCGACTAGGCCGAACTATAGAAGGCGTCTCTTGAAGGACCTGTGGCCAGTTAATAAGAAGGAAGCATAGACGTTAGGGAAGAACCAAGTGGAACGTTGTTTGTTGATGTAGGTTACCTCTGGAAGGAAAAGTTTACTAGTTGCACCAGTTGTGGAATTATTCCAGCGGGTTTCCCATAGGTTTATCAATTCTAGCCACACACCTTTATGTTCCTGTTTGATGTCGGTATCGGTACGGGTTTGAATAGTGAGGAATTCAGCTTCTTTATTCTTCTTAATGGCATGAGAGAGTCCGATAAAAGCGACGTGGAGCTCCAAGGGGAGGCGGCCTGTTAGTAGCTGTAGGGCGGCAGTTGATGTCGTTCTACATGAGCGGATCATTTGTTGTAGCATAAGTCGTACAATTTGCTCAATTTTACGTTGAGCATGCACTAAAGACATTCGGTGGTACCATTCTGCAGCTCCATATGTGACAATTGGTATAAACCCTGCTGAGTATAAAAGGCGTTGAGTTGGCCCTTTAAGACCCCATTCCTTGCGGGTAAAGCTTGCTAACACAGTGATGTAATTTTTAATCTTTTCTTTGATAGCTTGGATATGGGGGATGAAAGTTCTTCTGTCGTCCAAAATTACACCAAGGTACTTCAGTGATCGGTAGTTTTTCAGTGGGCGGCTATTAAAACGTATGGTAGGTGGTCTGGAAAAGTTTAGTTTGCCTTTTAATAGGAGGGTTTTGCTCTTCTCAGTGGAGACTGAGAGTTTATTTTCCGTGGCTCATACGGACAGAGCAGAGAGAACAACCGTAGCTTGGTTGGTTTCAATGGTGGCGCGGGTGGGGCCCTCGTTGATGATAACCATGTCGTCGGCGTAAGAAAGGTCAGTAGTGTGGGTAGTCCCTCAGGAGCCAGTCGTCGAGTATCATATTTCAGACAACTGGCCCCAGGATGGAGCCCTGGGGACAGCCTCGGGTTAGATGTCGGGTGATGCAGTGATATTTTGTTTTCATGCTGACCTTGCGATTAGAGAAGTAGCTTTTGAGGCAGTTGTAGAAATTCCAGGTACAGTTAGAGACTCTCGCGCTCTGAAGAACGCCCGGCCACCACACTGTGTCAAAAGCTCCTTTGAAGTCAATGAAGATTGCCAGTACATAAGTTGCATCCGACTGTTCTGCAACTTTGAGGGTTTTAGATAGAGCATCAATTGTGGAGCACCCTTGTTTGAATCCAAATTGAAGCGAGGATGCCAAACCACTGGCTTCATATCGGAGTTGGAAGCGGGAGAGCAGCAGTCTCTCAAAAACGTTACCGAGAATGGGAAGTAGCGTAATCGGGCGATATGCCTTGGAGGTATCTGTGGGATCCTTAGGTAAGAGCCTCAGACAGGTGTTCAAGAGCTGAAGAAGTATTATTGGAGCTACCCCAGAGAATCTATATCATTGGAGCTATCCCAGAGAATCTATATATTGGAGCTATCACAGAGAAGCTATATCATTGAAGAAGAATCCCAGAGACGTTGCACAGTCTCGCCTTCAATAAAATCCAGACCAGGAGCTTTACCTTTTTGATTTTTTTTAATTGCTGCATCGACTTCCTCCTCTGTGAATGGTTACTCCATAATGTCTGGCTGGAAGCTGGAATTTTGTACTACTATCTTCCTGTGGATGTCAGTGTCAGAGTTGGTGTTGTCCTGATATATTAGTTCATCCAGAATCCGGTTGATTGTATCTTCCCAGTGTGTAGTCATCAGAGCGGACAGAGTGTATGACATCCGTGGATCCCAGCTTATTCCTCACAAGTTTATGGACTAAACCCCACGGATTCCGGTTACCCCTCAGGCTCGACAAGGGAACGCCAGGAGCTTTGCTTTGCTTGGTAAATTTTGTTAGTATATTCACGGCGGACTGCTTTGAATTGGTCTCTATACTGTTCTACGATGTGAGCAGGTTCAGTCCTTCTCATGCGTTGGTACTCTTTGCGAGCGCGCTTCAGAGAATTGCGCAGGTTAGTGAGTTCCTGCGACCACCGTAGTACAGATCTTGGGTTCCTGGAACATTTTTTCATGGAAGCCTCCGAAGCTTTGAGGAGCAGACTCAGCACAAAGTCTGTTTTCTGCGCACTGTTCATTGATTGGTAGAAGTTGCTAGCTGGATCATGAAGAACATCTTGAATTACATTGTCAAACTGGTCCCAGTTCGCTGTTTTAGTAGAGAATCTTACAATATCCTGGATAGGCACTTGACGAGAGGGGGCAGAATCGGTGACACTGTAAGTGATGAGGCGATGGTCGCTAGTAGTGGTCGTGTCATGCACCTGCCAATGAAGGAGTCTATTGCGAAGAGAAGTAGTTAGTGTGATGTCCAGGTTAGACTCTCCAGTTCCCGAAGAGTAGGTGGTTGGTTGTCCTGGTCTGTTGATGACTTCAAGGCCGCGGGAGGTAATGAATTCATCTAACATATCTCCTCTTGCATCGGTAGAGGTGTTGAACCATTGTGTCGACCGGGCATTCGAATCTGCTGCTATAATGACATCAGTGTTCTCCAGGAGATCAAGAGCTTGTTCCAGTCGAGATATGTGCGGGAGGATATCTGTAACAAATTGGAAATATGCTGTTAGGACCGCAATACAGCCGAAGCTGCCTGCTATTGTAGCCCCCGCTAGGTGGGGAGTGCAGCGTGATTCTATTTGTGTTACTACTAGGTCTGGATTGCGGACGATGATAGCAGCGAGGCACAATTGGTTTGTCGTCTGGATTTTCCTGAAAGCCAGGGGGTCTCCAGAGACACTTCCATGGACGCAGTATGGTTGCTGAAGGAGAAGAATATCTAGATTCAACTCGTCCATTACAGGATGAAGCTGTGATTGCCACTGAGATGGATTTTTGGCCATTGATCTGAGCTATACGAAGTCTGGGAGTGGGGGGGGGGGTTGAGGAACCTATTTTCCATAGTTAGTCTTATTGCGTACTATATTTGCTGCTCTTCTATATACAAGGCACGCTCCATTCCGCACAGAGTGATCGCAGGGTTTGTTAATTGCTTTGCAATTTGAGCATTTAGGAGGCGAGGCTTTGTTGGGACAGTCCTTGTAGAAGATGCCCTGCCTTAGCACAATGCCCACATATTGGTTGTTTTATAAGACACTTAGCAGAGGTGTGCCAAGGCATTTGTAGCATTTAAAATCTAAACAAAATCTAAACTGCTTCCCGGCAATCCTATTCAACTACCCTCAAAGCGCCCAACCTGGAATAGTGTGTGTGTATTGATGTCTAACGGCACCAGGGGTTTCCCCCATCTCCGCCCCAATCTGGAATATTGGGCGCTCCGCCCAATATTCCATAATTCGATTTTTTTCTTTTTTTTTTTTTTATCTTCTTGTTAGTTATTGACAGTTAACCGCCAACTCTTAAACTACCTATCTGATCAACGATCGCCACTATGGATTCTGTCAGTGTCGATTCACTGGTGACATTATGGCTTATGTTACCCATTTATGGACAAATTCAATGGAAAAGTTCGGCGAAACACAAGCAGTCGCACTTAGCATTAGCATTAACATTAGTAGAGGCATTTGATGCAAGAAATAGAATAGAATAGAATAGAATCTTTAATTGCAGCAATGATAGACATACAATTAGTCCCGTCACGGCATGGTGGTGCCAGGGGTTAACAAAATATATTTACAAAAGAAAGCTTATGCAGCATCAACCAAAAAAAAATAAATAAGTAATAATAATAATAATAAATAACTAAAGAAATAAAAAATAACCACTTCCACTTCACCCCTCTGTTCGTTCGAAATACCTATCCAGCTGAGCCTTAAACTTATTTAGGCTATCAACTTCCACGACAAGGGATGGAAGTCTATTCCACCAACCAACCACCCGCTGGCTAAAGGCAAATTTCCTCACGTCTATCCTACATTTGTCTTTTCTCAATTTGAATTAATGCCCTCTCAGGTGATTATTCTGAGCAAGAGGAAGAATCCCATCAGCATTGAGCATGCTGAAACCATTCAAGGCTTTATACACATCTATCAGATCACCTCGCTGGTGCCTAGTCCCCAGACACTGTAATTTGCAAAACTTAAGCCTTTCTTCGTAAGAGCACCCCTTTGTTCCATTCACTAATCTTGTTGCCCTTCTCTGTACTCGTTCCAGTATCTCTACACCCTTCTTGAAATGAGGCCTCCAGCCCTTTATACAGTACTCTAGGTGTGGCCTGACCATTGCCTTATACAAGGGAATAATCACCTCCTTATCCCTGCTAGAAAAATTCCTATATATCATCGACAATACACCATGAGCTACTCTTGAAGCCCGTCTGCACTGCTCAGAAAACTTCATATCTGCCTGCACAACGACCCCCAGGTCCCTTTCATTCTCTACCACTGTCAGTGTAGTACCACAGAGTTGATACGTTGCTCTGGGGTTGCTGTTTCCAATATGTAGTGCTTTACATTTGTCAATGTTAAACTTCTTTTGCCATCTCTCAGCCCATCTGCTCAACCTTTCCATATCCCGTTGCAGTAGCATAGTGTCAGTAGTGCCCTTGACAACCCTGCCAACCTTCATATCGTCTGCAAACTTGGACTTTAAGCTGGATATACCATCATCAATATCATGTATAAATACAGAAAACAATAATGGACCCAATACTGAACCCTGAGGGGCTCCACTAATAACATTAGTCCACGATGAGAAGTGTCCATTGATTACCACTCTCTGTCTTCTCCCCCTCAACCACCCCTTTATCCAATGCAGCAATTTCCCTCCAATGCCACATTGCTCCAATTTGTGCAGCAGTCTTCCATGTGCAACAGTATCAAAAACCTTTCTAAGATCCAAGTAAATAATATCAAAGCATCCAGTTCTTTTGTGACTGCATCATAGTATCCAATCAAATTGGTCAGGCAAGATTTCCCCTTAACAAAACCATGCTGTGTCTGAGCTATAACTGAAGTCTTGTCTAGATGATCCTGCAGTGCTTCTTTAACCAGTGGCTCCATTAATTTTCCAGGAACAGAAGTTAAACTAACAGGTCTATAATTACTTGTGTCGCTCTTTGATCCTCCTTTGTGAATTGGGGTCACACTTTTTTTCACACTTTGTGAATTGGGGTACAGTCCATGGGTACTTCCCCTGAGTCCAAGGAAACTATTATAAGTAAGCAAACCCTTAGCCATAATTATGGCTAAGGGTTTGCTTACTTCCTTTTCTGCCTCCTTTAATATAACTGGATAGATCCTATCCACCCCAGGTGCCTTTCTTGTATTTATCTTCAACAATTTCTCCTCCACTTTACTCTCAGTTATTACAAGATTCTCTAGCTTACTGCCAGAGTTGAATGCACCTCTGGCTTTCCCCTCGCTGAATAACTCCTCATGTGTGAATGTCGATGCAAAATATTCATTCAGTTTGTTAGCTACCTCAGCAGGATCATCAACAGTTGACCCATCAATATCAAGTGGACCAATCTGATTCATCCCCTTCCTTGTAGAGTTTACATAAATAAAGAACTCTTTGCTGTTTTTCTTTGCATCCCTTCCCAAAGATTTCTCGTAATCTGCCTTCGCCTGCCTAACCTCCTTTGTAACTTGGTTACAGATCAACTTGTATCTATCATAGGCTTCTGTGTCACGTGTTAATTTGTATGTATCCCATGCATTTTTCTTCTCTGCCATATGTCTCATTAGTTCATATGACATCCACTTAGGCTTAAACCGTGACCAATATTTCTTAGTTGGTATGTAAAGCCTAGTAGTTTCCAAGATAAGTTCTTTGAATGCTTTCCATTTTGAATTTGCTGTTGGTAACATCATCAGTTGGTCCCACTGTATAGAATTTAAATACTGTCTCAGTCCATCCTAGTCGCCTTTAAGAAAGCAATAACCCTTCCCTTTACCCTTAATGGTAGTTACCTCTTTGAGCAAATCCCACTTCAGCACACTGTGATTAAATCCACCTAGTGGTTCATTTACCTGCAGATTCTTAATGCATGAAGAATCACTACTGATAATCAAATCAAGAGTATTACTCCCTCTAGTTGCCTCCCGAACATGCTGATGTAGAAAACAATCATCCAATAAATCCACAAAAGCCTTGCTAGTGTGTGAGTGACCAGCCCCCAAATTCCAGTCAATATATGGGAAATTAAAATCCCCCATTATAAGACCCTCTGATTTACTGGTCCACTCTATTTCCCTGTACAGTTTCTTATTATACTGAGCAGAGTCATTAGGCCTATAGCACACTCCTACTCTCAATTTTGATCTTCCAATGCTTATGTCGACACTGCACTGTCCAGCGATGTCCACTGGCTTCCCTTCCTTGGATTTTATGTATTTCTTAACTAATAGTATAACCCCTCCTCCCTTCCTATCCAGTCTATCCTTTCTGTAGACGTTGTACTCCCCAAATTCCAGTTCTGCATCCCTTATATCTGTGTGACACCACGTCTCTGATATCCCAACAATATCTGCCTTTGATGTTTTGAGCAATACCTCAGATTCATCAAATTTATTTACTAAACTCCTAGCAGTGGTGTACATGCAAGTATACATGCACCTATTTCTATTCTTAGCTACCCTTACACAACCCATGTGTTTACTTGTCCCGCAATGTCTCCCGGCAGTCTCTGAAATATCCTGCATCTCGTTTTTCAGGCTTCTGCTCATTCCAATAGAAGCAGTGCAAGAATCTCTTTCACCACTGCCAGTGGCTACTGTTAATCTATTCGTCTTTGTCTAACCCCAAACTAGCAGTTTTCCGACCCACCTAACACTGCCTCGATAGCATCAGCAAATATTCTTGCACCCTTTCTATTTAAGTGTATCCCATCCCTGTAGAAGCAATCTCTCCTATTAGCAAGTACAGTCCAGGCTGAAAAAAATTTTACCCCTTGAGCCTTGCACAATCTTTCCAGGGCCGAATTGATCGACAAGGCTCTCATCATATACTCCCTCCTATCGTGTCGGGCAGAATTGCAGACACTTTCAAATTCAACCCTATTTCACGGCTTTTTTTCAACAGTGACCTGTACTTGTTAAGCAATTCTGCCGGTCTCCTACTCTTGATATCATTAGTGCCAACGTGTACAACTATATCACCTTTTGTGCCCTTAAAAGATGATATCTGCTCTACAACGTCATCAACCTTTGCTCCTGGCAGACATACCCTGGTCCTGTTCCACCTATCCTTTTTACAAAGCATGTTCTCCGTTTCCCTGACAATAGAGTCACCAACAACTACTAGTTCCTTTGGGACCAGCGCATTCTGCCTTGGGGGTTGCCGCTGTGTTGCGGGACGACCAAATGCAAGCTCTGGCGTTGATGTGGGCAGCTGAGAGCTTGATGGGCCCCTCAATTTAGTTCCTTTGAGGGCATCCACCCTGTCCTTCAAGCTCTCATATAGGTCCATAAGAACGCTGAGTTGTTGCCTGATTTCGATACACTCCTTGCATCGCGCACACACAAAGACATCGTTGGCAATATCATGTTCCGTACGTGAATGCTCCACAAACATCATGTATAACGTGTATGAGGACCTTCTCTCTTACTGTTCGCCTGTGACAATAAAAAAAAAAAAAGGATTTTTTAAGATGGAGCGAGGCCCCTTGTAATGTGAGGCCCTAACTGTAGCTTGTTTAGCTATATGTAAATCTGGCCCTGTGCCAGATGATTGTGAAGATTATGATGAGAGCCTCTGCATGCAAATGGAATGGGAAAGTATGCATCAATGCTTGTAATATGCCTCTAATTGATTGGAGCAAATGGGAAAGAAATTCGATATGGCGGACAAAATTTTTAAATCAACTATATGATTGCTATTTGTATCAACGTGTCAGGGAAAGTACAAGGGAAAAGAATACTCTAGACCTCATCATAATCCATGAACCAGATGACATGATAGTACTGACAGTACAGGAAACAGTAGCAGGAGGTGTACAGTGGACGATGAACAGAGAGGTAGCAGTAGTTAAAGGCAAAGGAATGGGTTATAATTTCAGAAAATTACGTGCCTTAAGCCTATATGAACTGGATAGATATCAATCAGAGAGCGAATACATTTTAATTATGGTATACCTTTAATAAATTAATTATATTAATCTTGATTGGGTGTAGAATACCATTAAGATAAACTCCACGAGGAGGATTCCAAGTTGGATGAATAATGAAGTTGCCAGATTATTTGAGCAGAAAAAGACGGCGTGGAAAATTTACAGATCAATAAAAGGTACTGAAGCCTATAACAGCTACAAATTGATCTGTAATAATGCCGCAGAAAAGGCTAGGCCGGCAAAGGCAGATTATGAGAAATCGCTGGCAAAGAGAGCAAAGAGCGAGGATAAGGAATTTTTCACATATATAAATGGAAAGAAGAGAAGGACAAACCAGTTCGGATCCTTACGTAATTGACATGGGATAATATTAGATACCCCAGCTAATGGTGCAGATTAACTCAACCGTTACTTTGCATCGATATTTTCAGAAGAATTCTTTATGTCTTGAGACATTATGGGAGTGAAGTTGCAAAATAGGTAATTAATGATATTCAAATTTCACATAATTATTTAATGAAGAGTTTCCGAGCCTACAGCTCAGTATGGCTCCTGAGGTTGATGGCATATACCCTATAACGTTAATGGAGGCAGCGAGTGAGTGCATTGATCCATTGAGGCTAATTCTAAGAGCATCACTGGACCTGGGAGTGACCTTTGGATTGGAAAAGTGTCATTGAATTTCTAATACATAAGGCCGGTTCAGAGAGTGGCGGCCGGTCAGTCTAGCTTCATTAGTAGGGAAAATCATGGAGGCAATAATCAAAGCTGGAGTTGAGGAACATTTAGATAGAAGTGGAATTCTGAAGGATAATCAGCATGGTTTGTAAAGGATAAATTAGGTTTAACTACTCTGGTTGGCTGTTTTGACAGGGTCATTCAAATGTTCGATTAAGGGAATAATTTCTACACTGTTTATTTGTATTTCAGCAAAACCTTTGACTCAGTCTCTCATGAGCGGTTACTTTTAAGTTGGAACAGGTTGGAATCACAGGGAAAATCCTTAAATCGACAGTTGGATGGCTTCAGCGCAGGAGGCAGAGGGTTGTGATAAATGACTGTTCCTCAGATTGAGTTGACGTTAGAAGTGAAATTCCCTAATGATCATTATTAGGACCACTGTTGTTTTTGATTTTCATAAATGACATCGATGAAAGGGTAGAGGGCGTGATATTTAAATTTGCAGATGATGTCAAGATTGATAGAGTAGTTAATGATCACCGTCAAGCAGAGTGAGCAAGATATACAGGGATGGTCCCTATTTTCTGACCATCCCTATTCAGGGATGGTCAGAAAATTGCAGCTATGCTTTAATCCAGCAAAGTGTATAGTATTACACCTGGCGAACCCCAAAATAACTTATACATCTGGTGGAGTGGAACAAAGGCAGTAGTGGAGAAAAGGAACTTGGGGTGTTATGATACAGTCAGACATGAAGTTCTCCGAGCATTGTCGAGGTTGCAACAGCATTAGCATTAGTAGAGGCATATGATGCAAGAAAGCAAGCTTATGCAGCATCAACCAAAGAAAAAAAAAAAAAAAAACTCTCCCATTTCACCCCTCCGTTCGTTTCAAATACCAATCCAGCCCAGCCTTAAATTTATTTAGGCTATCAGCTTCCACAAAAAAGGATGGAAGTCTGTTCCACCAACCAACTACCCGCTGGCTAAAGACAAACTTCCGCACATCTATCCTACATCTGTCTTTCCTCAATTTGAATTTATGCCCTCTCAGGTGATTATTCTGAGCAAGAGAAAGAATCCCATTAGCATTCAGCATGCTCAAACCATTCAAGGCTTTACACACCTCAATTAGATCACGTCGCAGGTTCCTAGTCTCCAGACATTGTAATTTACAAAATTTAAGCCTTTCTTCGTAAGAGCAACCCTTTGTTCCATTCACTAATCTTGTTGCCCTTCTCTGTACTCGTTCCAACAGCTCTACATCCTTCTTAAAATGAGGCATCCAGACCTGTATACAATACTCAAGGTGTGCCCTGACCATTGCCTTATACAAGGGGATAATCACCTCCTTATCCCTGCTAGAAAAATTCCCGTATATCATTGACAAGATACCATGAGCTACTCTTGCAAGCCATCTGCACTGCTCAGAAAACTTCATATCTGCCTGCACAATTACCTCCAGGTCCTTTTCGTTCTCTATCACTGTCAGCATAGTACCACAGAGTTGTTACATTATTCTGGGGTTACTGCTTCCCATATGTAGTACTTTATATTTGTCAATGTAAAGTACTTCATTTGCCACCTCTCAGCCCATCTACTCAACTTTTCTAGATCCGCGTACTGTCATTAGTGTCCTTAATAACCCTTCCAAACTTCTATCGTGTGAAAACTTGTACATTAAGCTTGATATACCATCATCAATATCATTTATAAATACAGAAAACAACAATGGACCCAACACTGAACCCTGAGGGACTCCACTAATAACATTAGTCCACGATGAGCAGTGACAATTGATTACCACTCTCTGTCTTCTCCCACTCAACCATCCCTTTATCCATAGCAGCGATTTGCTTTCAATGCCCACTGCTCCAATTTGTTCAGCCGTCTTCCATGTGCAACAGTATCAAATGCCTTTCTAAGATCCAAATATATGATATCAAAGTTATTCCCTGCATCCAGTTCCTTTGTGACCACATCATAGTATCCAATCAAATTGGTCAGGAAAGACTTTCCCTTAACAAAACCATACCGTGTCCGAGCTATAAATGAAGTCTTGTCTAGATGATCCTGCAGTGCGTCTTTTTCCAGTTCTTCCATTAATTTTCCTGTAATAGAAGTTAAACTATCAGGTCCATAATTATTTGTGTCGCACTCTGATCCTCATTTGTGAATTTGGGTAACATATGTTCATATCCAGTCCATGGGTACCTTCCCTGATTCCAAAGAAGCTATCGTCATTAAGGCTAAGGGTTTGCTTACTTCCTTTGCTGTGTCCTTTAATATAACTGTATGGATGCCGTCCATCCCGGTTGCCTCTTTTACGTATATCTTCAACAATTTCTCCTCCACTTTCGTCTCAGTTATTACAAAATCATCCAGCTCACAGCCAGAGTTCAATTCACCTTTTGCATTCCCCTCCCTAAATGACTCCTCATGTGTGAATGTAGATGCATAATACTCGTTTAGTTCGTTAGCCATCTGAGGAGGATCATCGTCATCATCATTTGAACCATCAATATCCAGTGGACCAATCTGATTCATCTCTTTCCTTCTAGAGTTTACATAGGTAAAGAACTCTTTGCTGTTTTTCTTTGCATCCTTTGCCAAGTTTCTCATAATCTGCCTTTGCCTGCATAATCTTCTTTGTGACTTCTTTAGAGACCAGCTTATATCTTTCATAAACTTCCATGTCACCCATTAATTTATATGTATCCCATGCATTTTTCTTCTCTGTCGCATGTCTAATTAGTTCATCTGACATCCATTTTGGCCTAAACCTTGAACAATATTTCTTAGTTGTTATGTAAAGCCTAGTAACTTTCAAGATAAGTTCTTTGAATGCTTCCCATTTTGAATTTGCTGTTGGTAACATCATCAGTTGGTCCCACTGTATAGAATTTAAATACTGTCTCAGTCCATCGTAGTCGCCTTTACGGAAGCAATAACCCTTCCCTTTACCCCTAATGGTAGTTACCTCTTTGAGTAAATCCCACTTCAGCACACCGTGATCACTGCCACCTAGTGGTTCATTTATCTGTAGATTCTTAATGCATGAAGAATCACTACTGATAATCAGATCAAGAATATTACTCCCTCTAGTTGCCTCCCGAACATGTTGATTGTAGAAAACAATCATCCAATAAATCCACAAATTCCAGTCAATATCTGGGAAATTAAAATCCCCCATTATAAGACCCTGTGATTTACTGGCCCACTCTATTTCCCTGTACAGTTCCTTATTATACTCATCAGAGTCATTAGGCCTATAGCACACTCCTATTCTCAATTTTGATCTCCCAATGCTTATGTCACAACAAACTGACTCGACACTGCACTGTCCAGCGATGTCGACTGGCTTCACTTCCTTGGATTTTATGTGTTTCTTAACTAATAGCATAACCCCTCCTCCCTTCCCAGCCTGTCTATCCTTTCTGTAGAAGTTGTACTCCCCAAATTGCAGTTCTGCATCCCTTATATCTGTGTGACACCACGTCTCTGATATCCCAACAATATCTGCCTTTGATGTTTTGAGCAATACCTCAAATTCATCAAATTTATTTACCAGACTCTTAGCATTGGTGTACATGCAAGTATGCATGCACCTGTTCCTATTCTTAGCTACCCTAACACAACCCATATATGTTTACTTGTACCGCAATGACTCCCAGTAGTCTTTGAAATATCCTGCATCTTCTTTTCCAGGCTGCTGCTGCTCATTCCAATACAAGCAGTGCAAGAATCACTTTCACCTCTGCCAGTGGCTACTGTTAATCTATTAGTCCTTGTACCCCCCCCTACCCAAGCTAACAGTTTTCCGAACCACCTAACACTGCATCAATAGCATCAGTAAATATTCTTGCACCGTTTCTATTTAAGCATTCCTTATCCCATGCCTGTAGAAGCAGTCTATCCTGTTAACAATTACAGTCCAGTTTGAAAAAAATTCTACCTCTTGAGCCTTGCGTTGTGCAAGGCTCAATTCGGCCCTTTCTAGGGCCGAATTGATCGACAAGGCTCTAATCATATACTCCCTCCTATCGTGTCTGGGGAGAACTGCAGACACTTTCAAATTCAACCCTAATTCACGGCTTTTTTTTAACAGTGACCTGTAGTTGTTAAGTAATTCCGCCGGTCTTCAATGAAGGCCCATGTTGTGGTATCGACGATTTATCAACCATTTGGTAGTAGAGAGAAGGACGTCATAATCCCATTATATAAAGCTATTGTTAGACCAAGATTGGATTACTGTGTTCAACAATGGAGACCGCACCTAAAGAAAGACATTGAGCTTGTTGAAAGGGTCCAAAGTCGGGTAACTCGCTTGGGGTAATCGTCCAAGGAGTGTCCATATGAAGAAAGATTTAGAATATGTGGGTTGCACATCTTGGAAACTAGGCACCTTTAAGACTCTTAGTGACAAAAATAAAATGAGGTCGAAATTTTCATGGTTGTAAATGGTTCTAGAACTAGGGGCCAAAATACAAGTTATTGGGGAAGATGTTTAGACTGGGTTGTAGAAAGTTTTATTTTAGACAGCGAGTTATAAATTACTATAAGTTAACAATATTGGTGGCAGAGGCTGACAGTTTGGGAAATTCAAAGGTCAGTTGGATAATTACTTACGGGAGCAGGGAAACGCATAGTTTGTCTATTTCCTTTTCGTTTATTAATTATTTATTGTTTTAAATTTTCTTCTTATTATCGTTTTATTTTATTTTTTTTTTCCTTTTTTTATCTGGCTGTTGCAGCATAAACCATAGGTTTCATTGCACCATGTGGCCTAATGCTAATACTAATACTTCCTATGTTTGATAAGTGATGTTGCTTCTTGTAGCTTCTCGAGACGGGACGGATGCTCGTGGTTCTTGGTATTGTAAGTGTCATCCCTTCTGCTAAATGCAATTTGTTCCGGGATGGAGGGTTGCTTCTCTGTTCTAAATATCACTCCCAGGATGATCTGTAGCGATTGCTGCCAAGTGTAAGCGTAAATGTGTAAGTGTAAGTGTTTTTAGGGTCAAGCGGCACCAGGGTTTCCCCCATCTCCGCGTAGTTTACGTTGTGGTGTATTACAGTACACTGTAAATGCCAGAGATTTAAAAGTGTATGGATCTTGGATAGTGTAATGTCGTGTACCGTTGTTCTTCTGGCCATTTAGCCGCTGGACCTCTGTTGGGATCCAACGTTGCCCCACTTACGCCCCGTGGAGGCAGGCCAGGAAATCCCTTGACTTAGTTTACTCTGACAGGTCCTGCCGCTTAGTTTCCTGAGATTTCGGCGGCTAGGACTAAAAAAAAAAAAAAAAAAAAAACCCTTGGGTGGTATATTCCAATGGTCATCAAGAAAATAAATAAAGTGATTTTATTATTTGCGTTTACGTGGGGTTATTATCGCTTTAATTTCTTAGGCCGAATGCTGGGCGTATGGCGGTTTTGATGTATTAATTTTGATTGTGGGACTTCGCTAGCGTGAAAATAGAGGGGAGGGAGGCAGAAGACTGGGGGGAAAGGCAGAAGTATGGAGCCAGTAGAGAAGGCGGCCCCAGTTTCAGTGGGCATGCCCATGCCCCACCAGAGAGGAAACAGGAGATGGCGAGAAGGGGGGACCGTGTGGCCGTCCCCTCCTCCCGTGGAGTTAGGAATTATAGGTGAAGAGGGCTAGAGTGCCCTCTTCAGGTCTCCAATATGGTCTTTGTCTCACGTCTGTTGCTCTTCATTGTCACTCATGGGGCAAGCCGCATACTTGTGTTCCTCTTTCTTTGGTTCAGCATCCTTCTCTGATTGTGTGATAGCTTTTTTTTTTTTTTTTTTTTTTTTACTTCCCTATCAGGTGGGTTCTGTTATCTTAAACGGGTGGCATTCCGTTCTCAACTTTGGGTGGCATATTCCAATGGTCATCAATCATTGGTTGATATCCCCGTCCTTAGTTTCTCGTATTCCTTGGTGTCCATATTTGGTTTCATTACTCCTGTTGGCCTAGGTGGATGGCTATTTGTAGTTTTCTTCTGGAGAAGACGTCCTGGGCAAAGCGACTAAACGCCGCAAATTCTTCTGGTGTGTCCAGGAGATGGTGTTCCTGGGTGTTAGGGATGTATTTAATTTTCGTGATCATTTGACATCTGATGTCTTCGTATATTTCACACTGATGCATAACGTGATGCCATGTTTCTAGTTCGCCTCAGAGACAGTGTGATTCCTCGATTATTCCCATGGCATTTAATTTGGCCTTGAAAGGCCCGTGATCGATGAGTAGAAAAGTGATGTTTAGGCCTGGGTACAGCTATGCGGGAGCCTTCGGATACAGCTTGGTTACTTGGGGAATAAATTTTTTGTTACCGCTCCTTTTTCCACGTCTGTCCATCTTCTCTGCCAAATTTGTACGAGGTGGTCCACTATTTTTTGTTTCTCGTTTTTCCTGTTATTGGTGATGTCAATGGTAAGACCGTTGTAGGTGGCTTGGGTTCCTTTAGCTAGTAGATACATAAGTCCGCAGCGGGTTACCTCTAAATCCAAGGGTAGGGTCCCCGCAAGGACCTGTAGGGCACTCGTACTAACCGTGTTACACGCTCTTGTTATTGTTAATAATATGTTGCATTGGATCGTGTCCAGTATCCTTTTATTCACTGCTGTTCCTGCTTTCATGTACCATATGGGAGATCCATATGTTATTATCGGGATGAAGATGGCTTTATAATACAGGGACAGGGTTCTCCTGTTTAGCCCCCAGTCCCTGCGTGTAACTCTGGCAACGAGCGCTGTGTATTTCCGCAGTTTCTCTTTTAGATAGATTAGGTGCGGTTTAAATGATAAGTTCTGATAATAATAATAAGATTCTTTATTAACATAAATTTTTATACAATAATGATTCCGTACACGGAAATCCAGAGGAATCTTACAATTTGTTGTTTATACAAGTGATTTTGTTTTATATAAAAAAAAAAAAAAATATATATATATATGTATATAATAATAATAATAATAATAATAATAACTATATAATAATTAATAGATCAAAGCAAAGATGATAATCAGAATGTAAAATGAATGAAGTAGTAATTACAGCGAAAACGGACTACAAGTTGAGCAGAACATGAAATGACATCGGCTGATCGATGATCGATGATCAGTCCCAGATATTTAATTTGCTTTGATAGTTTGATTGTTTGTCCTGCCAGCTTGATTTTTGGTGGTCTTCTAAGGTTTAACCTCCCTCTCAATAGTACTGAGTCCGTCTTCGTTGGCGAGATTGTTAAGGTGTGTAGTTTTGCCCAGTTCTGCAAGGTTTCAAGGGCTTGGTTTGCAAGCGTTTCAAGGTTCTGTCTGTCATCCGCCACGACTGTCAGTACGAGGTCATCTGCAAAGGCCTAGGTCTCCACCTCCCTCCAGGTCCATGGTGAGGAACTCGTCAAACACTATATTCCACAGGAGCGGCCCCAGGACAGATCCCTAGGGGCAGCCCCTGCGGACCGGCCAGGTCAACTTCTTGTAGGGCGTTATTACTTGGACGTTTCTCTCCGAGAGATAAGTTTTGATGTTCCTCTACAAATTGCTTGGTGTTCTCGCTGCCCTGAGCCTGCAAAGGACGCTCGGCCACCAGAGGGTGTCGAATGTCTCAGCAAAGTCGACGGCTATGACAAGGAAATATTTCTTGGTACACTGCATCGCTTTGGTGTTAGGCCTTGGACGGCATCTATGGTCGAAGATCCCGATTTGAAGCCGTATTGCTTGGGTGAATTCGGGTTTGCCTCATTATAGTGGTTGTGGATCCTTTTATGTAATAATCTTTCGTAATGATAACTGAGCATTCTGTTCTCTTGCCAAAGCTATTGGCCGCAACTTTTGCCCATTTCTGCTCCCACCTCTGTCGAAATCAGATGGTTCTGTTGTCACTTCAGCCAAGGATAAAGCAGACCTGCTAGCATCCCATTTTTCTTCCAACTCATGTACTAATGATCTTGGTAAAACAACTCCCACCATTCCCAACACGATCCATTCAATGCCTCCTGTGGTATTCCGTCAAAAGGATGTCAGAAGGATTTTGACGAATCGTGATACTAAGAAAGCTCCAGGTCCTGATGGTATTTTTCCACTTGTTCTCAAAACCTGTGCTCCTGAACTTACTCCTATTCTTTGCCGCCTTTTTTCACTTTCTTATTCCAAAGGTGTTTTTCCTTCTGCTTGGAAATTTGCTCATATCCAGCCAGTTCCTAAAAAGGGTGACAAATCCCTCCCATCCAATTATCGTCCCATTGCAAATACTTCTACTCTTTCTAAAGTAATGGAGAAATCAATTAACCGCCAACTTTTAAACTACCTAGAAACCTTCCGTCTGATCAACGATGGCCAGTGTTCCGTCAGTGGATTCCGTCAGTGTTGATCCACTGGTAATATTCTGGCTTATGTTACCCATTTATGGACTAATTCAATGGAAAGGTTCGGTGAAACACAAGTAGTTGCTCTTGGCATCTCAAATGGTTTGCCAACTGTTTTTAGTAATTGGTTATCCAGTTTTCTCTCTGATCGCTCATGAGGGTGATGGTAGATGGCTCTCTGACTTCTAACTTCTCCACTAATGCCGGTGTCGCCCAAAGTTCAGTTCTTTCCCCCACTCTTTTCCTCTTGTATATTAATGACCTTCTTCCATTGACGGGAAATCCTATCCATAGTTTTGCCAATGATAGCACATTGCATTCCACTTTCCATTTTGAGAAACCTTGTCCTGCTCAATCACCTTCAACTTCTCGAAAATCTGCTACCAATTCCTTAAATGCCGACCTTCAGGTAATTCTCCAGTGAGGCAAAGACAACTTAGTTGATTTCAACCCTTCTAAATCTCAGTCTTGTCTTATATATCGCAAAAAGGATTCTTCTGCTCCTATGCTTATCTTTAGTGACATTCCGATTTCTAGGCAAAATGATATATCTCTTTTGGGGATTACCCTGACTTCTAATCTCTCTTGGCACAAGCACATTACAAATATTGCTTCCTCTGCATCTAAAACACTTGGTTTTCTCTTTCGCTCTCGGCGTTACTTTTCTTCCAAACAGCAGCTCCCTCTGAATAAATCGCAAATCCGCTCTACCATGGTATATTGTTCCCATAACTAGGGTCTGGTGCCCCGAAAATCGCTCTCAGGCTTCTTGATTCCATTCAGAAGAGGGCAGTTAGGTTAATTTATGATTCATCTCTAAAAGAGTCTCTCCACTCGCTGTTTCATAGACGTACTGTTTCTGCTGCATGCCCCTTCTACAGATACTTATAGAAGCGAATTCTTCTGAATTGGCTTCTATAATTCCCGCTCTCTCTTTCAAAACAGTCCGAATACGTGCCGCCACCAGCCAACATCCATTTACTGTCCAACTTCAAACTCACAGAACCAACTTTTCTTCTTCCACATTTTTTCATTCAACTGCCGTTTTCTGGAACTACCTTCCTTCACACATATTTCCTGAAAATTACAATCTACAGAAGTTCAAGTCCAATGTCAACAAATATCTTCTTTCGTCTTCTCAACCTCCAACCCAAACACGGTTCTAAGTACTATAGGTTCTAACACCTCTTGTGTTTGGGGTTTACATAAAAAAAAAAAAAAAAAAATTAATGCAGTACACAAGCATTTCGCATTGCATTGAAGGAAGTCTTTGCATTTCTTTTTGCACAATTGGCAAATAATTTGCATTACAGTGCCGAGCCATTGTAATTAACAATAGTACACAGAATTTCTTTTGAGATTAAACAATAAAAAAATATACAACACACAAAATATGAATATACAAAGTATGAGATATACAACACAGAATTATTGCTATCTGAAATAAATTTGTACTAAACGTATCCGTGAACTTTAGTTAACATTCTTCAGAATTCATTACAATTCATTCAAAGAGCGAATTTTAAAGATATGCTTAATGGATTCCTAATTTAGGCAACAGGCCGCCGTAGTCTAGTGGTCACGCGTTTCTTGAGTGACCTGGGTTCAAGCCAGTGACTGCTGAATACGGTGCTGTTTCTTGTATTCTGTCTATCTTGTGAACTTATCTGACCATTTGGTCGTTCCGTACTATAAACAGAAAAATTTATTTTATTTTAAATTTAAGCAACAGCTCTGGATTTCACACCACTGTAGATTAACTAGCAGAGGGTCTTTTGAAAGGCACAGGCCTCTTCGTAAGAACAATGGCAGGTGACCTTGCGTACTATTATCGGACAATAACAGTAAAGTGACTGACCTTGATTATTCTGCGAGGGAGTAGTCCTTTCGTTGATACTTCTCAGCTTCAGGGCGCTACTTCCCAGCTACGGAAACAATCTGAGATGATTTGTAGAAAGGAAGCACAAATTTCTTTCGTTATAGCACGAAAACTATCTTCTTTCTTGATGGATGTGACGAATATATCTCGCTGATTCAGACAGTATAAAAATGTTGGAGCAGATTCATCTGAAACTATTCATTTAGCTCACTTTTGCAGGAGCACAAATACAGCACAACCAAGACCATTTTACTTTTGAGTCTCGAGAGTTTTTTGTTGTGTTTTAGAATTTTGTAAGAGAAGTTCCATTTTCTGCCGGAGTTTCTTACACGGGTTCGAATGATTGTAAATAGAGTGTTTATATATTTTTGTATATAGGTAAATAAATAAAAAATATATATATGCTGTCCACATAAAAGAAACATACGCAAACATGGAGAGCATCTTAGGTGTACACTATCAGAAGTATGAGTGGCAGATATGTGGTGATCTAATGGTAATCGCCATTTTATTAGGACTACAAAAGGGTTTCACTAAGTATTGTTGCTTTCTCTGCAATTTCTCCGTCAAACCTTTAGACTACTGCACCCGAGGTTCTAGTACAACTATTGAACAATTGCTTTAACGAAGGCTCCTTTTCGACACCTTGGAAACAAGCTAACGTCAGGCTTTTACTCAAAGATCTACATTGTCCCACTGGTACAGCGAAAGCATACAAAACTAACAAAAACAAACTATTATTTTTAGGCAACCCGAATAATTAAATTCATCTGCCATGCAATGTCTTATGTCTCTTAATTGCGTCTCTTCTCTGGTCGGTTTGTCTGTTTTCTAGACGAAAACCCACCATTTCCGGGCGAAACCTTGCTATCTAACTCAGCCACTGAGTGAAAAAAGCACATTAAAGTTCCTCGCGTCATCGACGGGATTCGAACTCGGGCCTTTTCCACCTGGTGTGGGGAGGACGGTGACGACACCACTGTGTCGTCAACATTTTTAAGAATCTTACAGACTACTTCTCTAACAGAAAAATTATCATCAAAACAAAATTTCATGGTATCATCCGACAATTTACTTGATGCTGCCTCCAGGGTTGGGTTTAGGGGCCAGCTGTTTGGAATATGATTCTGGATTAATGGCTCTTGCAGGACTTCGACGATACAATACAGCCCTTATATGCAAATGACCTAGTTATTGTTGTTGAGACCAGAGCCAACATCGCCTTGAATGTCCTGTCGGTTTGGGCTGAAGAGAATAAGCTGGAAATCTCTACAGATAAAAGCAGAACCCAGCTTCTCAAAGAACATCTTGACATCTAAACCCAAACTAAAAGTATTATTTTTTTTACCGAATAATTAAATTCCACCCGAATAATTAAATTGATCTTGCTATCCTTGCTTATCTAACTTTGCTATCTATGCCTGAGACCGACTAACTCAGCCACGGATTGAAAAAAGCCGATTAAAGTTCCTCGCATCATTAATGGAATTCGAACCCAGTCCTTTTCCACTCGGTGTGGGGAGGGCGGTGACGACACCACTGTGCTACATGCGCAGACACAGTGAAAGTATACCGTATAATTGCTCTATTTCCAAGAAAAGTATTTGAGAGATTACTTCTCATCCGTATCCAGCCTGTCTATGAAATCCAAGGACACTTCTGCACTCAAATTTGGCTTGAAGCAGGGGTGCTCAACTATTGATGCACTACTGAAAACCGCTCAGCTAGCAGGAATGGTGATGCCCGTTACGTACTGGCACATTTTATAGATTTTAATGGAGCTTTTGACACCGTCTGGTGGCTAGAGTTCATGCGGCGAGCCAGAGTATCTGGCTGCTCCTTCAACATCTTTAAAAAGCTTACAGACTATTTCTCTAAAATAAAATTTGCCATCAAAACAAAATTTCATAATATCATCCGCCAATTTACCTGATGGTGCCCCCAGGGCTGGGTTCTGGGGCCAGCTTTTGGAATATGATTCTGGATGAATGGCTCTTGCAGGACTTCGACGATACAACACAGCCCCCCGTATGCAGATGACCTAGTTATCGTCGTGAAGACTTATACGTGTGCGGCTATTGAGACCAGAGCCAACATCGTCTTCAATGTCCTGTCGGTTTGGGCTGAAGAAAATAAGCTAGAAATCACTACAGATAAAAGCAGAACCCTACTTCTCGAAGGATGTCTTGACATCTGAACCCGAACTAAAAGTATTATTATTTTTAGGCCACCCGAATAATTAAATTCATCTTGCTATCCTTGTTTATCTAACCTTGCTATCTATACCTGAGATCGACTAACTCAGCTAGGGATTAAGAAAAAAGCCCATTAAAGTTCCTCGCGTCATCGATGGGATTCGAACCCGCGCCTTTCGCACTCGGTGTGGGGAGGACGGTGGCGATATCACTTCGCTACCCGCGCAGACTTACATCTTGACATCAACAGACCAACGGTATAAACGGTATATTCGGTATAAAGGACAGGTACTCAAGAATCAACGTTCATGCAAATATTTAGGTGTTACCCTAGATCAGTGGTTCCCAAACTGCTGAGATCTACGGACCTTTTCAAAAATCAAAAAAACTTTGCGGACCCCTGTAAAACATATGCATATGTTTTATAACTCTCTAAATTATCTTAGAGAGTTTCTGCTGCAATATTTTTACTCCTGTTACCCCTCTCTTCCCTTCCTGCTGGTTTATCGTTATGTTTAATTTTGGTTATTTTCGCACTTGTCTTACCATGGTGTTGCCATTATTTTTATTTTTAATTCCTATTCTAATTTCTATGGTTATATATATGTTGCACACATGACAAAATCCATGCCATACAATTCTATCATTATAAACTTTAAATATTAAATAAACACTATATATATATATATATATATATATATATATATGGTAGACCACCATTTCGCGGACCCCTTGGAACTGGTCTACGGACCACCAGGGGTCCGCGGACCGCAGTTTGGGAAAAGCTGAATTCCTCGGGGATCTTGAAAGGTTAATGGCATTACGGGTAACCGACCTGCTAGTTCAGCAGGATATGATATCGCCTCAGCAATATGGGTTCACTCCTGGGAAATCCTGTGAAGATTGTCTAGTGGCATTTCAAACGCATATTGAGAATTCTACATCCAAATATGAATTAGCAATCTACGTGGATTTCGAAGGGGCATTTGATACCGTTTGGTGGGAGGCAGCGGTGGCTCAGTTAATAAACGCTGATTGTTCCAAGGAATTATATATGCTTTTCAACAGTTACTTTTCAAATAGATATGTGCTAGTGAAGTCCAAGCACTTTGAGCTGCGAAAACAGGTTATGAGAGGGTGTCCTCAAGGGACCCCTTATTTGGAAGTCTTACAGAATTGGTTGGTTCGCACATTCCCTAATTGTAAGGTGCTGGCATTTGCAGATGATCTGACAATTATAATTGCAGGACGATCTCGCTCACTCTTAGAACAGAGTGCTGACAGACTTAAGTTCTTGGGCTCAAAGCTTTAAGCTTGCTTATTAGTTCTTACAGAACTAAAATGATGTTATTTAAAAACAGCTTTAGATATAAATCGACCTCCTCAGATCAAGTTGAATGATGTACAGTTACCTATGGTCCTTGATACCAAATACCTGGGAATTATTGTGGACAGTAAGTTATCATTTCACCGGCACTTATTATATTTAAGCAATAAAATCAGGAAATTTTCTGGTGCTATCATTGGAATTTCAAAGTCTGACTCGGTCCTATCACATAAAACACTGTTTCTGTATTACAAGGCAGTATTCCTTCCTATAACTACGTACGCTGCAGGAGCCTGATTCCATAGAGTTAAAATATATGCTTAAATATATATATATATTTCTATATTTATTATAATATATATATACTTAATACGTTTCGGGCTAAACTAAATTCCATACAACGCATCATGCTTCTTGGTATTGTAAGAGTGTGCAGAACGGTGTCCATTGCCACGCTCCAGGTGTTGGCCGGAGCGCTAACCTTGGATCTACATTTGTTGTATCGTGGTTTTTGCTACCGTATTAAGAGGGAAATTCCTACAGATCTTTTTGGTATAGAGATAAATATTCGCTCTGACTGTATATAGAGATAAATATTCGCTCTGAAAAGAAAAGATGTATGAATGAAATAATCAATTTATGGCAGACAAGATGGGATACCATACTTACTGGAAGAGTGACCAACTTGTTTATCCCGAACGTGACTTTTCTGAATGATAAAAAGGTTCGCAATTGGTTTACACCTAGTTTACAGTCGTCATTTTTGTTAACAGGGCACGGGTCAATGAATGAGAAATTATATGCATTAGGACTAAGTAACACGGACCTTTGTTTTTGCGGGGCCAGGGAAGGCTGGCGGCACATACTATATGATTGTCGAATATATGACAATGCCAGGACAGCGATACGTGAAATTCTTGAGAATATAGCTCCAGGAGAAGAAGCTATATTTTTAAGAGACTCTAGTAGGTTTCAGATGCTCCAGGTATTTGCTAAAGAAGTGTTTGAACTAAGGAAAAGTATGATTTCAGTGATACGAGGTTGATCAAATCCATCTGGCTGGAGGCACCGAAGTGTTTTTATGCTGCCGTTCTTAATGGTTGCACAACTGGAAGATCTACTCTTCTTTTCTTTATCTCTGTTTCCCCCCCCCCTTGGTTTTTGCCCATTCGCCTTTTGGTATATATATATATATATATATGTATGTATGTATGTTTGCGTATATATGCTAAAAACCAATATATATATATATATACTTAGTATATATATATATTTATTTATTTATTTTATTTTATTATATTTATTATTTTTTTATTATTTTATTTTATTTTATTATTATTATTTTTTTTTTATTTTATTTTTTTTTTTTGTTATCTTAGTTAATTATTTTTATTCATTTCTTTCTCTTCCTTTCGGGTTTCTTTTTCTTTTTTTTTTTTTTTTTTTTTTCCCTCTGGAGTGGGCCCCAGAGAAGGTATATATATATATATATATATTTTTTTTTTTTTTTTTTTTTACACACATAAAACACACAAACCGACGTCACACACATATCTGGCCCATTTGTAGTGATACTGTTCTTCACAGAGATACGAGGCGGAGTTGAACTGACGTTCTAGGAGCCCCCCTTACATAAACACAAGTCCATGTCCATGTCCTCGGGATAAAAACTCTTGTCGATGTAGATCCAAAATTAAAACTCCGGGGTCTTTGGCAGGAAATAGCAAATCCTCTATCAAATCCGTTGGTATGGTTCCACCAAAGACAGTATTACCAAGCTATTTCTACCTAGTGTCTCCTACCTCAACAAACAAAGGCTCCACTGGTACTTCCCTACTGTACAGACTACCTTTCTTCTGACAGGACATGGGTCAGTCAAAAAGCGACTTCAGGACTTTGGGCTTGTAAACGATGCCCATTGTGTTTGTGGAGAACTGAAGGACTGGCACCACGTAATGCACTCGTGTAAAATCTATCTGAATCTTCGTAATCAACTGTTACTGGATTTAACCACACTCAGTCTGGAGAGCAACCCGTTAAATTCAAAAGTAGCGTTCATAGCTTTTAGCAGGTATGCCTCTGCAGTCTTCAAGAGGCGCTGGTATAATCTCTCCACGTCTTCTACTACAAATGTGACATCAAGGCCAAACGTTCCTGAAACCCCTCTGCCTCTCCTTGCATCTGCTCTTCCCTCATCACCTGCCACAACCAGAACTGATTGAATACCCGACTGGACATCCTCGTCGTAGTAAATACGGCACGGATCTGAAAGCACTATCATACTCACTCTTCCAGATAACCAGGGAATACCCTGATGGGTTTTGAAGCCCTTCTGACGGTCGACGTCTACTCTACTCTGCTGCACCACCCTGATCATTTCACGAGAAAAGTCTCCTGCAAAAACGAATCAAGTCTTCCATAGTCAAATTCAACAGATATCCCAAATTGCAAGATGATTCCTCGGAGAAGGACTTGTATTCACGTTTCCGCACTGTTGCTTTCCGTCCCCATCCCATGCACTTCTCTAGGAATAGCCCGTTGCACTAAACATTTTCCTCTCTTTTTCGCCTTGGAGGTGGCTTCCGCTCTGCTGCATCCATATGCATCCCCTGCCTTCATCTGTCCTGTAAAATGCACCTTTCTGTTGGCTCCCTTCACTCTCGCTATTGCAAGAGTGCAGGCAGCCCGACAGGCTTTTTTATGCTATCCCTGGTTCGTCCTTCCGTGTCGTGGACGGATGCTGCGAGATCCTTTCCTGTTGATCGTGCTTCGTGGTAACTAAGAGACTAGTAGAACAACATAAACAACACACGACTCACATAACCCACACCGACTGGCTTTGCAAAGTTGAGCATCATCACAGATTATTTAAAACGGATTTGTGGGAAACCACAGGAACCACCTAACAAATACACCACGTTCACTATATCCAGGCTGCGCTGTGATGTGCTGAAAGCTGGCTCAGCCAAGTAATTAGGTAGGTGTTCCTAGTGGTTTAAATATCCCTGTTTTCAATAAATGAATGATTAAGCAATGTACAAGATGTACATCTTGTACATTATTTATTCATCTCTTCACAGCAAGACGCTAAGGGGTTTACGTGTTATATGTAGTTAAGTAAATGGGAATAGATAAACTCAACATTGGTTCCATCTTTTTAATGAAAAATTAATTCCAGTAATGCGTGTACTTCTTTCACATTTTTATTTAATGGTTTCATCTCTTCGTGATAACAGCAGTTACAGAAATTTCTGATATGAATTAAATGATTCAGCAATGCTTTAAATAGTAACTTATCGGTATTTTCTGCTGAGTTTAAATGAAGTTTACATAGAAATAGTTTAAAAAATAAAAGATATCACCAATTATGTGCGCAAGTTGGAATATTAATTGTTAACTATATATATATATATATATCCCATCCCGGGCCGGAATCGAAAAGCTAGGGTTTTACAAAGTGGCAGTCGTGACGTTTTACTTGTTTGCATACGGAAATAAAAGTTAACATAAAATATCTTATTAAAATAAAGGATATAGCGAATATTTCTTAAATTTAAAAACTGTGGTATGCTCATCTGAAATACAAACAACGTAAAAGAGGAGTAAACTTAGACAGGTCGACGGGGTCGTATCGGTTCATTGATTATCGAGCCAATTCCAACCCAACCAGATGTACCAGTTTGTCAAGCTCGTATGTCGTCAAACCGGTGAGCAACACAGAGATGTTTTTTTCCAAGATAGGGACGTGACGTCGATCTACTTAACAACTAGGTACTCTCCTGGTAGGCAACCACACTAGTTGAAGAAACAGGGACACTTAAAAATTTAACTTGGGTTTGAACCACAACGAGCAAAATGGCTAATAGTTAATGGTAGAACACATGAGAATTTCTAGGATAACCTGTCTATGTTTGGCTGGCATCCATAATGTGTTTCAGGTATCTGCATTATCTGCATCTAGGCCTTACGTTGTCCGAAGCAATGCTTCAGAGCACAGAAGAATCTGTCGCATTGTCGACAGATTCTTCTGTGCTCTAACTATAATATCGATCTTATATTTTTGCTTGACGATGTTTTATGCGGTGTGTACGTCTTAAAAAAGTGAGGTTTTATCATTATTATTTTTGACTTTTTAATCTTATTCCTTATGATATACTTCATTCAAACTCATCAGAAAATGCTGAGGAATGTTATTAACATAGATTCATGTAATTCTATTAAGACCTCAGTGTAGACTATGTTAAATATGGACACTTTTATTGGACGGAAACAAAGGCACAGAATGGCGTGATATGATTCTGTAGTTTTCCAGTGATATTTTTAATGAATAACTGCCATCACTGGAGAAACTACGTTAATACAACTGCCTTCTAATAATAATAGTCAACAAAATATTACTTAACACAAAACAAGGCTGCATATATTTATAAAAGTAATTTATATACAAAGTGTATATGGTAAACTCTTCTTTTCTCAAAGTGTTCATTGCTCCCCTCCCCTTCCCTTCTTGGTCATATGTCCCTTATTGTTGCAAAATGATGAAGGAAGTAGAAGGCACGCGTTCACAAAGGCACACAAAGGTAGGATAGATAAAGAGAACAGTAGGAAGATTCATCACGAAATTTCGCCAACAGCCTCTGTGGCCAAAGACTCCGTTTCTGTCAGCAGGGCATCACTCAGTGACACAGGAGAATTGGAACCGAAAGGTTGAGAATCTTCATCTGGTAAAGAACGAGTAGAACCTTGTGAGGACATCTGATCTCCTTCTTGTCCACTGTGCTCGTCTTCCTGTTTCTGCCTTTTGTGCTTGGTTCGTCTGTTCTGGAACCACACCTTCACCTACAAAAGTAAAGAGATTGATTATAGAACATATTGCAATCAGACATGTTTATTACTGAAAAATGTCGTCATTTAGGGACAATACTGAGAGAACCTGTATACCGTAAAATATGAGCTTCCGCTCAATAACTTTAAGGTAGCGTCCGTTTCAACTTGTATACCAAAATGCAAACAAACTAGGTTTAGGCGCGATTCTATAAAGAAGTACAAATTGCTGTTTATTTTTGTTTTTAATTAAAACGATGCCTTTTACACTACATACGTAGTTAAAATTTATGGGTAAACTATGGTGTATCTACACCGATATTATACCGTTAAATACGAATTATCCGAGCATGCCTCTTAGCGAAAGGGTTAAATTTTAATTTACCGCCGCGTATACTGCCTAAGAAGAATTTGTGATAGATTTTGAGTTTTGTCTCAGAGATATCCCACAAAAAGACTTATTGGTTCAACAAGTCAACCAAGTGGTGAACAACTTGAAAATTCCGCGGTTACCTAGATTAAAATCGACATCGCAAAAAATAAAGGGAAGCATCGAATTTGGACACGCGAGTAGTGCGTGGTAAGTTTTCTATCTATCGCCATATTTTTTTTACGTAAGCTGCTGAACATTTTCCAATACAATAAGTCCCCGACTTACGCAACTACAGATTTACGAAATTTTTTTTTTTTTTTTTTTAGTATTAGATAGTATGAATCAGAGCTGTACTACTCAATATGTTCTACGTTGATAATAATATTAGTAAAATAATAAGAGGAGTTTACTTCAATATAGTGCGTAGAACACTTCCGTATGATACCCTCCATTTCTGGAGGGTATCATACGGAAGTGTTCTACGCACTATATTGAGGTAAACTCCTCTTATTATTTTACTAATATTTTTTAGTATTGTAAAAGTTAAAACAAACAAAAATAATAAATAAATAAAATAAGCAATCATTAACGACGATCACGGCCCGCACAAATTGCACAAGTGAGACACGGAGTAACAAGCAAAAAAAATAGGAAAGAAGAGAAGATTCTTACAATTTATTTATGTTTTTTTTTTTTTTTTTTTTATATGACTGAAGATTTCAGGGAAAGGGACACACGTAGCCCATGGTCAGGAGCGAGAGTGCATAGCACGCGTTCCTTGCGTAGACCGGCGTTCAAGGCCGTGACTACTAAATACGATAAATATTTGTATTGAGGATTCATTGTCAACTCTACTGGCTTGGTTGTCGTGCCAGAGTATAAACAGAAAATTATTTCTTATAATAACGTAAAAACCCATAGAATTCCAGCTATTGGTATTTTGGCAAATGCAATAAGGTCGAGTTTATTACCCGTTTATAATTAGATGCACGAACAGAAAAGCCCAATAACACGAAAAGTGCAAATTGTTTTTTTTTTTTTTTTGGTAGTTGTTGGCGCATAGGCTTCTGTGGCCATAATGCACCTCCCAAGGTTTTTGCAGTACATTGATCCAAGCCCGAGGCGGGAATCGAACCCGCGACCTTTGGGTTGCCAGGCGAAAATTGTTTTATTGCTTTATGGTAGTGAACTCCTGAAATGTGCTTTAGCAAAATGTGAGCTCGAGCGGGGTGATAATAGTGGGTTTCCGCCTTAACCCTGTGAAGTTCTTTACAGAAAATTTCATATTGACCGTTATCATGGTGCTGACTAAGAGAACTAGTAAATCTACCAAGAAAAGTAAAGAGATCGATTTGGATCAGAAAATTAAACTGATAATCGCTGAATTCAGATTTGTCAATAATAATAACATAGTAGCAATATGTTATTAGGCATTCCCGAGTTACGTAAAACTTTACGAAGTAAGAATTCCTGGAACCTCTTACGTTGTCGGGGGCTTCTGTATTTTTGGATTAACCGGGAAATCGATTATCCGGGATTTGTTTTTTACCATCTATCCCGGAAAATCGAGAGTCTTTGATTTTTGTACTTTGATTTTTGCAATGTGCTCTATTTATTATTATATTGTATTGTTACTGTTAACCTGGCCTGGTGGCCGTGAAGTGCAATATTGCAAAGTATCGAATTGTATTATTATCATTATTATTGCAATAAAGATTTCTAATTACCAAAATTCTAATCACAATACAGAAGTCGATACAAGATGCTCGAAAATTAGGTCATAGGACATCAGTACGGCGTATGATCACCATCAACAGGTAAACAGGCCTGATAGTGGTGAACTGTTTTCAATATAAGGGTGGCTATAAGGTTCTGTGGCAACAAATTTAATTCTTCAACCAGCGTAGATCCCATGTTTTTATAGGCATGCGTAATTTGTATAATGTAAGTTGGTTGATCGATTTGGGTACTCGGAATTTACCTATCAGGATGCCTATAATATCAAATATTAGCTTTTGGCGACACTGTTCATAATAAAATATTCATGAAAAACATTTTGTTCTCTTAATTTTGTTGAACAGTGTACTAATATTACTGCTTCCTTAGGCACGAGAACAGTCTAAATGGACTTTTATTACTCAGTGACCGAATTCGACGTTCTTGGACGAGTGGTCGCATGCTGTCTCAAAAAAATTTGAGTTCCCTATTAAAATACAAGCTGAGCAGAGAACCAATAATGGCGCACAATTTAAGGAGCCTATTAAGAATATGGGCTCCTAATTACAAATTTAGTACAGGCCATGCTAACTCGCTAGACTGCACCGTCCAGACAACAAAGTGTAAGGAAGTGGAGCTGCGTTTCATGAGTTCGATTCAGTCGTGGATCGTAATGCTCAGAATCGACTGCTCTCAACAATAAAGTTTAATGAAAAAAAAAAAAAAAATCCTTGACATGCTCAGCTTAACTAATGAGGCACAATGCCTAATATCAAATAAGAAATTAACAACCAACTAAAACCGGTAACAACAGTCAATTCAATCCTAGTCTGGCGAAAAGTTTTTTAGATTCCTTAGATTTTTATGTCTAATCTTTTTTAGCAGATAACTTTTGACTCTTAGGGGTCCTGATTATTCATTCTTTTTCTTAAGAAATAATTCTTTTTTTTTTCATTAATTTACTTTATTCATTTAAGTCATTTAATGCGTCAAACCCCATAGCAACTGTGATTTATTCTTTTTGGTTTTCGACAATGTAGTCAAGCTTGATGGATCAAACTATTTTTATTCACCTAATCTATATTTTTCTTTCTTAATAGTATCTCATATTGTGGGTGCCTTCACAACGAGATAGCGGTATTGCACTACTTCAAATAAATAACGCTTCTCTAGGATAGCAGACTACTGTTATTTATTTTCAGAGGATACCACCACCCAGACGATCGTTTCGAAGCTTTTTTGAATATGTGGGGGATAATAACTGTACTATCCACTTGTTCCTTTAGACTTAGAAAAGCAAAATGTAGCGGGAAAGTTATAGTAAGAGTGGAAGAAGAAAAGAAACGGTGTAGAAGGATGAAAGGGCCAGTAACTCCTTCAACTCAAATAAGCAACGCTTCCCCAGTAGAGAAAACTGTTGTTACCTATTCTCGGAAATTCCGCGAATATCAGGCTCCCCCGTGGTGACCGTGTCAAGGCTATTTTGTATTTGTGTGAGATAATAACTCGACTATCCAGTTGTCCCTATTAGACTTAGAAAAGCAAAAAGGTAGAGGGAAAGTAATAGTAGAAGAGAAACGGTGTAGAAGAATGAAAGGGACACTAACTCCTTCAACTCACACCACTCAAACTTCTCGAATAGGCAATGCTTCCCCAGTGGAGAAGGCTGTTGTTACCTATTTTTGGAAACCCCGGACATCATCAGGCTCGCCTGCCGTTTCAGGGCTATTTGGCCCTTCTTCGGTGGGTGCCCGAATGATGCCAAAGCTATTGTCCTATCATCAGTGGGTGGGCAGGTACTGTGGTAATGCCATCACAGTTGCGAAGTTATTTCCACAATATGAGAGATGCCAAATGGTATACATAATAATGTATTAGAAGATGAAATACACAAGGCATAATTTCTTATGGGTTTAGGTAATTAACTATGTAATATCGGTGTAGATCCACCATACTTTACCCATAAATTTCAACTACGTATATAGTGTAAAAGGCATCATTTTAATAGCATCTCATATTGTGGGTGCTTTTACAACGAGATAGCTGCTACTGCGATCCCAGCGAGTGGAATCATTCATGAGCAATGAGAAGAATGCATTAAAACCAGCTATGCAGTACCAGCTATCTCGTTGTGAAGGCACCCACAACATGAGATACAATTAAAACGATGCTTTTTACACAACATACGTAGTTCAAATTTATGGGTAAACTATGGTGTATCTACCGCACAATCATTTGGATGTAAATATTTCTTAATCTTGTTACGAAGCAAAAAGCCTTATTGGTTCAACAAGTCAACCAAGCGGTGAACAACTCGAAAATTGCGCGGTTACCGCCATTAAATAGAAATGAAATTATGGATTTACGGAAGCTGCCCGAGAATAACGACATTGTCATACAGAGGGCAGATAATTTTTATATGTTTCGGATCGGGTTGGGGCCTAACATCTGCAATCCCAATGAGTGAATTCATTCATGAGCAATGAGTGGAAGAATGCATTAAAACTATTCAGTCGGTTATACCTGGAGAGTGTCGTATTGAAGGTATCCTACGAATCCGAATGAGGTAAGCTCTTATATATTTTTTTAAACTATTGGAGGGAATGGAGTGAAGTTGAAAGTGTTTTTTTTTTTTTTTTTTTGACTGATGCTGTTTATTCATGTTTTCTTGAGTCATACGCCGCTACTAATGCTGTTGCTAACATAACCCAGTACAGAATTATGGCTATGGCTATCTTATCTTATTTCATACTGCAAGCTACTGCATATGGGTATTTTACAGATATAAATTGTGCAGTCAGATATGAAGTTCTCTGAGCTGTGCAGGCAGGCTGCCAAGACAGCTCATTGGGTCTTTTTTTGGAAACTCAAGAAATGTCAATGACATTCAATACGTTTCTATCAGGGATAAGTAGGTGATTATCCCCTTATATAACGCAATGGTCAGGCCATAGTTTGAGTGCATACAAGACTTGAGGCCTCATTTTATGAAGGATTTAGAGCATCAGAAACAGGTACAGAAAAAGGCAATAGGACTGGTGAGAAGAAAAAAGGGGCTCTTACCGAGGACGGTTTCAATTCTGCAAATTGCGGCGTCTGCGATCACCTCGCAGACTAAGCATCCGCGAGGTGATCTGAATGAAGTGTTCTGAAATGAAGACCTTGAATAGATTGAGCTCAATACTGACAGGATTCTCTCTCTCTCTCTCTCTCTCTCTCTCTCTCTCTCTCTCTCTCTCTCTCTCTCTCTCTCTCTTGCTCAGACTACGCACATATATTATAAAGTAATCTTTTGTAAGTAAAAATAAAAGTAATTCAAGGATGACCTGGACAAATACTGGAGGTAAAAATATATAAAAAGAGATTTTTTTTTGGTTGATGCTGTTTTGCTGAAAGCAAGGTTCATGCATCATTTGCCCCTACTGATGCTAATATTAATATTAATGCATTACAAAGTAATCCTTTGCCAACCGGGGGAGATACACATATAAAGTACGTAATCCTTTGTATGTTCCTGAAACGTACCGCGCTTTTCAAGAAAGAGGCATATAAAATGCATATAGAATTAAGGGAAAAACAATCAATTTGTCAATAAAATATATGAAAAAACTATAATAAACTTCATTTTTCATTTTTCATAAATCATGAAAAAAAAAGAAGCGAACAAGGCGAAGGTTAATAGAAAAATATGCAATACGTCAAACAAAATACAAGCGCTAAGCTCCCTAGATGCATCTTCATTTGATATGAGAAACTCAGTAATTTCCAAAACAGAAATTTCGAAAAATATGTCTTTGAAAAATGCAAACGTTAGTCAAAAACATGAGTCTATAGAGAGGGCTACTAGCTCGCACACACACACAACGCTATATGTGTTGACTAACTACTGCGTTGCGGCACTTTGGTGTTCCGAGAGATTAGAAAAAAAACTCATTTAGTTCAATGACAGTCACTTTAATTTTGCCGTGAAATATATCTTTTAATTGCAAGTGTGACTCCAGTTAGCATAGTTTCCGAGCGACCTGCACCTAAACAAATCACCTTCCTCTGTACTGCCCACTGAACCAGCCCACTTGACCTAAGAAAGGCGGTTTTAAGAGACCAGATTGAATACATTAAAAAACGAGCACTATACAATTTTCGGATACAAGTAGAAAACGTTTGGGAGTGATTACTGTAAATAGCAATTTACAGTAATCACTGTAAATTGTGTTTGTAATCGCTTATTTACGCTTTATACAGTTTAATACACCGAAATCTCCTCGCAACGAACTTCTCGAGAGCGTGAATCACTTCGTTGTGCCTAATGAAAATTATAACGATATTATATAGCGCTGAAAATTATTTCAAAAGAACGATTCATTTGCGTAAAGTATGCTGCACTTTTCTAATATACAGAAGTAGAAATTTTCGCATTATTTTGACTAAATTTTACTTTATAATCAATAAGTTAATGCCCGTTAGTAAATAGTAATTCATGCACGAACAGAGATCATTTCGTTTCTGCGCATCCGTCACATTGCCCATTCATTCCTTTAACCAGCGCATGGCAGAAAACAATGTCCGGTGCGTAAGCTACAATATACGGCATCTAGATGGCCCACGTGTTATATATATAAAAAGTAAACAATAATTGCGGGATTTCTATTGGTCCCAGTTTAATGAAATTTGGAAAGGATCAATTAATATTTATAAAGAGCGAAATATAGAATTTTACGAAAATCCATCGACGGAGAGTCAGACGGGTGTGCGGAATACAATAGGCACATTACGCATATTCGTTAACGCGCTTAAAAACATAAAAAGCCTGTTTTTTTTTCATTATTTTCTTCAGCCTGAATGTACAACTCGGCTCATAGTGAACGGATTTTCATAAAATTTTACATTTGGGCCTTTCGAGAATTATTGAATCATCCTAAATGTAAATAGGGATACTATTATTGCTTTTTTTTTTTTTTTTCTTTTTTTTTCTCTCTCTCTCTCTTTCGTGCGCATGTAATAATATAACCTCTAATTGTCTGGCTTTTTATGAAAATTTATATTTGAGCTTATTAAAAACAGGTGTTCAAGTCTTCAAACAAATTTCATTAAATCATACCGTAATAATAATTAAAAATAACTAAATGCATAAGGCATAATACGTTAAGAGTTTAATATCTATATAATATCGGTGTAGATACACCATACATAACTCTTCAGAAACTACGATGCTAGTTGTTGTAGGAGGCTCAGTATCTCATATTGCGCTCTTCCTTCACGTAATAATAATGTAAATGCACAAGGCATAATACGATATGAGCATGAAATAACTATGCAATGTCGGTGTAAATATTTATTTTATAGTTAGCTCATACAAATAAACTACGATCGTAGTGTAAAGGCATCGATTTAATTGTATCTCGTATTGTGCTCATCCTTCACAACGGGTTACCATGCATTGCACTACCTCGAATAAGCAACGCTTCACTAATAGAGAAGACTGCTGTTACTTATTCTCGGTGGCCACCACCACCACCACCCAGACTACGCCGTTTCAAGTTTTGTTTGGCACCACCACCCAAACGGTGCCCACTGAGAATAAAGTAAAAATAGTCTTCTCTATTAGTGAAACGTAGCTTATTCGAGGTAGTGCAATACATGGTTAACTCGTTAAATAATACAATTATTAATACAATTAAATCGATGCCTTTACACTATGATTGTAGTTTATTTTTATAAGCTAACTATGGTGTATTTATTTATTTTTTTTTTTAATAATTGGTGCATCATTTCTATCCTTTTTATAAAGTGGACTATTGTGCCCGATTTACTGTTATGCTGTCTCCTTTTCTGTTTTTGTTCCTTGAAAAAGGATCATATTAAATTAAACCGGAGAATTTCTCAGATTGGTAGGTTGGCTTCAATTTTATTCCCCCCATTTTCGCTTGGTGCTATCAGTCTGCTGGCTCAGTGTGTAAAATAATTTCTCTCGTTTACTCATTTCATAACTAACCTAATTGTCATTAATCGAATTAAAAAAAGTATTACTCGCTATAAATAAATTATTTAGCCTCTTGGCAGGATATTAGCTGAAAAATAGTTTTAATTTCATTTTACAGACGATTCGCTGCACTGATAATTGTGTATAAAGCAACTACAACCCCAAAGTCCCTCTGAAGAGCATTGTATTCGTTGACCTTTTCGAACCTCCCAAGCTATAATGTTAGCGGATTTCTCAGTTTTTCATAACACGTTTAACTCCGCGGGAAATAATTTATGTTGGATAAACCTAAATAGACGAAGCTCCCTGGACGAGATCATTCACCCAAATGGAGAGAATAACGCCAATTTGAACGTTGTCACAAATCTCTAAACACAGGGTCGCAGTACAAAACTGGTACCACCATACATAAGAATGACACTAGATGTCTAAGATTTCCTAATAGAGAGGGTTATTTATCCGTGTGGCTGGCCTAATGCCTCTATCTGACCCGTTAACATCTCGCAATCAGTATGCGTAACACACGGTGAATTACATCACCAGCGGCGGATCCAGTTGTCTAGGCTAGGATATGCCAAGACTGATGTGAACATTAACACTTGATAGGCTGTCTAGAAAGACACAGTGTTCCATGTTGGCTCTATCTGCTCCCTCTGACACCAGAAGAGAGTAAGAAATTGGATGGACGTGCTTTGATTTGCGTAAATGAAAGGTTTTCCTGCAGTACTACTTTGCGTGAATTTAATGAAGCCACGGTCACGTGATTCTGTGCGCAAAGATATACTGTTCTGTCTTGCGCGCGCAATATTTATATTTTAAATAAATAAATTTTCGATTTATACACCGGGACGACCACACGGTCACAGGAGTTCACAAGATAGAGAGAATACAAGAAACAGCACTGTATTTGGCAGTCACGGATTTGAACCCCGGTCACTCAAGGCACGCATACTTATGCACCCTGCGCTGACCACTTGGCTACGGCGCCCTATAGCGAAATTCTAAGGCAGCTGATGACGTTTAAACACTATTTCAACCAGTGTTAAAAAGTTATCACAGGGTAAATTTGTCTTCGTCCCGAATAGTCATACAGGACACTGCAGGTACATAGGGAAAATATGAGACATCCTACTGAAGTACACTGAAAGGACGGAATTCATGGAATACCAGGTTCCTGCTCAACGTGATGCTGTCTCCCCCCTCGCTAGTGGACGAGCCCACCGCTTGGCAGGCATATAGGTTCACTGCATTCACGTAGACGTTAATTCGATGTCAATATGGACAAACGTCGTGAGTTAACCGACTTTGAAAGAGCGATAGTAGTGGGTGCCCGATGCACGGTCACTATCTTTTTTTTTTTTTTTTTTTGTTAGTTATTAGCGCATCGGCTTCTGTGGCCACATTGCACCTCCCAAGGTTTTTGAATTTTCTACTCTGATACAAGCCCGAGGCGGGATTCGAACCCGCTACCTTTGGGTTGCCAGACAGCCACTTTACCCACCCGGCTAGCCCGGTCGTCACTCTATCGCCGAGAAGGTAGGGAAAGTGCACTATTCCCGTTCGACAGCAGAGTGTATCGGGAATGCCATTTTCGGAATAACATAAATAAATAATAAATAAATAAATTTTCATTTATTGCAACTACAGCAAGCCCATCACAGCACCAGGCTAGGGGCATAAAAGTCAGTACAAAGGAGACAAATATATAAAACAAAATACATAGGATATTCTATATATATACATTAACAACGAATATGAATTATAATGATCAAAAATATATATTGCAGAACATCACATTTGGCTCTCGGATGTAGTTACTGGGTTGTAGGTAGGCAGCTGTTTGTATTTCTCATAATTTGTTTGGAAATGAGACTCCTGTAGGCTTCAGAGTTGAACAACCTCTTACAATCAATGTTGTGATAATTTATGAGGTGAAGGGATGCATTGGGGAACATCCTGTTCATTTGTTTTAGTCCGGAGAGTTTGGATTTGAATTGTTGTTGGTTTATTGAGTTTTCTCTGTTGGTGGGAGCTATTATGTTGGCTAGGTTTGGTGAATTGGTTGCAGAAGTAATTAACTTTTCAAACATCTCATTGTGGACAGTGCTGTGGGCGGAAAAAGATAGTGGATGAACGTGGCAGTCGACATCAGTATCGCATTAGTTCAGCCAACCGGTGAGTGACAGTGGCACAAATCACCGCCGACTTCAACGAGTGAGGTGCCAGAAACATCTCCACCAACACCACAGGCGATCATTAGCCGCAATAGATTATGGGAGCCGCCGACCCACCAGAGTCCCATTGCTAACACCACGACACAGGACTCTATGCCTCATCTGGGCATAAGAACATCGGCACTGGACCTTGAATAATTGTAGACGGGTATCCTGTTCCGATGAGTCCCGTTTTCAGTTATTTCGAGCGGACGGGAGAAGGTGTATCTGGCGGGACCGCACGAAGCTATGCACTCGTCATGTCAAAAAGGCAGGTGGACGGCCGGTAATGGTCTGGGGCGTGACTGGCACACGTTGGGACCTCCGGTACGTCTAGACGCATCTCTAAACGGTCCAGGTTATGTGTCCATCTTTGCAGACCATCTGTATCCTTTCATGGTCCTCGTGCACTCACAGGGCAATGGACTCTTCCATCAGGATAATGCGCAACCCCCACAGAGCCGTTGTGACAAGAACATGGTTCGAACAGCATTTCGCAGATTTTAACACCATGGAATGGCCTCCCCGTTCGCCGGACATGATTCCTGTGGCGCATCTTTCGAATGCTGTAGAAAGGTCCGTTCGAGCTCCACCGAAGAATGCGACTGATTCGTGAAGGTGTCATACAAGAGTGTGTGACTCCTTCGAGAATTCAGGAAAAAGATTTTGGACAGAAAAGGGGGCTGACATGCGAATGAGTAGTAGAGAATAGCAACTTTTGAAGGAAACCAAAAATGTCTCGGCTCTGCCATTGTCAAATTGACACTGCCAGAGCCGTAAATGACCAGAAAAGTTTTCAGAGTGCAGAAGAATTCTCTCTCATTGCGATTGAGCGGGAGTCAGTTAAGAAGTCATAAAAAAAATGAACAGACTGGTTCCAAATGGAAAGACAAAGCTGAAGCCGGTAGTAACTCCGTCTCGGGAGACGAAGGAGACTAAGGTGAACGCACAAACACATGACCAATAGACCTGTGAAAAGAAAATTACGCGGGCCAAAGGTGCGGTTGCGCCTTTTAAGAAGAAATAAAAAGAGGCTGCTGGGGAAGAAATGTCCAGAAGCGCCCAAGAAATTGTCACCTAAGAAGGTGGTGATCAAGTTTCCTCAATAGAGAGTAAAGAGCAATCATTATGAATTGATTATGAGTTCCCCAATAGAGAGTAAAGAGCAATCATTATGAATTGATTATGAGTTCCCCAATAGAGAGTAAAGAGCAATCATTATGAATTGATTATGAGTTCCCCAATAGAGAGTAAAGAGCAATCATTAGGAATTGATAGATGGTTTTGATAAAGTTTCTATGATGGAAACTTCTAGGTAAGTAATTGGGGCTCATATAGAGAATAAGACTTTAAGATCCTTGGCACAGCCAGCTCCAGCGAGACTCCCTGTTCCTGCGAGATCGTATGCAGAAGTTGTTGGACTCGAATAAAGGGACCTGAGCAAAAGACAAAGGCAGTTATGACGTCATAACTGTCTTGGTCTTCTTGGCAGAAGACATGCCTAGCGATGACGTTAAGTTGGCGTTTATGATACCGTCAGGCCTGCGCTTGTTGATAGGAAAGTAGTACCTAAATGCACGATACTAGACAGGAGAGTTACATTAGCATTAATAGAGGCATACGATGTGAGAAAGTAAGCAAAAAACTTTCCGTTTCACCCATCCTTGCCCTCCAAAAGTTTGTCCAGTTCTTCCTTGAATTTCCACTTCCACAGCGACAGACGGGCACTGCAATGTGCAGTGTATGGAGACTCGTCACTTGCGAGGTGTTCTGATGTACCTGCGATGTTGTATTAGGTTAATAAAATAAATAAATGTTGCTTCTATTACTAGAGACACTCCATTAATCAAAAACAAAGTGTGACAACCTACATTGTGTGGAAAGAGCTAAGTTGGAATGGTTTCTTTGGAGAGACAGTGTTTCGTAAATTTAGGCCCCATAACAGTAAGAATCGTCCCATCAGGTGTTTTGTGTCTGAGTGGCATAAAACTTTGTCGCAACGTGCTGTTGTTTGAGTTCAGGCGAAGGAAAGTGGCACACCATTGATGAAAGAATCGAAATTGAATAGAAAGAATTTATCCCATCTTTAAGTGTACTGCATTTTTGCTATCAGGGTTAATTCTGTTACTGAACAACTTTATCCTCTTTATACCCTCTTTGTTCTTGATTTCGGTATTTTTACGCAGTTATGCAAGTAACTGTTATTATTCGACGAAAGTCATCGAATAACAGTTACAGCAATCCATCGGCCGTTATAACTACTGGGCAGTAGGTAATGGTTTCCATCGTGCACTTTTTTTTTTTTTTTTTTGTCGCAAATGGAGCCTTCCTCCTTAATCAGATCCATAGCTCGGACGAACTGCTATTTCAGTGGCGCATGAGACAAAGTGCTTGGAGCATATGTGTCATAAGAAGTTAACATTCCTCTAACCAAGTTTGGAATATCAATTACTTAATGCTTAGTACAGCGCTTGTAAATTTATATTCCGATCGGGGTTTTTTATTTCACTTTTTAAAAATTTAAAAATTTACTGGATCTTCTTTCAACCACTGCAGTAATGTTTTCGCAAGGCGTTTCATTTGTAGAGGAGCAAGGGTCTGCCTTTTAAACGACTCAAAGGTCATTTTTTTTGTCCGTATGTTTTTCGTGAAACAATTTTGCACAGCAAATTGCAAAATGAAACGCAAATTGCACAGAGCGGACTGTTCCGTTCCTCCTAATTTTTTTTCAGAAACTTGTAAAGCAGTTATTAATTGGAGCCATAAGTGTTCCTTTTATTTCTCGAAATAGCGTCACCGATAATAGAAGCATTGTTTTAACTTTGCTTAAGGCTTTTGGGACACACTGCATGCGTTTAACACATTTGCGATAATAGAGAGGTTTTTATACACTACGTTTTAAAGATAAAGGTATTTAATATTAAACTTATATTTGTCGTAGATCAAGTGCTCTGATCAACATAGTGAGAGGTCATTTAATACGATGTGTAGTCATTCGGATACCTACAGAAATAGTTACCCACCTGGGTCTCTGTGAGACTAAGACTTTGAGCCAGCTGCTTCCTTTCTGCTCCAACAACGTAGTGATTTTTTTCAAAGGCGTGTTCTAATTTCAACAGCTGCGAAGGCGAGAAAGCTGTTCGAATCCGCTTCGGTTTCCGAAAAGGATGCAAAAGGAACGTGGAAGCATCTGGAACTAGAAACATGTAAAATATAAATCACAGTTGTGAGTTAAAAAATCATTAGTACAAGGATTAACTTATCAAATGCATTGTGGGATTTTTTGGACGCCGATTAAAGTAATAAAACCATACCCACATTGGTATTCCCACAAACGAAAATGTCAATCAAGAAATCATATGATATGCTCTCTCTCTCTCTCTTTCTCTCTCTCTCTCTTTCTCTCTCAGCGTAACTCAGAATTATTTTTTTTTGGCTGGTACAAGAAGGCAGCCTTTTTCGCACCATATGGGTAATAATAATAATACAATATTTATTAGTCTTCATCAATTTAATTACATCAAACTCCTTAAGTGTTTCAGAATCTTTATCAAGGAGTAATTGTTACACATTTACTCAAACACAAATTTAATTATACAATTCTCAAACCCACTTCCTGAAAAAAAAAAAAAAAAAAACGTAAGGGAAAAGAGGGAAAAAAATCAATAATTAGCTGATTCCATCCAAACCAAAATAAAGAACAAGTAACAATAATAACTCTTAAAGTAATTAATAACCTTCGTAAATATAATACCATCTGAGTCTATGACAATGATTGCCTAATCTTAAAATCCAATTTTGAAAAACAGTTATTTATAATGTTATAAGGATGTCATGTTCCATATTTATGGTTATATTTATATTATGGTTTAGGATGCTGGAATACATAAATAAACTGTAATTTGTTATTTCTACAGAATTTATAGCACTCTTTATTGCATTAAAGTTTTTTTTTTTAATCAAATTAAATAATAATTTCTGAGTAGGACATAATATCTTAAATTGTAATAAAACACCTTTCTTTCTGTTAATGTCGTTCCATATATCACTTCCAATAACTAGTTGTAACATCCTTTGTACAATTTTATTCATCATAAGTAATTCGGAAGTATTGGCTCTTGCTCAAATGTTTACAATATAATTTAAAACCGAATAAACCAATGCAAAATGTATGGATACTCTTGTTGCTAAAGTAAATTTATGTCTAATATGGTAAAAAAAAATATATAAGGAAAATTTTAACTTACTGATCAAATAATAAATATGTGTATTCCAGTTTAGAGAATGATCAATCGATAATCTTGGATTATCGATTGATCATTAAACAATTTATATAAGTTGGCAAGAACATGATTCAAAATAATTGTTATGCAATCAACAATGCGAATGTAACTTGATAGAAGGTGTGATACCAGGTAGTTGATGTAGGTTATTATTAGTAATAATAATAATACACTTATTATTAGTAATAATAATAAGTGTATTACACTTATTATAATAAGTGTATCACACTTATTAGTAATAATAATAATAAAGCTCCTCATTGACATGGACAAAAAAAAAAAAAAAAAACGCTCGGTACAACCGATATTCCTAAAAGGATATTGAGATTATAATAGCAAGAGTTACCGAAAGCACACAGCTTATATAAGGCCTATGACATCCAGGATTTAAAATAATTGGTCGGAAGATGGGGTAGTCTTTTCCGAAGGGTATCAATCGATTTCGAGATGCTTTCAACCCGCACAGAGATAAAATCGTATATGCTTCAACGGTGCATATATGAAGAAGTTTGTTTACGCATAGGTAATGGACACACATTATTTCTACTACCAAGGTAAATTGGTAGTAGAATGTATCGTTTTAATTATATTTCATATTGTGAATACCTTCACAGCGAGTTGCAATGGTATTGCGCTACCTGTAATAAGTAACTCTTCACCTATGGAGAACGACTATTGTTACTTATTCTCGAAGGACACCACCACCGTTTCAAGGATTTTTCACGGCACCGTTTGAAAAATAGTATGGGATAAAACACTGTGTTGTCCACATACCATCCCTATTAGACTTAGGAAAGCAAAAAATTGTCGAAAAGTAATAGTAGGAGAAGAAGAAGAAATGCCGTCGAAAGAGGAAGGGGACAGTTAATCTTCACACTCACTCATTGAACTACACCACTCATAAATCCCTCGAATAGCTAACATGTAGCTTGAGGCTTTTGCCCTTAAATATTTTATAATCCCTCGAATAGGCAACGCTCCCCATTAGAGCAGATATTGTTACCATCTGTTTTGCCAGGCATGCTTTATTTGAAGATTAAGTCGCTTTTTCTCAGCCTTTGGATTATTGGTTGGATCAGTTGTGAAATCCATCAAGTTCATCGATGCACTTTTGAACAGATGATAGAGGATCCCGCGTTAGATCACTTCCAAGTCCAAAGGTAGGGTACCTACTAGCACTTGAAATGCATGGTACTAGCAGTACAGCAGGCCCGAGTGATAGCAAGTAGGATTGCTCTTTGGATCGTTTCAAGTTTTCTTTTTCCTATTAGTTGCTATCTTAGCTCGGGGGGGGGTACCAAATTCCTGAGGCGTACGTAATAGCCGGCAGGAAAACTAGATACAGAATAGCGAGAGCGTACGGCGTTTCAGGCCCAAACCTTCCGCGACACTCTACCGACCATAACAATATAGATATAATCATAGTCTGTATGCATTTCAAATGAAGATGGGATGTAAGGCAGCTTAGCATTATTCCAATATATGCTGGCAGATCCCAACAGTGATCGCAATGAGACTACCACTACTTCATGTGGTTCCTCCTCCATCGAGGCCCAAATATTTAATTCAAGTGCCTTGCTCTGACACTAACTGTAATTAATTAATTAATATCTTTATTGTAGGCAGTGAATGGTTACATGCTTGCCTGATGCAATAATACCCACAACAGCGACAATGCTAGGGGTTTAACATGAAATAACTAATACAGGAAAAATTACATAAAACATATATTAGAACATAAAACGTATAATTACATATTTTACATTTAAAATTGATATTAACACGGGAAATGAATCGAAACATCGCTTGAGCATGAGCAACAACAGAACATATAGATAGCTACACCAGCAGGCTATGGGGCACAGTTTACCTCTACGAGAAGCAGAAGGGGAGGTGGTGTTGCTATGTTCTTCAAAGAGGCGGCCTTCAAACTGATCAACTAACTCCATTCCATTTTTTCCATTTATTTGTACACACAATTATTACATTTATATACCAAAGTTACAAAATATATATACAATTTTATGTACATTAACATTCTCGTTATACATATATAAAATACTATATTACCTATGACCTCCTGGTACATAGCATTCATGTATCCCAGAATCAAGGGTGGCTCCTAGGCAAAATTTTCTGTTAATACTCCGGGACGACCAAACGGTCAGAGGAGTTCACAAGGTAGACAGAATACAAGAAACAGCACCGTATTCAGCAGTCACGGGTTTGAATCCCGGTCACTGAAGGCACGTGTACTTATGCACCCGCGCGTCTGACCACTAGGCTACGGCTCCTAGGCAAAAGCTCATCTCCACCTAGTTCATCTGTACAGCCATAGAACATCTACGAAGTTGGCTTAAACACATGTGTGCGGTATTATATCACCGCCGATACAAGGCAGCTGCTACCTGGTGCCCTTCTCTAGACCAGGGTTTACATTGTCTGTTTGTGCCGAATGGCACCCACCGGACTTGTGCATTCGGCACAAACTGACAATATAAACTCGGGCCTAGAATCTCCATTTTTTCATTTTTTTTTTTTTTCATTTATTTACACACTCAAATATTATGTACAATCTCAAGAAACATATACAATAATTTATATTAAAATTTATATAAATTTTATTCTCATATATAATTATCCTAGCATATATATTTTTGTTCAGAATACAGTTGAGGAAACACTGTACAAAACACATGTGTGTTCTGGTATAAAGGGTGGCCCCTAGGCATAGCCCATCTCCACCTAGTGAATCTGTATTGAATGTAGGACCTCTGCAAAGGAACAGCCAACACCTGGGCAGCTGCTGCCTGGTGCCTACGAGTAGCCGAGTTCCCCTTTCTTCCTTTTTTCTTTCTTTTTTTTTTTTAACCTCTTACATGTCAAAGTGCACAAAATCCCGCACCCAATGGATGTAGTGCAATACCAGTGGGTGCCAGCTATCCCGCTCCCAGGCTGTCCAGGCCTTAGAGCCCGCAAAAAAAAAAAAAAAAAAAAAAACAAGTTTGGAGCTCCAAAAACCCATCGAAGTCACACAGCCAAGACAAACATTTTTAAAGAACTGCAGTTTTCTATAGCATTATATATCAGTTAAGTTTAGTATTAAGTTTAGTATTAACAAGGAAATAAACTGTTAACATTGATTACACTATTTACATTCCAGTGAGGTTTACCATTCTCTCTGATCAGTTCTAGCAATAGAATTTGAAAATTATTTACAGTCGTTTTACAGCAATATTAGTTGTTACTTACCCAATAGTTACATGTATTTCTGTTTTATACAATTGTAAAGACTGTCCAGTAGTCTAACTGTTTAGGAAATATATAGTCTGATTTAATTTCCTCTCTAGTAGAATCTGAGCTTGTAGAATAGGGCTATAGAAGTTCCTCAAGGCGATTTCCATGTAGTGTTCCTCATAGTATTCCTGAGCTTTAGGCAGATTTGCCTCTCAAAGAAAGGCTCTGAGAACAGTTCTACTTGCAAAAACAGCAACTTCTACTATTCTAGTAGAAGAAGGAAAACCCATAATCTTATGGGCTGCCCCTCTCACTTGTGAGGAATAAAATGGCTCCTGGATACAAACAATGCCTACAATGCTCCAAGGCCCGTATTTCATCGGCAACTGCCCTACAGCGCTGACCATTTATTTGCAAAATTTTAAATCACTATGTCCTTGCAAAGCTCCAGAGGTAAAATCAGAGAAGGAGTTATTATCCATGATTGATTCGCATGTTTGCTAATTCCACTGCTCTCATGTACTCAGGACACTTAATGTCCCTTACGGAGTGATTACAATCTCTGTGTCTTATCTTACAATTAATACATTGTGGAGGGTCCTCCTTGTGAGGGCACTCAGCAAAAACATGACCCCCATTATCACAGTGACCACAAGAAACAGTCTTGTGTGAACATGACTGTGCAGCATGTCCAAAACCCAGACATCTAAAACACTTGTTCACCACCGTGAATTTCCGAAACCTATGGGAACCGAATCCAAGGAAAATTCTTTCATTATGAAACAAGCATTTATATAATCGAGGGCTGAAACCAATGACCCAATTAGTTGCATTAGTTCCAGATCCAGAATTAAATCTGAATGTTACTTCATCTTTTACCTCATCCTGGGTAAATTCATAATCTTTAAAATTTTTATAGTATAAATCCTCCAGGATTTTGTCCTTTGTAAACCGTTTGGCCACCCCATATACAAGCACTGTTGGATCTGACATTTTAGGCCTCTCGATCGATAGACCAACCTCCTTCAAAGCTGAAACATTCCCTATCCTAGTTGCATCTTCTGAGTTTGTGGTTTCTAATAAAACCCCTTTATTCCTCAGGAGACGAATATTTTTAATCTTCATATTCTTATAATCCTTCTTAATTGCATCTGCCACTGCATTCCTGACGTCTTGGCTCGAAGCCAAAGCAGAATTCTCTGTAGGTCTAAGTATAACAATATTTTTAGGGTTCGAAATACCACGAGGACTAACCGAGGACACAGGCACAACCTTATCTGCAGCTGCAACACCCATTGCGCGCCTCACAGTAGCCTCCCTAACAATAGTATCACCATTAGAATTCTCACAGACCAAATTCTGCCTAACTGCATTAGCAAATAATCTGTGAGGAGCTGCCCGTTTCTCCATTAGCTGATCAAAATGATTTGCTCGAATTTCTAGTTCCGCTGATTTAGCTTTTAATCGCTCATTGTCAATCAAAAAAGCTATTGTGACTGTCTCCAAATCTGCCCACAAACTATGGATGCGATTTGAGACCAACTTTGTTACTTTGTATAAATCAGCTATCATAAACTCTCCCAAAGCCTTTCGGATTTTGGCTACCGTTGCATACACAGCAGAAGCCTCAAGGGACCCTCCAAGGTCCAAACCCTCGGTAAATGACGAATCCTGAACCACATCATTTTCACTAGAACTATTTTGATTATCCGTATTAATCGTAGAAGTAATAAGATTGACATCCGCTTCTATCGATGGGGTAGACTCTTCCACCCACACATGAGGATTTTTATCCTTATCCTTGTCTTTATCTTTGTCCAACCGAGGAACAAGCACTCTGGGCGTTTTAGGGTTTTTTGGGGTTTTTTTTTTTTTTTTTTTTTACCTATAGACAGTTTTAAATTGTCTGGAGAATTCTTTCTCCTCACCGAATCCACTAACTCTGATCCGGAAGACGAATTCTCTGCGTCAGAATGTCTAGTTAAAGTTTTTCCCAAACCCGTATCCATGTTTAAGAGTGCATGTTTTAGTGAAGAAAAACAAAAGCCATAAATAAATAATCTTATAGCTGGATAGATTTCTCTTCTTCAAAATATCCCGAAAGATAATCACCCTACTTCAAAATATGTACATTTTGAATTATATTATATTTAATTATATTCAGTACTGAGATGGCACTAGTTAGTGTTTTTCATCTCCATGGATATATTTAAACAAAAATTCTCAGGTAGCCATTTTCTCCCATGAAAAGTCTATGGGCTAATGCTATGTCTATGGGAAATTTCACAACGGTATATATTCCAATGTTAACTATATGTATTCCTATGTAGTATTCAAATAATGAAAGAGAACACTTCACTCAATGATATCAGCACAACACCCGATCCCGACACCCAAAATTTAACTTCATCTTTAAGAAGCACATAATTTTATAGCAGGGGGTGGCTTAAAATACTTTAAATAATCCTAGAACTCCAGTGATTCACCGAACTTCGAAGCCCTAGCCATCACACTGTTCAGAAACATAACCACAATAGATACCTAATCGGGTGTATTTTTCTCGCCAACGTTTTCTGAAGAATTCAATGGTATTTATTTCCCTTATTGTGAGCTCTAATTCCGCTAACAGTGTTTAATAAATTATTAATAGTTTAATCGCATTCTTATTAACTAAACCGTACATTATCGGCTACATTTACCTGGTTTATCGATCTTGAGAGGAATAGTGCTAAACTGTGTGAAAAGTTCTTTTATTGTTCTAGTAGAGCTATTTCTAGCTCTACTGAGTAGTAGAGCTAGAAATAGCTGTTTTGGGTGAATAATTTGGATTAACAATTTATCCTACGGATTATCGACGGAAATGATGATTTGTTGGAAGTGTTTATAAGGTCTGTTGAGTGAAACGCGGATCGTTGAATACAAGGTTGGTTTCGTTCTGAATTACAGCTTATTTATGAGTAATTTATATATGTGTTCTTCTGTACTGATTGTACGGAAGCGTTACATCTGTTTATATCACAGATATAAAGAGATGTAACGAACACAGATGTAGGAAGGTCTTACATCTGTGTTCGTTACATCTGTTTACCTTCCATGTCTTTTAAAAGACATGGAAGGTAAATCTTACAGTAAGAAAGTTAGTAGAGGTGAGAGGAAGGAAGAGGAGATTGGTGCTTACCACCCCTATCTTCAGGAGTTTCTAGGCTGTATAACACTGAGCCTGTATTGATAAAACAGTCAAGGTTAAAAATGTCAAGACAGATAATACAGCAAGTAGTGGAGGTGGAAAGAGTGCCTCTAGTGAGATCACGCCTTCTGCAGGTTATTGCAATGCTGACTCTCTTACACACACAGGGGATGGTGGTAGTGTTGAAAATGTAGTTAATTAATTAATGTAATTCGCACTACTGAACAAGGGGTGCAGTTTGAGGAAGAGGACGTGGTTTCTGATCTGTCAAGTCTTTTTTTCAAATGTTAGGATTACAAATTATCGGATATTCAGTGAGAAGATATCACAATTGATACTGACAGTTTTTTCTTGGAATCAGGGAGAAGCACAGGCACTTACGTGCGAGAGAGTGAGATCTGTGGTAACAGCATCGATGGTTGCTGATAAGTTGAATGAATATTTTATGTCCACATTCTCATGTGAGAAAGTTTTTTTTTTTTTTTTTTTAAAGTTGAGAATACCAGTGGTATAGGTAATACTAATGCATTGCCGATATGGTTGTTATGGAAAGGATAAGGACGACAAATCTTTAGCTAAGGATTTGTCGTCCTTGAGATTGGTTGTCAATAAACAGAAGCGACCCGTGGCTGGGGGAGGGGAAACATAATTTTTTAGTATCGCTGATTTGTATAATAACTGAGAAAGGAATAGAAGCGAAATTATTAAAATTTAAAAGTGAGCAATGCACACCAGGAGCTGATGGAATCTATCAGTTACACTGAAGGAAGTAGCAAAAGACGTAAACAGATCTTTAAATGGTATAATCGAGCATTGTTGGATTCAGGCGAAGACCTTATAGATTGGAGATGTGGAAATATGACTCCTGTTCACAAGGTGACGTAATTGGTTAAATGAGCAATAACAGACCACATATTTATCGTGTGAACAGACCACATATTTATCGTGTGAACAGACACAGAAGTCAGAAAACACGAAGGCCTAGTTCCAGTGAAGATTATAGAGTCTTTAGCCAAGGATGCGATACAAAATTATTTGTACAGCTATGTTGTGCACGCCAAAATTTTATAATTATTTAATTATTCTTGCTTTATTGTATTACACTGTAATTTGTATTTCTACAATTTTGTTATTAATACGTCCAATATAATGACCTTAAATATATATATATATATATATATATATGTGCGTGTATGAACGAAACTTATATATATGTATATATATATAAGATAATTATATTGCACGTATTAACAACGATTTCTCAGTTATTAACGAAGTGTCCTACATTTCTATGAATAATAATAAAATTCTTTATTCATAGACACGTAGGACACGCCGACCGGGCTAGCCGAGTGGGTAAAGTACCTGCCCGGCAACCCAAAGGTCGCGGGTTCGATTCTCGCCTCGGGCTTGGATCAAAGTACTGCAAAAACCTTGGGAGGTGCAATATGGCTACAGAAGCCGATGCGCCAACAACTACCAAATCAAAAAAAAAAAAAAAAAAAAAAAACGTAGGACACGATTCGCGGTGCAGGCAACCAGAGGAATCTTACAATTAACTAGACACATTACATTCAGTACATAAAAACTATGTGGGTACACAGCAAATACATAGACAGCGCAATATACACAGCTAATTTTGCAATCAATCGATTTTATAGTTATTATAATAGATTGATTATACAGAGCTTATATTACATTATAGTACATAGATTTTATAGTTCTTATATACAAGTTGCAGCACATTGAGGCAGTCTGGAGAGTTTCACTGGGAGTTATTCCGCTGACAATTTCAGGAATGCTGACCTGACTACACTTCACTATGGATTTGCGCTTTTCTTCTCTGTAGGCAGAATCTCTTAACCACACATCCAAATCAATGTTTGCGGAGTTCAGCGCGTCGATGATGCTGTTCGGAAAGTGCCGCTTGAAGGTCGAGAGCTTCTGCAGGTTAGACCAGATCACTGGACGGTTTCTGAGGGCTCTACCAGGGATTTTCCAACCCTAAGATTTCCCAGTTATTAACAAAGTCGAGAGCAGCGAAGCTCGAATTAAGCGCCATTGTGAGCTTCCTCGCATATGCCAGGTGCTGGGTTGGAGTGTATCTCAGGTTTATGCAGAGCTGTGATTGTGATGTTGTTTAGAGTAGGTGACATCAATTGTTGGCCCACTTTAGGACCCAGAATTACAGACCTCACAGCGTCTTTAGACTGGACATAGGAGCAGCTGACCAAACTTCAAGACCTTAACTGATGATAGAACTAAAATAGTAGAGGAGAAATTTTCTGACTGTTTCCTTGTTGTGCGCTTTACAGAGATCACTTTCGTACCCTAAAAAGCCCGTAATGCTCTTGAAAGCAGTTGCTGGATTTGTTCCTTATACTTTAGATTTTCGTCCATGACACTCCTAAGAATTTTACGTAATGTGTGGCGACGAGAACATGCCCCGCAATTGAGGGCTGCAGAGAGGCTGCTGGATTGAGGTCTGCTTGTGCTCTAGATAAGAAGATGATATATTTGGATTTTTCAGGATTTATTTTAAGCCCAAAATAGGTAACGCATTCACAGAAAGAGGACAGATATTTCTTCAGTGAGAAGGGTGCCATTTCCACTCAACCCAAACTACTGCTTGACTCCCACTGGATGCCGCCTTGCCTACTACAGCGTAGTAGAAGGTGGCACGTAAGTGACAGCCAGGTGTATTCCACCCAGTTTAATAAATGAAGCCGTGCTGAAGCTGTTACTGACCTAGAAGAGCTTAGAGTCCACGTACAAGGAGAGTGCACAGCGGAAGCAAGGGAACAACCGGACCCAGCTGTACCCCAAAGAGATATGAATGAGAATAAACAACAGGACAAACACTCATATTGAAAACGGCCCTAGATCATATCTTTAAGGACAATCCCAATCGGGTACCCACAGGACTGAGGTCACAAATAGTAACCATATTTCACAAATTGGAGACGATCCTGCACGACACGTATGTAGAAAGCCAGAAAGCTAACGCACAGCTACAAGCATATAAAGAATGCAGTGGAAAGCAAACGCCACAGCGCTCCCCGACGTATTCGGAAGCGTTGAGGATCCCAATAGCAACGGAAATCCAACCAACCACAGAGACGCACCAAAAGAGGAAACTGTTACCAACACCAAACCTGGTGATACTCCGACCCCCTCTAGTGAGGAATTAAAAACAAAAATAATTAGTAATATTAGGGAGGACCTTAAAAATATAAGAATAAAAGGAATACGGAAGATGAGAGACGTAGGACTGGTAATTGAAACCGAAACTAGACAAGAAATACAAAGTATCATAGAAAATCCCAAGATAGACGCCATCGAATTAAGGGCCCAGTCGCCCAAAAGGAAGGGACCATCAATAATAATCTATTACGTCAACCCAGAAGTCACAGCCGCCCAGCTGGCCAAAGAGCTCTACCTCAGGAATCTGCAAATGGAAATACCGTACAAAGAAACTCACGAAGTAATAACCCCAAAGTTTCATATAAAGGCGAGAGGAGGAATAAACGACAACTGGAGCGTGGAGCTTATACCGGAAGCATGGCAAGTCTTAAAGGACAGACAAAGGTATATACTGAGTGGGGCAGTTACCGCTTTCGGGAGCGAGTGGTGTTTCCGAAATGCTTTTGATGCTACAAGTTCGGACACACTACGCATGTCTGCACCCAGCGGTTCCAACTTGTAGACACTGCACAGAGAAAGGACACACCTTTAACTGCGCTAACTGTAAGGCAATGAATATATAACACGCGCATTCAATCAAGGACCCCCCAGTGCTCAGTCTACTTAAAGCCAAAAGCATATACCAAAATAGAATCGACTATGGGGACAAGAAATAAAGAGTATAATACAGCAATGATTAAGATAATCTAGACTAACGCGCAACGAGCCAAACCAGTGGCAGACTAAATCCGGGTCAGGACCGATTAGGAAGGCACCGACGTAATCATATTGCAGAAGCCATAAGTTCAAGCAAAGCGGGTGGTGGGGTTTCCGCTGCAATATAAGGCCGTCCAAACGGAAGAGGATATCCCATGGGCAGCGCTCCTAGTCGGAAACACCAAAATAACTTAACTGTGCACGATCTGAGTTGATGTGCCCAGCTCATTACAGCACTAGGCGAGGGTCTGCGCCGGTAGCACAGTGGTATCGTCATCGTCCTCCCCACACCGGGTGGAAAAGGTCCGGGTTCGAATCTTGTCGATGAAGCGGGGAACTTTAATAGGCTTTTTTTCACTCCGTGGCTGAGTTAGTCGGTCTCAGGCGTAGATAGCAAGGTTTTTTTTTTCCCCAGAAACTGCGGTTTTTCGTCCAGCAAACAGACAAATCGACTATAGAACACACGCAATTAACAAACATATAAGAAACAGCACCCAGAGAATTGAATTATTCGGGTGGCCTAAATATAATAGTTTAGTTTTTTAGCACTAGGCGAGATCGCCAATATGGCTGCCGTTACGACCGGACACGTTATTTCGCGCTCCTGAATTTGTGTGGAAATGAAGTGTTTAAAATGTCTAATCAATTTAGAAAAGTTTTCCACCTGAAAGAGCGTATCTGGAGAATTCCCTAGGTGAGATTAGTAGTATCATTATCTACTGGAAATTTAGTAAATTACCAGCGTTTCTATCTGTATCCTTTGTTGTCAGACTACAATGGTCACCATGTGGCTGGCAGAGGGGCAATAGAGAGGCACTGATATATATGCATTATCTGTGCTACTGCTACGCTATGTTTTGTGGATCATACCTAAAAATTGATTTATAAAAGATGAACAAGCAACGGAGACGCATTTTTTCATGCAAGGAAATTCCTGATAGTGAGTCCCTCAACAGTGAATCAAGGGCACCTCTCCAACATAATGAGATACCCTGCACATCAACTCAAACTGCATCATCTGCGCAGAAAAATAAAGCCATCCTACCACATCCCAGGAAGTACAAAGAACTCTGTGCTAAATTCAACAAGAAACGGTGGGTTGCCAAGCAGCACTTGCTAAACATTCACAACATAAACCTGATAAAAATGTATATCAGGATGATGATTTTCGGAGGTGTACTGTATGGAGTAGAGTTCTGGGGCTCAGCTGCAGACACCACAATTAAACCATTAAAAGCCGCTCAATACTGGCTCCTGAAGTGGGCAACCTGAAGTGTCATGTTGTGCGCTCCCACCACAGCAGCGCACAACACCGATGGCCAAAGCGCTGAATTTAACCAGGTTTTCAGCATTAATGCACGAGAGAAGACTCATCTTCACCTTAAAATGATTGCCGGGAGAGTCTCAGCACCCAACGTTTGGGACACCGTGTCCTGGCGGATTCACCAACCAGCTCTCCGCTCAACTTCCAAGCTTCTTGCTCTTCCTTCGAGGCTACATTTTAAAGATCGGGTCCTCCCTTATCAGCAGCTCTATCTGGTTCAATCCCTGGATGCGGACTTGTTTAAAATCATAGATGATAAAAAGTATAGACGGATCATCCTAGATCTGCACGTGGTCTCCACAACTGCCAACTGATCTCAGATCGTTCTGGCTGGGCAAGAAACTCTCAAAAAACCGGACTCGAGGAAAATATCTTTGGTTATCACAATTTGTATTATTTTTGTTATTTTGTATTAGTTTTCCTTCCAAGTCAATGTTATCTGCTATAAGAACTTGTTTATATATATATATATATATATATATATATTAATCTTTATAATCCCGGCGAGGTTATCTCTGCCGTTTGTTAACCCCTGGCATGATGCCGTGAAGGGTATTTGTGGGGTCGTGGTACCTGCGTGTACCGATGAACTTTACAATAAAGATCTCATTCATTTATTTATTTATTTGTAACAAGCTAGACATTGTCGAACAGCTTCTGCTCTCGAAAAGCCTAGATATTCTCTGTATCGCTGAAACGTGGCTTGGGAATGGGCAGGACTCCCTTGCCTGTGCTCCTCAGGCTGGTTACCAGATGCACTGCTCCTCTGGAGTGGATCGTAGAGGAGGGGGAGTCGCAATACTCTACAATATCACCATCTTTTCATTGGTACATTCTGTAGTAACCCAATCCCTTGCCTTTGAAGCTGCTATGGTGTCCCTCAAGCTCAACACCTACCTGATAGACATAGCAATAGTATACATTCCACGAGGCCCAAACAGTGATATCATTGAAGATGTAATCCATTGGGTAGTGAATCACCTCCACGCCTCTGCTAAGTACATTGTTTGTAGAGATTTCAATCTTCCACCTACTCTCGCACACCTTAGTAGGACACTCGTTAGCAGTATGGATTCACTGGGTATCAGCCTTCTCAACTCCCACCCCAAGAGAGGATCCAATCTCTTAGATTTGGTGTTCTCCTCAGCACCATGCGACCTCGAACCCAGTCCTCACAATCCCTTTCAATCCGATCACGAACCCATTGCCATTCTTCTGCACTTAGCAGAACCTAACTTCTTTATCCAAGGCCCTAAAAAGAAAAAAGAGATAACAGCTCCCAAATTCATTGATCCACCACGATGTCTCGAAGCCGCATCCTCTATCCCTTGAAAAGCTCTCAATAACTGTGATCCCGCTAGCTGTGGACCTCATGACCAAGTGGATCCGAACCATTGCCAGTTACGGAGCAACAAAGACTCTCTCCATCACTCCCCGTTCCAGAGCTTGGTGGACACCTGCATTGAACAAAACCTTTCAAGAAAAACAAAATCTGCATAAGAGATGGAAAGAGTCAGGCGATGTACAAGATCGGACTACCTTCTCCACAGCAAGGGCAGTGTTCAACCGCCAGAAATCATCTGCAATTAAAACACATCTAAAATCGACCCTACGAAAAGGCAAACCATTTTATGCCCCTCAGTACACAGGAATTCGTAAAACACTGGACCTTGAACTGTGGATCGATCACATTGCACGGTTCTCGAACAATGTGACCCCAACGTATCCAGGCAACTTACCTGTCAACAACGTCCTAACAGATATGCTTGCCACCGTTCGCATCACCAGGAAGCAGCTTATAACTGCTCTAAATGGATTGCCACCCACCGCAACCACAGGCCCCGACCTTGTGCTACAATTCATGATCAAGTGTCTCAGCACTTTTATCATCGATCCACTACTCTCAATTTTTTAACCGTGTCTTAACGCAGCACTACTTTCCCCCTTTCTGGAACTGATATGCTATAAGGCCGTATTCTAAATGCCAATCTGCATCGCTCATTAAACAGTTCAAGCCAATCTCTCTCTCTTTCAGCCTATTGAAACTTATGGAGAAGACATTAGTTTCACCAAACAAATCATGCCTCACAAATTCGCTATGCTATTCCCGGAAGATCCACAGTCACCAATTTATCATCCATAACCAGCACCATTCTCAGAGCACTAGAAGCTAAAGCAGAACTTGCCATCACGTACGTCGACCTGGAAGCTGCCTTCGACTCAATCAGCATTCCCTCGCTGGTTCACCTCCTAGAAAATTACTTCCATATAAAAGGTGACAGGTTGTGGTTTATCACAACCCTGCTTTCTGACAGAATCATTCTTCTGACAGCAGATCAAGATATAATCTCAAGAAAAATCACTGAGGGAGTACCCCAAGGCAGAGTCCTCTTCGGAGTATGATTTACTGCAGTCATTTTTCCGTTTGTGCAACAAAGAGAAGACATAATCTGCTATGCTGACGATATTAAGCACCTAGGTTAACCCCGGTGAACATATCTCAAACATCAATGAAAAGATCAATCGAAAGTTACAGGACTTAAGATCCTATCTCCATCAATTTATACTACTTATTAATCCTGCAAAATCAGCCCAAATTGTCTTTTCTTTGAAGCACCAACCCACTGAAGTTCAAGCTTCTCTAGATAGCATTTTCCTTCCGGTGGTAAATATAGATACGGACTTTGGAGTCGTCTTCGATTGCAAACTAACCTTCAACCCCCATATTGACAAGCTCATAACAAAATTCTGCAAAATGCGCTGGACTATCAAACAACAATTACTCCATGTTAAGGATCTGGATGTGACTCGGCGGCAGGTATACACTTCTGTATACTCCGTCGTGTTATACGCTTCAGAAATATGGGCATCTGCAGCCCCCACGAATATCAAGCGCGTGTACTCCCGGACGACTCGTAGTGGTGTAGGCATTCTCTTCAGCACACAAAAATTCTCACTGACTAGCTCAGACACTCTAAAAACAGAACTGCTTTAAGCTGCAAGAGCCTCACTCAGCATTCAAGGCCAGACTAGACGTATACACAGTCTAAATCACTCCTCCCACAGTAAAGAACACTTTACAAGAGGTCTTCAACTGGATCATTAATCAATGCCACCCCAAAGCAAAGTTATTTGTGTGTGAAGACTTTAATATTAGCTCAGGCCAACACAGTCTTCTCAAATCGTTATCTTCTAATCTGGCTGCAGTTGGTCTGACCCTCCGGAATTTTTCCCCTACCAGGGGCACTAACATGTTAGACCTAATCTATGCAACAGACACCCTCACTGTCGACAGCCAGCCTGAAGCAGCCTTCATGTCAGACCATCTCCCAGTAGCCCTCATTCTTCCAATCACTTCCAGGACATTGTGGCAAAATCAGGCATCAATTAAGAAGACAGTGATTATCCCTTCACTCCTCAATCCACAGAAATGCTGCTTTGCAGCATCCATTTTTTCTTGGAAGCCCTAAACCTGTGTCATCCACAGCTAGGGCTGAACTTTCTTACCTGCAGTCTATTTCTCGAACTGCAGCGTCAAAAACAGTTTCAATCTCCTGTCGGAGCAAAGCATGGTGGAGCCAAGAGCTCAGCCTTAAATTTCAGAATAAACAAAGGTTACATGCAAAATGGAAAGCAACATCGGACCCACTAGATAGGATTGCGTATTCAAGAGCCCGTGCCCAGTTCAACAGAAGCAAATCTAAAGCCATGAAAGGCTACATCGACAAAACAATCAAGATCTGGAAGGCACCGTTTAAGGCAAGGTATGATGAATTCCTTCAACAACTTAATCCTATCGAATAGCTAGACTACATCACAAGATTTAAGCCAAAATCAGCGTCACACCTCAAGACCACACAGTTGTCAGCGAGATAACCTTGCTTCCATCATCATAAAAAGAGAACTTATCCAGTCCATAAATGATATCCCACCAACATCTTGCACCGGATATGATGAGATCCCACAATTCATCCTTAAGAGGCGTTAGTGATTTCATCATTGATGCACTCCTAGGAATCTTTAATGGAATCCTCACATGGTAAAGTTTCCCAACAGCCTGGAACCAATATATTGTCCGACCAATCCCCAAAACACAAGGAGCGACCTCAGTTTCACAGTTCAGGCCAATAATGAAAGCCTCATGTCTCCTCAAAAATCATGGAGAAGTGCCTTCTTCCCATCCTAAACAACCAGGTTCTGTCATGTGAATCACCATTCATTCACTATTCCTTGAAACGCAGGTCCACCATTACCAACCTGCTACAAACCACCAACCCCTATCTACAGGATAGGGCTGAGATGGGAATTGTTTATCTGGATATCCAGTCTGCATTCGACAGCACAGACATCCAGCCCCTCCTGCAACTTTGTGAGGAGGGATACCAGATAAAAGGCAATATATTGGAATTCTTGAATTCGCTACTTACGACCAGAGTCGTTCCCCTGACTGTGAATAACAGATCATTCACAAGGAAAGTTTGTATAGGTATTCTCCAGGGCGGAGTTCTATCAGGGCTCCTCTTTACGGCTGCCATCCATCCTTTCCTGTGCCAGCAAACAGAATTTATCAATTATACAGGCCCCTTGAAACTTCTCTATCGGATACACGGGACCGCTCGATCTGATTCTGTTTCTGAAACCATAATTAACAGCCTTAAGAATCTGATTATATATTTGGCACAGTTTTCTCTTAAGATAAATCCAAAGAAATCTGCACAAATGGTATACTCAGTCAAAACAAACCCATCGCAACTCAACCTGGAAATCCACCAAAACCCCATCAACCCAGTAACCAGGCACAGAGATCTCGACGTTATCTTCGACCCTAAACTCATTTTCAAACGCCATGTTGCAGACATTCACAACAAGGTCTGCAGATCCAGATGGCTTGCCAAACAACACCTCCTTCATGTCACAAAGCCTGAATACACGCTTCAATAGCTATACCGATTTCTGCAGCCAGTCATCACTTACGGTTCAGAAATCTGGGAGTCAGCAACGAAAATCATGCTAAAAACCATTGCATCTGATGAGTACTGGCTCCTTTGGTAGATCCTCTTCAAGCTTAAACTGCAACCACTCATACATACTTCAGAATTACACGAAAAGTCACCAAGCCCTCCGCTTGCTCCTGTGAATTAAAATGATAGCGGGTGAAGTCAATACACCAAGTTTTTGGCAGATGTGCAATTGGAGGATCCCCCCCCCCTCTCCGAAACCTTTAAGAGCCTTTCGCTCCCTGTAGTCTGTGGCATGGAGGCTCAGGATTGGCGATAGAATCCTGCCCATGAGATGCTCCACAACGTCCACGTGATGGATATGGAATACAAAAAGTACATAGAGGACAAATCCTATAGAAGACGGATCATCAGGGAACAGCTTTCGTCTTCAGCCGAGTGACTGCGATCGTCTTTTCATCGCATTTCATGTTCTTTCATTTCCCATGTTAATATTAATTTTAAATGTAAAATATGTAATTATACGTTTTATATTTTAATATATGTTTTATGTAAATTTTCCTGTATTAGTTATTTTATGTTAAACCCCTAGCATTGTCGCTGTTATGGGTATTATTGCATCAGGCAATCATGTAACCATTCACTGCTTGCAATAAAGATATTAATAATTTTTCGGTCAGGCAGGCTTTGATTTCCCTGTCTTGTAACTGCTGAGCTAATATCATCCCCAAGTATTTCTAAGTCTCTCCATCTGTCATGGCTTCGATTTATTTACCAGTCTGCAGCTGGTAGTTTCGGCTGACTAATTTTACCTGATGCAATCTGTGGGTCTTGCATTTGTCTAGACTAAATTGCATCCTGATATCATTGATTAATTCTTTGGTGATCCAGAGTAGTAGTAGAAGTAGTAGTAGTAGCAGTGGAATTTGATGCAAGAAAGCAAGTGTATGAGCTTATGCAGCATCAGCCAAAAAAAAAAAAAAAATCACACCATTCCCTCCAAATGCCTGTCCAGTTCCTCCTTAAATTTATTCAACGTATCAACTTCCACAACGACAGTTGGAAGTTTGTTCCAACAATTAACCACCCGCTGGCTAAAGGCAAATTTCCGCACATCTAATCTACATCTGTCTTTTCTTAATTTGAATTTATGCCCCCTTAGGTTCGTAATCTGAACAAGTGGAAGGATCCCATCAGAATTCAGCGTGCTCAAACCATTCAAGGCCTTATATACCTCAATCAGATCACTGCGCAGGTGCCTAGTCTCCAGCCACTGCAATTTGCATAACTTAAGCCTCTCTTGGTAAGAGGATCTCTTCATTCCCCTCACCAATCTTGTTTCCCTTCTCTGTACACGCTCAAGTAAATCTACATCCTTCCTAAAATGAGGCCTCCAGACCTGTACGCAGTACTCAAGGCGTGGCCTGACCATTGCCTTATACAGAGGGATAATCACCTCCTTTTCCCTGCTAGCAAAATTCCTATACTGTATATCATTGACAAAACCCCATGACCTGCCCTGGCAGCCTGTCTGCATTGCTCAGAAAACTTCATATCTGACTGCACAATTACTCCCAGGTCTTTTTCATTTTCTACCACCTTAAGTGTAGCACCACACAGTTGGTACGTTTCTCTGGGGTTACTTCTACCCATATGCAGTACTTTGCATTTGTCAAGGTTAAACTTCAGTTGCTACTTCTTAGCCCATCTGCCCAAATTATCTAGATCCTGTTGCAGTAACACACTGCCATTACTGTCATTAACAACCCTGCCAACGTTTGTAACATCTGCAAACTTCGACATTAAGCCTGATATACTTTCATCAATATCATTGATAAATATACAAAACAACAGTGGACCTAACACCGAACCCTGTGGGACCCCACTAATAACATTAATCCAAGAAGAGCAGCACCCATTGATTACCACCCTCTGTCTTCTCCCACTTAACCATCCTTTTATCCATTGTAGAAACTTACCCTTAACACCATTCTGCTCCAATTTGTACAATAGTCTTCCATGCGCAACAGTGTCAAAAGCTTTCCTGAAATCCAAATACTGTATATAATATCAAAATTATTTTTTGCATCCAGTTCCTTTGTAACCACATCATAATATCCGATCAAATTTGTCAGACAAGACTTTCCCTTAACAAACCCATGCTGTGTCTGAATTATTGCGGCACTCTTGTCTAGATGATCCTGCAATGCATCTTTAACCAGTGACTCCATTATTTTACCCGGAACAGAAGTTAAACTAACTGGTCTGTAATTACTCGTGTCACCCTTCGATCCCCCCTAGTTTCTAGAGTTGCGTTTCGTTTGCCGTGTAGCGCTTGATGTCATCCGTGTATAATAGGTGGGTGAGTGTGTATAGGATTTCGGAACAGGTTGAACATAGTGAATAGCGGGTTGAGTACTACACAGTTATTATTATTACCTTTCTATACATTAAAATAATTTTCCTTCTAGTGCTATTTATTCAGTCAATGGGAGAAGAGAGATGCGGGTGGTAATACGTAACAAATTCTAAAATACGTAACAGAAGCTACTGTAGTAAAACAAGCTTCTGTTTAAGGGTGGTTCTTCTTCTTCTTCTTCTTCTTCTTCTTCTTCTTCTTCTCATTATTATTATTATTATTATTATTATTATTATTATTATTATTATTATTATTTTCTCCTAAGAGACACCCGCTTACTGCTATTAATATATACAAATATACACCGAAGAGCACATTATGACCACCTAGCTAATATGATGTTGGTCCTCCACGTGCAGCCAAAACAGCTCATATCCGGCGAGGCATGGACGCTACAAGATTTCTAAATGTATCTTTTGGTATCTGGTACCAACACGTAACCAGCACATCCTTTCACTCCTGTAAGTCGTTGAGACGCCGCAGGTCGAAGTTGCTGTTCCAACACAAACCACAGATGCTCGATGGAATTGATGTCTGGGAAATTTAGAGGCCAGGGCAATACCTGGAAGTCTTCCTCCTGTTCTGCTAACCAGTTCCGCTAACTCGAACAATCCGGGCTTTGTAGCATGACGCGTTATCCTGCTGAAAGAGGGCACGGCCAGAGGGGAAGACCGTTGCCATGAAAGAGTGTACCTGGTCAGCAGTAATGTTTAGGTAGTAGTAGTAGTAGTAGTAGTAGGGATCACTGCTCTTGGCGCATTCCTCCCCCTTATCTCCGGTCTTCAGCACAGCTGCTAGCAAACCGTAACCGGCTAGTACTAACCGACAGATTCCTGCCAAAGCAAATGCTGCCCTCACTGCAAGCCATCGACGGGGACCTCCAAGAAGTGGTCAATAATAAAAAATACAGGAAGGGTATCCTCGTCGAACTGAAAATGTAAAACTGTGCTTTGTTAATAATCTTATTTATCTTTTTTTCTCATGTGTATCTCTTTTGTAAATATGTTTTGTTAACCCCTGGCACCACCATGCCGTGACGGGACTAATTGTATGTCTATCATTGCTGCAATTAAAGATTGTATTCTATTCTATTCTATAGTAATGGCATGTGATGCAAGAAAGCAAATGTATGAGCTTATGCAGCATCAGCCAAAAAAAAAAAAAAAAAAAAAAAATCACGCCATTCCCTCCAAATGCCTGTCCAGTTCCTCCTTAAATTTATTCAAACTATCAACTTCCACAACGACAGATGGAAGTTTGTTCCAGCAATTAAACACCCGCTGGCTAAAGGCAAATTTCCGCACGTCTAATCTACATCTGTCTTTTCTTAATTTGAATTTATGCCCCCTTAGGTTCGTAATCTGAACAAGTGGAAGGATCCCATCAGAATTCAGCGTGCTGAACCCATTCAAGGCCTTATATACCTCAATCAGATCACCGCGCAGGTTCCTAGTCTCCAGCCACCGCAATTTGCAGAACTTAAGCCTCTCTTGATAAGAGGATCCCTTAATTCGTCTCACCAATCTTGTTGCCCTTCTCTGTACACGCTCAAGTAAATCTACATCCTTCCTAAAATGATTCCTCCAGACCTGTACGCAGTACTCAAGGCGTGGCCTGACCATTGCCTTATACAGAGGGATAATCACCTCCTTTTCCCTGCTAGCAAAATTCCCATATATCATTGACAAAACCCCATGACCTGCACTGGCAGCCTGGCTGCATTGCTCAGAAAACTTCATATCTGCCTGCACAATTACTCCCAGGTCTTTTTCATTTTCTACCACCTTAAGTGTAGTACCACACAGTTGGTACGTTTCTCTGGGGTTACTTCTACCCATATGCAGTACTTTGCATTAGTCAAGGTTAAACTTCAGTTGCCACTTCTTAGCCCATCTGCCCAAATTATCTAGATCCTGTTGCAGTAGCACACTGCCATTACTGTCATTAACAACCCTGCCAACCTTTGTATCATCTGCAAACTTCGACACTAAGCCTGATATTCCTTCATCAATATCATTGATAAATATACAAAACAACAGTGGGCCCAAAACCGAACCCTGTGGGACTCCACTAATAACATTAGTCCAAGAAGAGCAGCACCCATTGATTACTACCCTCTGTCTTCTCCCACTTAACCATCCTTTTATCCATTGTAGCAACTGACCCTTAATACCATTCTGCTCCAATTTGTACAATAGTCTTCCATGCGCAACAGTGTCAAAATCTTTCCTGCAATCCAAATATATGATATCAAAATTATTTTTTGCATCCAGTTCCTTTGTAACCACATCATAATATCCTATCAAATTTGTCAGACAAGACTTTCCCTTAACAAACCGATGCTGTGTCTGAATTATTGCTGCAGTCTTGTCTAGATGATCCTGCAATGCACCTTCAACCAGCGACTCCATTATTTTACCCGGAACAGAAGTTAAACTAACTGGTCTGTAATTACCCGTGTCACCCTTCGATTCCCCTTTGTGAATTGGGGATACATTTGCACATCTCCAGTCCGTGGGAACCTCCCCTGAGTCCAAGGATGCTCTCATAATTATGGCTAACGGTTTGCTTAGTTACTTTGCCGCCTCCTTTAATATAACTGGATAGATCCCATCCACCCCAGGTGCTTTTCTTACGTTTAACTTCAGCAATTTCTCTTCCACTTTGCTCTCAGTTATTACAAAATCATTAAGTATCCTGCTACAATTTGATAACCTTCTTCCATTTTCAAACCTTAATAATTCCTCACGTGTGAATGTAGATGCAAAATACCCATTCAGTTTGTTTGCTATCTGAGCAGGATCATCAACAGTCGAACCATCGATATCAAGTGGACCAATCATATTCATCCCCTTCCTTTTAGAGTTTATATAAGTAAAGAAATCCTTGCTGTTTTTCTTAGCATCTTTTGCCAAGGATTTCTCGTAATCTGCCTTCGCCTGCCTAACCTCCTTTGTAACTTGGTTACAGATCAACTTGTAGCTATCATAGGCTTCTCTGTCACGTGTTAATTTGTATGCATCCCATGCATTTTCCTTCTCTGTTACGAGTCTCATTAGTTCATTTGACAACCATTTAGGCCTAAACCTAGAACAATATTTCTTAATAGGTATGAAACTTTTAGTAGCACCCACGATTAATTCCTTGAATGCTTCCCACTTAGAATTTACTGTTGACAACATCTTCAGTTGATTCCACTGTACAGAATTTAAAAACTGTCGGAGACCACTGTACTCGCCTTTACGGAAGCAAAAACCCTTTTCTTTACCCCTGTTGGTAATTAAATCTTTAAGTAAATCCCACTTCAGCACACTGTGATCACTGCCACCTAGTGGTTCCTTTATCTGCAAATTCTTAATACACGAATGATCACTGCTGATAACCAGATCAAGAGTATTACTTTCTCTGGTTGCCTCTCGAACATGCTGCTGCAGAAAACAATCATCCAATAAATCCACAAATGTCTGACTAGTGTGTGAGTGCCCAACCCACAAGTTCCAGTCAATATCTGGGAAGTTGAAATCGCCCATTATAAGACATACCGATTTACTAGCCCTCTCTATTTCTCTGTACAATTGGTAGGGGCGGTAGTCGTCAGAGTGCCCAGCACATGGACGACTGGACTCAGTGTATCCCAATAGAGCCAGTGTATCGCCCGGTGCCTCCGTAGCCAAGTGGGCAGGAGCAGCAGTGCATAGCACACGCTTCTTGATTAGACCGGGGTTCGAGCCCGTGATCACCAAATACGGAGGATGCGGAAAGGTCAGGGAAAGACCACCGCATATACCCGGAGAAATATGGCCTCAGTTGCTAATGCTCCTAAAAAAAAAAAAAAGCAAACCAAATAAGAACATCGCCCAAAACACCGCCGCCACCGGCTTGTTTACGTCTCACGGTGTATCCAGGCGCCATCACTTCCCCAGGTAAACGACGCACACGTACCCGGCCGTCTATATGATGGAACAAAAAAAATTATTATTTTATGGTTGCCCGTAATTTAATACATTAACCCGTATTTGTATCTGTAAATTGCGTATGCCCATATGATGGAACAGGAAATGGGATTCATTCATAGTACCAGACGACCTTCTTCCAATCACTCAAGGTCCAGTTTCGATGCTCGCGTACCCATTGTAGGCGCTGTCGCCGGTGAACCGTCGTTAGCATGGGCACTCGGAAGCCTGCATCTACACAGCTCCATTTTCAGCAGGGTTCGATGTACCCATTTTCAGCAGGGTTTCAGTTGGTGACGGGAGTAATGTGTTGCGACACATTACTCCCGTCACCAGCGTTCCAATTACCGGGGAGTTGTGCCACAGTCGCCTATCTGTTGGCACTTACCGTCCGGGAGTGCTTTCGCTCACCTCGAGCATCGGTGAGCCGTGGTCGTCCAACACCTCGCCGGCTCTTTTTGGGTTTTCCCCTCTTCGAACTATTTCAGTAGGTACTAACTACGGCTGACCGTGAGCATCCAACCAGCCGCGTCGTTTCGGATATGCTCTGACCCAGTCGTCTGGCCCTTACAATTTGGCCTTTGTCAAACTCGCTTAAGTCCGATGCCTTTCCCATCTGAAGAACACATTAACGGAGCTCAGTAACAGGTTTTTTTCATACCGTGTGGCGACCCGCGCACGCGCCGTAGTTTACCTATAGTTGCTTCGATTTGCAATAGAACTTATTGGTCATAATGTTTTGGCTCATCGATGTAAGTTATATACTTAATTATCCACTTATAATTTATAAATATCTTAATATTAATATACAATGCAAGGCTTTAGATATCTCAAAATACCGTGTAGATGGACTAATAATAAAATAGCAAATGCTTAAAAAAGCGTACTTACCTTGAATAAATCTGCATGGTTTAATTAAAAAAGGGTTGGTTAATATTTAGGATGAATAGTTGAGTTAAAAAGGCTAAGGGAGTGACGAAAAAAATAAAGTGTTATTTCGGAAATTAGAATAAGCGCAAGGAAGCAGGTGTGTACACATCTAATCCTTGTTTGTCATTAAATTAGGGAAAAATAGTTGAAATTAAATAAATAATGTAGTGGGCCAATACGACAAGTACGAAAAAGACATCCAGCATATTCCCCTTCACTATCTCATGCTCTATCGATTGCGAAGCCCGATTACTAGACAAAACCAATTGGCCCACTGGCACCCTGGTTAAACGCTTCAGGGAACGTGCTTCGAGGCCCTCAACTAGCCTAGCGCAGTAGTAATTAAGGAATTCCTCATCAGACTCGAAAGAAAATATGCGAGTCTCTCTTTACCTTCAAAATGTGCACAGCATAGCCAATAAACTTCACACCTTGCAGAACCTTCTATTAAGCTTGGAATATGAATTCATCTGCCTGACAGAAACCTGGCTTCAAAATAATAGACAGCTAGATGCTTTGGCTGACAATTTTGGTTTTAAATGCGTTACAAGAGGAAGAGAAAACAAAAGAGGAGGAGGAGGAGTAGTGATACTCTATAAGAACAATTTCTCTGTAATTAAAAACCAAGAGTCACACTCGGAAAATTTTGAAGCCGTCTCAGCAACCTTCAGAGAAGGTACAAAGAGTGTACAAAATTGTATTCTATACCTTCCACCCAACCATGACAGCGAAGCCAGAAATGAACTCCTTACTTGGCTTGTAGCAAACTTGAACCCAGATGTAGAATCTATTGTGAGAGGAGATTTGAACATGCCTCTTCCTAAGCACAAAGATGCAAAGAGCGAATTGGATGATACTATGGAAACCCTCTCGATGAAACAACTGGAAACGCCCCTCACAAGAGGCACACAGCGCCTTGACCTGGTATACTATAATGCTCTAGACATCACATTAACTGACAGTACGACTCGCTTCGCTTCTGATCACATCCCTATCTCAATCCAAGCCAACCTGAGAAGTCAAGCTTGTGAGACAAAAAGAGAACTGGAGGTGGGAAAACAACGCTGATGTTATCTTCTCAACCAATTACATAAAACTAGACGTAATTTTGAAACGGCTCGTGAATTTCAACTGGCAAAATCTCTTACACCTCCCCGTAGGCGATGCCTTAGAAGCACTTTCGGATACATTTCACTTTATTGCTCTTGGGGGTGCATCAAAACGCATTAAAATTTCCGATCGAGCAAATTCCTGGTTTAGTCCACAAGTAAAATATGCTTTCAAGAAGAAGCAAAAACTCTTCAGAAAATGGAAAAAAACTGAACACCCACCTGATTATATTCAATATAAAGAAGCTAGAGCACGGTTATATTGAAACGTCAAGCTCACTATGACATGGTGCAATTACATTTAAAGAAAGGAAGCAGGATATATAATAAGAAAAGGTGTACGGATATAATGCCCGAGCACATCTTCTCAGAATGGACCCAAGCTACCTTGCACCTTTGGAACTCCTCTGGCAGAAAATCAAGTTGACAGTGAAGTTAACACAGAGAAAATCCGTGAAGCAATTAGCAAACTGAAGACAGAGGTCTATGCTGAGCTGTCTCAAATCAATATCGCTAGAGATGACGTTAAAGCCGCTGTGAATAGCCTCAAGAATAAAGCCAGCCACAATTGGGCCTGATAAATTTCCGCCCTTCATGATTAAGTTCAGCAGTGTATACATCATAGATCTGCTCCTTCACATTTTCCACTAAATTTTAAGTGAAAACCACTTTCCAAAGATATGGAATACGTACTTCGTTAAACCTGTTCCCAAAAATAACAACCCTAAATCCGCCAAAGACTACAGGCCTATTGCAATTGGATGTTCGTTCCAAAAAATATTTGAGAAATCCATTTTAAATACCATCAAGCATCACTGCTTCGGGCATAGACTGGAGTACCTTCATCCAGTGATCCCACAAAGATCTGCTACCACGAATCTCATGGAGACTCTATTTCGAATCTAACACGCCCTTAACTTCAGATAGCAATTAGATATTGTCTTCTTAGACGTTGCATCCGCTTTCGACAGTATATCCATCTCGGCTATTACTATCATCTTGGAGGAATATTTCCATATAACTGGGCACGCATTAAATAACGAGTTCTTTGAGGGAGAGACACATCACTGCCATAAATGGAATTTCCAAAGATACCTTCCAAGTCAACAGGGTAGTCCCACAAGGCGTTGCTACTCTCTTTGCAATAGCACTGCATCCCTTCCTGACCCAAAATCAAAAACAATTTGTCGTATATACAGACGACTTGAAATTTTTCATCACCTCGAAAGACTAAAACACATCATTACAACGCTACAACGAAGCAAACTCCAAAATCGCTGACTAGCAAGAATATCTTAATTACCATTAGCATTAGCATTAGCATTAGTAGAGGCATATGATGCAAGAAAGCAAGCAAGAATAATTACAGACCAGTTAGTTTAACTTCTGTTCCGGGTAAAATAATGGAGTCACTGGTTAAAGATGCATTGCAGGATCATCTAGACAAGACTGCAGCAATAATTCAGACACAGCATGGGTTTGTTAAGGGAAAGTCTTGTCTGACAAATTTGATTGGTTATTATGATGTGGTCACAAAGGAACTGGATGCAAAAAATAATTTTGATATCATATACTTGGATTTCAGGAAAGCTTTTGACACTGTTGCGCATGGAAGACTACTGTACAAATTGGAGCAGAATGGTATTAAGGGTAAGTTGCTACAATGGATAAAAGGATGGTTAAGTGGGAGAAGACAGAGGGTGGTAATCAATGGGTACTGCTCTTCGTGGACTAATGTTATTAGTGGAGTCCCACAGGGTTCGGTGTTGGGTCCACTGTTGTTTTGTATATTTATCAATGATATTGATGAAGGTATATCAGGCTTAATGTCGAAGTTTGCAGATGACACGAAGGTTGGCAGGGTTGTTAATGACAGTAATGGCAGTGTGCTACTGCAACAGGATCTAGATAATTTGGGCAGATGGGCTAAGAAGTGGCAACTGAAGTTTAACCTTGACAAATGCAAAGTACTGCATATGGGTAGAAGTAACCCCAGAGAAACGTACCAACTGTGTGGTGCTACACTTAAGGTGGTAGAAAATGAAAAAGACCTGGGAGTAATTGTGCAGTCAGATATGAAGTTTTCTGAGCAATGTAGACAGGCTGCTAGGGCAGGTCATGGGGTTTTGTCAATGATATATAGGAATTTTGCTAGCAGGGAAAAGGAGGTGATTGTCCCTCTGTATAAGGCAATGGTCAGGCCACGCCTTGAGTACTGCGTACAGGTCTGGAGGCCTCATTTTGGGAAGGATGTAGATTTGCTTGAGCGTGTACAGAGAAGAGCAACACGATTGGTGAGGGGAATGAAGGGATCCTCTTACCAAGAGAGGCTTAAGTTCTGCAAATTGCAGTGGCTGGAGACTAGGCACCTGCGAGGTGATCTGATTGAGGTCTATAAGGCCTTGAATGGGTTGAGCATGCTGAATTCTGATGGGATCCTCCCACTTGTTCAGAATACGAACCTACGGGGACATAAGTTCAAATTAAGAAAGGATAGATGTAGAATAGATGTGCGGAAATTTGCCTTTAGCCAGCGGGTGGTTAATTGCTGGAACAAACTTCCATCTGTCGTTGTGGAAGTTGATAGGTTAAATAAATTTAAGGAGGAACTGGACAGGCAATTGGAGGGTATGGTGTGATTTTTTTTTTTTTTTTGGCTGATGCTGCATAAGCTCCTACACTTGCTTTCTTGCATCAAGTGCCACTACTACTACTACTACTACTACTACTATTCAGCATCAGACAAAAAAAAAAAAAAAAAAAAAAAAACAACCACTACTCCCATTTCACCCCTCCGTTCCTTCGAAATACCTGTCCAGCTGAGCCTTAAATTTGTTTAGGCTATCAACTTCAACAACAAGCGATGGGAGTCTATTCCACAAACCAACTGCCCGCTGGCTAAAGGCAAATTTCCGCACATCTATCCGACATCCGTCCTTCCTCAATTTGAATTTATGCCCTCTCAGGTGATTATTCTGAGCAAGAGGAAGGATCCCATCGGCATTGAGCATGCTCAAGCCATTCAATGCCTTATACACCTCTATCAGATCACCTCGCCGATGCCTAGTCTCCAGGCTCTGTAATTTGCAAAACTTAAGCCTTTCTTCGTAAGAGCAACCCTTTGTTCCATTCACAAATCTTGTTGCCCTTCTCTGTACTCGTTCCAGCAGCTCTACATCCTTCCTGAAATGAGGCCTCCAGACCTGTATACAGTACTCAAGGTGTGGCCTGACCTTTGCCTTATACAAGGGAATAATCACATCCCTGTCCCTGCTAGAAAAATTCCTGTATATCATTGACAAGACACCATGAGCTACTCTTGCAGCTCGTCTGCACTGCTCAGAGAACTTCATATCTGCCTGCACAATTACCCCCAGGTCCTTTTCATTCTCTACCACTGTCAGCGTAGTACCACAGAGTTGATACGTTGATCTGGGGTTACTGTTTCCCATATGTAGTACTTTACATTTGTCAATGTTAAACTTCATTTGCCACCTCTAAGCCCATCTGCTCAACCTTTCCAGATCCTGTTGCAGCAGCATAGTGTCAGTAGTGTCCTTAACAACCCTGCCAACCTTGGTATCGTCTACAAACTTGGACATTAAGCCTGATACACCATCATCAATATCATTTATAAATACAGAAAACAACAATGGACCCAACACTGAACCCTGAGGAACTCCACTAATAACATTAGTCCACGTTGAGCAGTGTCCATTGATTACCACTCTCTGTCTTCTGCCACTCAACCATCCCTTTATCCATAGCAGCAATTTGCCTCCAATGCCACACTTCTCCAATTTGTGCAGCAGTCTTCCATGCGCAACAGTATCAAAAGCCTTTCTAAGATCCAAATATATAATATCAAAGTTATTCCCTGCATCCAGTTCTTTTGTGACTACATCATAATATCCAATCAAATTGGTCAGACAAGACCTGCCCTTAACAAAACCATGCTGTGTCTGAGCTATAACTGAATTCTTGTCCAGATGATCCTGCAGTGCTTCTTTAACCAGTGCCTCCATTAATTTTCCTGAAACCGAAGTTAAACTAACAGGTCTATAATTACTTGTGTCAGCCTTTGATCCTCCTTTGTGAATTGGGGTCACATTTGCACATCTCCAGTCCATGGGTACCTCCCCTGAGTCCAAAGAAACTCTCATAATTATGGCTAGGGGTTTGCTTACTTCCTTTGCTGCCTCCTTTAATATAACTGGATAGATCCCATCCACCCCGGGTGCCTTTTTTATGTTTATCCTCAACAATTTCTCCTCCACTTTCCTCTCAGTTATTAGAAAATAATCTAGCTCACTGCCAATGTTTACTTCACCTACGACATTCCCCTTCCTGAATAACTCCACATGTGTGAATGTAGATGCAAAATACTCGTTTAGATTGTTAGCCACCTGAGCTGGATCCTCAACTGTTGAACCATCAACATCCAGTGGACCAATCTGATTCATCCCTTTCCTTCTTCAGTTTAAATAGGTAAAGAACTCTTTTCTGTTTTTCTTTTCGTCTTTTGCCAAGGATTTCTCATAATCTGCCTTTGCCTGCCTAATCCCCTTTGTGACTTGGTTACAGACCAACTTATATCTATCATAGGCTTCCATGTCACCCATTAATTTGTACGTATCCCATGCATTTTTCTTCTCTGCCATATGTCTCATTAGTTCATCTGACAACCATTTAGGCCTGAACCTTGAACAATATTTCTTAGTTGGTATGTAAAGCCTGGTAGCTTCCAAGATTAGTTCCTTGAATGCTTCCCATTTTGAATTTACTGTTGGTAACATCATCAGTTGGTCCCACTGTATAGAATTTAAATACTATCTCAGACCATCATAGTCGCCTTTACGAAAGCAAAAACCCTTCCCTTTACCTCTGATGGTAGTTACCACCTTGAGTAAATCCCACTTCAGCACACTGTGATCACTGCCACCCAGTGGTTCCTTTATCTGCAGATTCCTAATGCATGAAGAATCACTACTGATAATCAGATCAAGAGTATTACTCCCTCTAGTTGCCTCCCGAACATGCTGGTGTAGAAAACAATCATCCAATAAATCCACAAAAGCCTTGCTAGTGTGTGAGGGACCAACCCACAAATTCCAGTCAATATCTGGGAAATTAAAATCCCCCATTATAAGACTCTCTGATTTACTGGCCCATTCTATTTCCCTGTATCTTATTACACTCATCAGAGTCATTAGGCCTATAGCACACTCCTACTCTCAATTTTGATTTACCTATGCTTATGTCACACCAAACTGACTCGACACTGCCCTGTCCATCGATGTCGACTGGCTTCACTTCCTTGGATTTTATGTGTTTTTTAACTAATAGCATAACCCCTCCTCCCCTCCTGTCCTGTCTATCCTTTCTATACACACGGTACTCCCCAAATTCCAGTTCTGCATTCCTTATATCTGTGTGACACCACGTCTCTGATATCCCAACAATATCTGCCTTTGATGTTTTGAGCAATACCTCAAATTCATCAAATTTATTTACTAAACTCCTAGCATTGGTGTACACGCAAGTATACATGCACTTGTTTCTATTCTTAGCTACCCTAACAAAACCCATGTTTTTACTTGTACCACAATGACTTCCAGCAGTCTCTGAAATATCCTGCATCTTGTTTTTCAGGCTTCTGCTCATTCCAATAGAAGCAGTGCAAGAATCTCTTTCACCTCTGCCAGTGGCTACTGTTAATCTATTAGTCTTTGTCTCCCCCCAAGCTAGCAGTTTTCCGACCCACCTAACACTTCCTCGATAGCATCAGCAAATATTCTTGCACCCTTTCTATTTAAGTGTATCCCATCCCTGTAGAAGCAACCTCTCCTGTTAACAAGTACATTCCAGGCTGAAAAAAATTCTACCCCTTGAGCTTCTACCCCTTGCACAATCTTTCCAGGGCCGAATTGATCGACAAGGCTCTCATCATATACTCCCTCCTATCGTGTCTGGGCAGAATTGCAGACACTTTCAAATTCAACCCTACTTCACGGCTTTTTTTCAACAGTGACCTGTACTTGTTAAGTAATTCCGCTGGTCTCCTACTCTTAATATCATTAGTGCCAACGTGTACAACTATATGACCTTTTGTGCCCTTAGAAGATGATATCTGCTCTACAACGTCATCAACCTTTGCCCCTGGAAGACATACCCTGGTCCTGTTCCACCTATCCTTTTTACAAAGCATGTTCCCCGTTTCCCTGACAATAGAGTCACCAACAACTACTAGTTCCTGTGGGACCAGCGCATTCTGCCTTGGGGGCTGCCTCTGTGTTGCAAGGTGACCAAGTGCAAGCTCTGGCGTTGATGTGGGCAGCTGAGAGCTTGATGGGCCCCTCAATTTATTTCCTTCGAGGGCATCCACCCTGTCCTTCAAGGTCTCATATAGGCCCATAACAATGCCGAGTTGTCGCCTAATCTCCTTGCATCGTGCACACACAAAGACATCCCCATGGCAGTATCATGTCCCGTACCCGATTGATCCGCAAACATCAAACAAACAGTGCATCTTAAAAGGCTGTGATTCAGAGGGTAACTGCCCCCCCCTCAGTTCTCCCCTGAGTCACAGCACTCCCATTAGCTTGAGCCTTTTGCTTTGCTGCTCTGGTCAGAGTCATGCTTTCGATTTAAATGTCAATAAAATTACAATTCCAGAACAAAATTAAAACCTTAAACTTGTATCTTAACACAGTTATAACGCTATATTTATTTTTCAGTATCGAGTGTTATCTACGAGTTCCCTTTATATAACTTCCGTATCAAGTATGTATTAATTATTTGTTACGTTTGTACTCTAAGTCGTTATATATATATATATATATATATATATATATATATATATATATATATATATATATATATATATATATATATATATATATATATATAGTTAAAAGTACAATTTAATTGACAATGAAGTTTAACAAGATTAATAGATCTACTGATTAATTGACAATATTATATTATGCACTATACTATACAAAGCTAATGCTATCGAATTCTGGATATGCTGTATCGCGTTTCAGTAACGAGTGTTATCTACGAAATCCCTTTATACAAAGGGTACTAGGAAAGTTTTGCAATACAGCTTTGTTTATTTAATTTTTTCAAAGTAATTTCCTCTACATTCAATACACCTCTCCATCCTCCGAAACCAATCTTTAAACCAGTTCTGCCAAGTTTCACTAGGGAGTAAAGCACACTCGTTGTCCCAAGCCCGTAGAAGGTCCTCATCACTGGAAAACCGCCTCCCTTTTAGCTTCATTTTCACATGCGGGAACAGTGCAAAGTCGCAGGGAGCAAGGTCTGGCCTGTAGGGAGGGTGCTCGAGAAGTTTCAGTCCTGTCGTCGTCAAATATTCGGTGCAGGCTTTGGCGCGGTGAGCTGGAGCATTTTCGTGATGGAGGTACCAGGTGTCCATTCTTGACTTTGGCCGCAGGTTCTTCATAGATCCAATGACTTTAGGCAGGCATTATTCAGTATACCACTTAGCTGTGACTGTCTTCTGCGTGTCCAAAACGACACGTTCCACAATTCCACTCGATTTGAAAAATACAGCTATCATTTTCTTCTTTACAGATCGGGATTTTCTGACAATTACGGGTGTGTCGTCATCATCAAAGACCCAAACTTTGTTTTGAGCCTTGGTCGGCAGATCGTAATAGTACAGCCAAGTCTCGTCACCTGTCACGATGTTGTTCACATACCGAGATTGTCCCTTATCAAACTTTTTTAACATCTCCCGGCACCAAGTCACACGTCGTGTCATCTGCTCTTCAGTCAGTTGATGCGGCACCCAGAGAGAACAAAGTTTCTTCACGTGCAAATGATCTTGCAGAATCGAACGAATTGCTGGTGCATTTAGGCCCAAAGTATCCTCTATCTGTTGGTAGGTCACTCGCCTGTTTTCGTCAAGCATTTTCCTCACAGCAGTAACGTTTTCCTCCGTAACTGACGTTCGTGGCCTTCCCGGCCTCTCAGAACCCTCCAGAGTGAAATTTCCCCTTTGGAATTCTCTATACCACCTGAATATCGTTGTACGATGTGGACAATCATCAACTAGTGCAAGAGTCATTTCTTCTAAGCACTGGTCTATGGTTAAACCACGCACGAAATTATACCGCAAAACTGTCCTTATCTCATTTCGTGACCACGATGCCATCGCAAACACTTTACACTCTCACTACTAATGAATAACTGAGCCCATCGACTTGGCGCGGCGGCTACTATGCACGTATGAACATGTCTCAACATGCAGCAACAAGCAGCTTCCTGTGATTCATTGTTGCGTCATATTGAAAAACTTTCCTAGTACCCTTTGTATAACTTCAGTATCAAGTTATGTATTAATTATTTATTTTTACTAATTATTTATGTTCCGTAACCTAAGTGGTTATATGTATAGTTAAAAGTACAATTTAATTGCCAGTGAAGTTCGACAATATTAATAGATTTTACTGATTAATTTTCACGTGACAATGGCGGCTGTTTATGAACGGTAAACACGTGGATTTGATACCCTTTCCGATACCAAGTAATACCTACAAATCTCTATCTAAGTTACTTTAACTTTAAGTACCGTAAATAGGAATATAAAGCTACTCTAGAAATAAGTTAATATGTCAATTTAACCTAATAATGCAGAAAATAAATCGGTGAAAACTTCTCTGTTCCAAGAGCGGCAGAAAGGCACGTCCGCACAGGAAACACTCGTCCTCAAAAAACGAGAAGGAATGGACAAACGAGTATGGGGGCTCCGACCAAATGAACACAAGACAGCACAAATTGTTTTCACCAACAAGATAATAAAGAACCACATATCAATAGGCGTAAATGGCAGCGTGGTCAAAAAAGTAACGACACATATTGGTCTGAAATGGGACGAAAACCTAAACTTCACACCCCATTTCGGATTGTAAGATGTAAAATCTTACAAATATAATATTTTGTGGAGGAGTGAGATTTATTTAAAGTAAAACTTATAATATGGCAATATGGGGGAGCGAAACCTTACAAGTCAAGAATATTACTAGGATCAGCCGAAGGGATTAAATTAGACAACGTCCATACAAGGGGAGCGGTAAGTGAAAAGCCATTAGCAACCTAGGTACACTTCGACTCCAAGCTCACACAGGCAAACCAAAACAATAGAAACCTGTAGCTATTGCTATTAGTAGAAGGGTCAACTCTGGTAAACAAGAGAGCGGTGGACCATGTGTTGTCGGGACATTTCTTTAATCGGTGACACCTGAAGAGGATAATATGGTGGTAAAAATGGAACAAATGATGGGAATTAGATTTAAGTCTGTCTGGCTGGCAGTGATGGCAAGTTTTTTAGATCGTGGGAAATTAGTCTGCTACAGTATAACTATAAGATTTATTTAAAGCTGACTTCAAAGGTACTGACAGCCTGAGAAAGTTTACAAACTTCTTAAAATAAGAAGTTAGATCGAGCAACAAGGAATCAGCTTGAGAAAATAAAATGGGCAAATGAGAAGAGAGTGGAAGTTGGTAAAATGAGTAAGATTGGTTAAACAGAAAACTAGGGCAGTTTTGACATATGTGGGCGGTACAGAAAAGGAGATGAACAAAAAGTGAGTGAACGGGGAGAGAGAAGGACACAGAGTTGAGAATTTGGGAGTGTTTTGCGAAGATGAGTTAGACACAGATCCTCGAGTTGAGTTATGTGGGTGTTTATGGAAATGAGTTAGGAGGGACACAGAGTTGAGAATTTGGGGGTTTTGCGAAGATGAGTTAGTGAGAACCCCGAGTTGAGTTATGTGGGTGTTTAGAAAAATGGGTTAGTGGGATTCTAAGTTGAGTTTTTGTTGGTGCTGGGGAAAATGAAATAGTCAGCGGACACAGCAGTCGAGATAAGTAAAATGAGTTAGTAACATGGACAGTTGAGGGTTCTGTTGTGGTAGGAAATATGTGTCAGTTAACAGTGGAGTGTTTGGTCGTGGTGGGAAAGGAGATGGGTAGCGCCCTGGGAAGTTTTCTTCTTAAAAAAGTTCTTAATAGGTGGACGGAAAAACGAGGGTAGCAAGCACCCTATGAGTTTTTCCTTGTGATAAGTTTTAATAAAGTGGAGTGGAGAAGGAGTTAGAGTGAGATGCCCTATGAGTTTTCCTTGTGATAGGTTTTAATAAGGTGGAGAAAGAACGCCAGTCCCAGTGCAGCAAAGAGTTCCTAAAAATCATCTTTAGCAAATTCAGGTGTAGCTGATTCATCAGCTACACCTGAATTTGCTAAAGATGATTTTTTGAAAGAGATCCCCAGAAGGTACCCTGAGAGCCAGGAAAGCTTGGAACCTCCCCGGAAAGGAAAGAAAAAAGATAGAAGTAGGTGAGATATTGTTAAGTACAGTAAGTTAACAAGGACTGTTAGTAAAACAGTATAGTGATTAATTAATGAAAAACAGAGATAGCACTAGAAGTAACTTGATAGATAAATTATCTCTTAATTAAATTATATATATACTAACAGAGTTTAATTAATTCAAGAAGGTTATTGTAAAATGCAAAGAGAAAAGAAAGATAAGTAATAGATTAAATTGTTGTTCAATGATTATAATATGTTAGAAGGATAATAAAGTTTATAGTGAGAATATTTGAATGATCTAAGGATAGATAATTGAATATAGTGTTTGTATTAATGAAAAATTGTTGGTCCAACTGAAAGACTAATAACAAATAGAGACTTTAGGAAAGTTAAGATTGGTCTTCAGTGAATTGTAACAGAATGGCGAGAACACAGAGTATAATGATGAAAATAGCATATTGATTGTTAATACAAATTTTTTTTGTATAAGAATAATATATGCAAGGTATCCTTGACTTAACCTTGTATGCATATTACATGTTTTTTTATTTAATTGTATATTTTATTGTATATACATATGTAAATAAACTTTGTTGTTTATTAATTTGTGAGTTTGTTATTCCTGAACACTCAGCCTTTCCAAAGGGAATTATACACAGTTGAGAAGTTCCCACGAATCTGGAATTCTCCTAGGAAGTAAAGTCAGATGCGTAAGTGGGGGAAATAAGAATAAAGTGGACAAACACATAATAGGGAACAAAACGAAACGGAATAAGAACATTAAAATAAATAAAACAATAACTAAATATATAAACAATCATAATTTTAAATTCCACCCCCCACAGGATATGTAAAGAAGAAAACTTACGCAGCGCTATGGACCTCCAGGCAAGAACTGGTAGGTATCAAGAACCCTGACCTTGTAAAACAATATATTTTAAGATGTGTCATCACCATCCCTCTCTACGCATCTCAGATTTGGTGTTCTGACCCAGATGTTCCCATCGAGGCTTTCCTGGGTTTATAGTACTGGATGCTGAGATGGTTAAACAGGATCACTACCCAGCCATTTGCAATCTCATGAGCCATTTTATATGCCAACTTGGATGTCACGCCTTGGTCTTACATAATTGTCACCAAGAACATTCTCACGCTTGCAAAACTGCTGACCAAGAGACTCGACTCGCCGAAAACTGACTACCTGCTGGCTCGGCCCGCGTGACGCAAAGGTGGGCGAATAGAACACCATCCCCTATAATCAGTAGCGCGCTCACACAGCTGGAAAGCCTTTGGCGATTTTTTCCTTCTAACACCATTAGATATGCAACGATCTTCAAGCAGACCCAGTAAAGCTTTGCACAGAGAAGAGGTCCAGGACTGAAATGTTTCAGAATGCATTACTCTACCTATAAATGTTGAGTGAAGCTCACAGATGAAAACAAAAGAGAATGCAGGAAATGAAGAATGAACTGGTCGGGACTGTTTTTGCTCCGCACTGGTGCTCCTGTTATGTTGATATTGGACGCCTTGTCTTTCTGTTATCTCGCTGGAAATAGTGTTGTAGATGTGAACATTCTCTAATTCCTTGTAAAATTGCAAATTATGCTTATGCTCTCTTTCCATCCTCATTGCCAAATAAGGCAATGATATGTATAATATAATTAATTAGACAATGTATAATTTGTATAATTTAGACAATGTATAATTTGTATAATTTAGACAATGTATAATTTGTATAATTTAGACAATGTATAATTTGTATAATTTAGACAATGTATAATTTGTATAATTTATAAGGACGATGATTTGTATAAATTATAAATGGATAATTATGTATATAACTTATATTTGAATGTGCACCCTCTGGTTAATAGCTGTAAGCGGGTGTCTCTTAGGAGAAAATAAAGATAATAATAATAATAGTCATTACGGGGACTTTCGTTGGATTACAACGTCTTCAGTTGGCAATTGAGTGGGTAGAGAACGCGTGCGATATTTAAGAAATTATTTATACTCTCGTGATGCATATTTTGACATGCGGTAACCTCAACCGCGAGAGGTTCCAAATCGGTGAAAGGTTGAAGGGAAGTTTAGTGTTTAAGACTTTAAGATTGGAATGGTGTCGCTACCACTCAATGGCTAGTGCTTCATATTGAAGAATCCTATAGCTGGATTTGAGTTTAATGATAGAAATGGCAGAATCAATGAGAGAGGTGTATTTGTATAATTATACAAATTATAGATTGTCTAATTAATTATATTATCTTCTTCAAGAGGAGTGTTTCCATTTACAATGGGTTTCCTCAGCCTACTAGTTACTTTTGTTAGGAATTTTTTTCCCGCCATAAAGTGCGGTTCAAGGTGTCTTGGTCGGTTAAGCCTCGGGCTGTTATGCGCTCCCGTACTCCATCCATCCATGTCCTCCTAGGTCTTCCTCTTCTTCTTCTTCCAGGAGGTATTCATTCCAGGATAGCCTTTGGATATCTGTTTTCTTGCATCCGTTTTATATGTCCATACCATGTTAAACGCTTTTCTTTGATGGTGTCAATAATAGTCTTTTTCACTTCCATTTTTTTCCTTATGTCTTCATTCCATTTTCTGTCTCTTCTACAAGTTCCTGCTGAGCGTCTCCAAAAATCCATTTCTGTGGAGAGCAATTTATTTTCCGCTCGCCTATTCAATGTCCAGGTTTCCGCTCCATACAATAGAAGACTTTGTACAATCGTTTGAAATATGAGTTTCTTTGTTTTATTTAGGATATATTAATTATATTATACATTGTCTAATTAATTATATTATACATTGTCTAATTAATTATATTATAATCATATCATTGCCTTATTTTTACATGACAGTCAGATAGAGAGCATAAATTTAATTTGTAATTTTACAATGAATTAGATAATTTTAAAGAATGTTCACATCTACACCACTATTTTCAGCTACATAACAGGAAGACAAGACGTATAATATAAACATAACAGGGGCACCGATGCGGAACAAAAACAGTCCCGACCAATTCATTCTTCATTTCCTGCATTCTGTTTTGTTTTCATCTGTGAGCTTCACTCAACATTTATAGGTGGAGTAATGCATTCTGAAAGATTTCAGTCCTGGACCTCTTCTCTGTGCAAAGCCTTCCTGGGTCTGCTTGAAGATTGTTGTACATCTTATTGGTGTTAGAAGGACAAAATCGCTGAAGGCTTCGCAGCTGCGTGAGCGCGCTACTGAGCGAAGGTGATGGTGTCCTATTCGCCCACCTTTGCGTCATGCGGGGTCGAGGCAGAAGGTAATCAGTTTCCGGCGAGTCAGGTCTCCCGGTCAGCAGTTTTGCAAGCGTGAGAATCTTATTATTATTATTATTATTATTATTATTATTATTATTATTATTATTATCATCAGTTTATTTCTCTTAGGAGAACACACGGTTACAACCACAGGCTAGGGTTGATCATACATATACAACTATGTTACAAAATGTACATGTAACATTTATAAAATACATGAAATACATAATATCTGATTTATAAGTACACTTTGTCTGGAATATAAAATATTTCAGTTATTAATTACTCGCAGAGGCTTTTACTACTTAACTACTGTAAACTGGTAAGAACATAATACCGTGACAATTGAAGCATACCTTCTGCTTAAACACACAGAAGTGGGGGTTTCGCCATATTTATATAAACACAAATATTTACAGCCAAACAGCGTACAGCATATGAACCAACATGACAACAGGAATGACGCGATACAGTAAAATAAAAATTTGAAAGTTCAGTTTTCCAGCAGTCGTCTTCTTCTGTGGGGATTAGAGTGGGGTAGGTAGGACAATCCTGACATCTTTTTCTTGATGCGGTCGGGTTTCCTAAAGCCCAGTGGCTCGTGCCAGGCCTAACAAGGTGCTGAAACTGTATCCTTACATCTGTATTTGCAAGTAAGAGTTTCTGAGAACTTCTTTCCTGTAGGATTTGCAATTGCAGAGCTTTTCAGGATTGATATTGAGGTTGTTGAATAGCTGGATGGTGTTTGCTGGAAAGAATCTTCCGAGGCTATCCAACTGCGTAAATGCCGCTTTGAGTTGCGGTTCCTTATCTGCTACTCGTCTTGATTTTTCGCCGGGTATTATTATCCACTCTCAGGCTTTCGGTGAATCCAGTCGTCCTGTTAAAAGCTGAGCGAGCGTCATTATATTTCTTGACGTGATTATTTGTCTCCAGGGTGTGACCTCTAAATTGAAGTATAGTATAGCTCTTTAGATGGTAAAAGGCTTAGCTCAAATTCTGTTCAGCCATCTCAAGAGCAAGTATTCGAGTCCTAGAAAGGCTTAGCTCAAATTCTGTTCAGCCATCTCAAGAGCAAGTATTCGAGTCCTAGAAAGGCTTAGATACTGCTTTCAGACGCTGAAGACGAGATTTGTGCCGCATATAGGGGAATAGGAGTAACACATCTGTTGATGTATTGCTTCATCAGACAGGGGTTTGTAATACCGGTGAGCCTGGTTGCCCAAAAAGCACCGCGTATGTTTTGTTACGGATGTACGCGAAGTGCGGGCATAAGGCCTGACCTTCCGCCATTTAAAAAAAATAAAGATGACCTTCCGCCAAAATAAAATAAAGCCAAACATTTTGTTTGGCTTTATTTTATTTGTGAAAGTCATTTTTGTGCTTCTTTTTTTCATTCAACTGCAGCCCGATACAATCTAGATACTCTTGAAGTTCTTTTATTTTAGTATTAGCCACTTGGATTTTTTTTTTTTATGTAAACCCAGTGGCGGATTTCTGCACAGGCGCATGAGGCGCGCCTGGGCCTCTTAAATAGAGGGGCCTCAAATCTCAGGTCTCAAAAAAAAAAATTGTTTCATTTTTAATTTTTACACTCATCATTATTACCGTTACTGAATAAAACTATAATTTAATATGAGAAGTTAGTAAACTCTTATGCGAATATCCCTACATATTATATGAAATATCTATGCGAACTAAGTGAATCTGAAGTAGAATACGTATTATCATTAATGCTTAGTTGCGCCATTTTTTCATTTAAGCATTAGTTAAAATATGTATGAAAGAATTGCACAACCAAATTGATTGAAACCGCAACACCAAATCTAGAGCGCGTGCTATAGTAAAAACGTGTTAGCGAAAATATTTAGAGGGGGGGGGCCTCAAAATTGAATTGCACCTGGGGCCTCTCAAGTGCTAAATCCGCCACTGTCTAAACCCCAAACACGAGAGGTATTAGATCCTATAATACTTAGTACTGTGCTTGGGTTGGAGGTTGAGAAGACGAAAGAAGATATTTGTTGACATTGGACTTGATTTTTTTTTTTTTTTTTGATTTGATAGTTGTTGGCGCATCGGCTTCTGTGGCCATATTGCACCTCCCAAGGTTTTTGCAGTACTTTGATCCAAGCCCGAGGCGGGAATCGAACCCGCGACCTTTGGGTTGCGGGGCAGGTACTTTACCCACTCGGCTAGCCCGGTCGGCCATTGGACTTGAACTTCTGTAGATTGTAATTTTCAGGAAATACGTATGAAGGAAGGTTGTTCCAGAAAATGGCAGTTGAAAGAATAAATGAGGAAGATGAAAAGTTCGTTCTGTGAGTTTGAAGTTACACAGTAAATGGATGTTGGCTGGTGGCAGCACTTGTTCGGACTGTTTTTAAAGAGAGAGAGAGAAGGAATTATAGAAACCAATTCGGAAGAACAGTGCCCAGGGAATTATCTGCAGAAGAGGCATGCAGCAGAAAGAGTACGTCCATGAGACAGCGAGTGGAGAAACTGTTAAAGATGAGCCATTAATTAACATAACTGCCCTCTTCTGAATGGAATCTAGAAGCCTGAGAGAGGTTTTGGGGGCACCACCCCAGATGTGGGAACAATATTCCCTGGCAGGGCGGATTTGCGATTTATACACTCAACCGTGTGGACACCGATATCGACAGCATAATAAGTAACAAGAAAAACAGACAAAACTTTATCAAATCCCTTCAACCCTGATGTATGGCCAACTTGTATTTATTTCTGTAGAAAGCTCTATGTCTAGCTCTGTGTTTTTATGCTGTATTTGTATTTCTTTTGCATTTGTGATCGGCATTTGGTAGACTTTTGTATTTGTTCGCTGTATTTTTGTAGTCTTTTGTATTTGTACGCCGTACTTATCTTTTCCCTAACTGCTATATGTGAATTCCGGGCGCCCGTCGCCGTGATGGGATATTGTGCTGTAATTCTACTTCACAATAAAGATATATTTATTTATTTATTTATTTACAGAGTGAGCAGCTGTGTGGAAGAAAAGTAAAGGCGAGAGCGAAAAAAAAAACAAAGTTTTTTAGATGCCGAGGAAGCAATATTTGTAATGTGCTTGTGCCAAGACAGATTAGAAGTCAGGGTAATCCCCAAAAGAGATATATCATTTTGCCTAGAAATCGAAGTGTAACCAAAGATAAGCATAGGAGCACAAGAATCCTTTTTGCGCGATATAAGACAAGACGGAGTTTTAGAAGGGTTGAAATCAACTAAGGTGTCTTTGTGCCACTGGAGAATTACCTGAAGATCGGCATTTAAGGAATTGGTAGCAGATTTTCGAGAAGTTGAAGCTGATTGAGCAGGGCAAGTTTTCTCAAACTGGAAAGTAGAATGCAATGTGCTATCATCGGCAAAACTATGGATAAGATTTCCAGTCAATGGAATGGAAGAAGGTCATTAATATACAAGAGGAAAAGAGTGGGGGAAAGAACTGAACCTTAGAGGACACCGGCATTAGTGGGGAAGTTTGAAGACACAGAGCTTTTTTAGAAGACCTTTATGCCAAACACGATCGAAAGACTTTGAGATATCAAGAGCAACTACTTGTGTTTCACCGAACCTTTCCATTGAATTAGTCCATATATGGGTAACATAAGCCAGAATATCACCAGTGGATCGACACTGACGGAATCCATACTGGCGATCGTTGATCAGACGGAAGGTTTCTAGGTAGTTTAAGAGTTGGCGGTTAATTGGTTTCTCCATTAATTTAGAAAGAGTAGAAGCATTTGCAATTGGACGATAATTGGATGGGAGGGATTTGTCACCCTTTTTTAGGAACTGGCTGGATATGAGCAAATTATTTCCAAGCAGAAGGAAAAATACCTTTGGAATAAAAAAGTGAAAAAAGGCAGCAAAGAATATGAGTAAGTTCAGGAGCACAGGTTTGAGAACAAGTGGAGAAATACCATAGGGATCTGGAGCTTTCTTAGCATCAAGATTCGTCAAAATCCTTCTGACATCCTTTTGACATTATTAAAGGCCTCCGTAGCCGAGAGGGCACAAGCGGGAGTGCAGTAGCACAGGCTCTTTACGTAGACCGGGATTCAAGCCCCTGACTGCTGAATACGGTCGATCTGCCAACCGGCAATGGACCAGCGTGGCAGATTATGGTCCATTTCCCTCAGCATGAATTGTTGAGGAGGCGTCTATCCTGCAGTGGGTTGATAATGGCTGCACTTTTTTTTTACATGAGTTGGAAGAAAAAATTGGATGATAGCAGTTCAGCTTTATCCTTCGCCGAAGTGACAACAGAACCATCTGGTTTTGACAGAGGTGGGAGCGGAGAAGTGCAAAAGTTGCAGCTTTGGCAAGAGACTAGAATGCTTGGCTACCAATAGGACAAGAAGCAATTTTTCTACTCTTAGCCTGTTCAAACTGTAGTTTGGGCTGATTAATATCTGCTTTACAATTGTTGCGAGCTTTGGTGTAGGCATAAAATGAAACTGAAGAATTAGACACAAGCCAATTACAATATGCAACATTCATCTCTGGAACAGCCTTAGCACATTTATTGGAAAACCGAGGTTTAGATAAAGGATGAGGTTTTGAAGTGGAGTGTAGGATAAAGGATTCCATTCCTGCAAGAATATAAGGTATAAGGTATAAGGTATAAGGTATGTTAGTGTCTAACGGCTCCTGGGATTTCTCCCATCTGCGCGGGTGTACATTGTATCGGGGCCAGAGATTTGAAGTGTGTGGGGGTCATGTGCTGTATATTGTGTTGTGCCCTTTGTTCCTCCGGTCGATTAGCCGCCGAGCCCCTAGTGGGACCCGACGTTACCCCCTGCAAGAATAGTTTCACTGACACGATCTGAGCAAACCTTGACATCAGAAGTTTTGAAACAGTAATCCGACCAAGGAAAAGAAGAAAAAAAGTCTCGCAGGTCATCCCATTTTGCATTCTTGTAATGCTAAACAATACGAGGTTGGGAATAGCCATGAGATAAAGGCTCCATTGGAGAAGAGACAATCACCAAGTTGTGATCTGAGGTGCCTAAAGGACCTCAGATCTCACTTCGACCGTGTACTTAGAAGGGTTTTTTATGAGAAGAAGATCAAGCGTATTGGCTATATTCTTGTAAGTAAACGAACAATCTATGCAAGGACATTAGTAATTGCAAAAGCCTCAGCATCTCGAGCAGCTGGGTCAATAAGACTAGAAAACGGAAGCCAGCTGGAGTTGTGAACATTAAAGTCAACAAGGAAAATTACCTCATTGTTAGGAAAGTTGGACTGGAGAAAGTCATGTTGCAAAGAGAGAAAGTCAAAGAGCTCCAAGTGATTAGTGGAGTTGGGAGAACGGTAGAGACAACAGATGAATTTGACACAATGAGGTAGAGAGATTTTAAGCCAGAGAAGATCAAAGAGAGGAGATTCCAAATTGCCAAGTCTCCGACAGGGAATATCAGAACGGACATCTACACAAGTACCACCTTTGAGGAGAAAGGAATCATACAGCGAATAATTTGGGCATCTCAGATGAGCATTAGTTGAATCAACCGGTAACTGAGATTCTGTTAGAAAACGTACATGGGGTTTGGCAGACTGCAAGTGGAAATGGACCTCGAAATACACACTACTCGGACTCCCTCCAGTCACTATCTGGCAGAGTAGAGGTAGCAAGATTATACACTAGCTGATCCGGAAGCCTCTTAGAGACTTACCAATAGGTTCGGTCCTATGTACTAACTAGCGGCCGGCCTGTGAACACCGTTTCAGAGCTGTACCCTCGAAATGTAAGGAATATTGTATCTTGCCACGATGTTCATCATAACCTCAAAAGTCATTAGTCACACTGCATGATGGAAGAGAAAGGGATGGGTTAACCGGAACTTAGCTCTAGAGACTAAACATGGGTTCCACCACTTCAAGCCTCCAATAAGCAAAGTGGTGGTATTGTACCGGTTGATGAGAATCATCTGCCACCTAATACTGCCTGGTAACATAGAGGGGGCATTCTTCCATGTGGTGTGGGCGCCACACTTCGACCACTGCTTACGTTGGTTCACACCTGGGTGGTCACCCACCATGTATGGAGGTTATACCCAGTATTGCTAACAGTCCCACCGTCGTGAAGGTGCAAGCAGAGGATTTCTCTGTCATAGACCGTCCGGACCTCGCCGAAATTGGGTCCACTTGACTTGAGTGTCACCCGAATATCAGTTCCATCAGCGTTTTAGACTCCCAGGTAGCAAGTACAGCTTGTTTGGTTGTGGTAGTCATCTGATTTCTGATCTTCTGAGGCAATAAAATATTTTATATCATCTGCGTATTTGATGAAGTTCTTCTTGTTCTGGGCTAAGAAGGGTTCAATGGCTGTGGCAAAAGTGGCAGACAAGACTCCTCCTTGCGGGACACCTTTATCAACCTCATACGTTGCGCACATGTTTTCATTTATCACCGTAATTTGTCTGCGCCGAATAGCGCTCTTTAATAAATGGAGGGCATTTCCTGTAATGAGAAACTAGTCCCGCAGAAATCCATCCCAGCTCTCATGAATATGAGAGCTCGGATGGATATGTTATCATACGCGGCTGCCACATCTAAAAAGACTACGTCCAACTGCTGCTTGCTGTTTAGTGCTTGCTGGATCCTTAGCAGTGTCCCCATGAGGTTGGTGATGGTTGTTCTCTGTGGAAGGTATTCTGGCCTGTGCTTAAAGCAATGATCGATAATGGTGTGCAGGACTGTTTTTTCAAAGAAGAACCGACAGCGATTGGTCTGAAATCTTACAGATTTTGGGTTTTTTATTTTGGGGATAGGTTTTACAAAATAGTTTTTCCACAGCTTAGTAGTACATCGATGATGTACTACTACAGATATTCCGACATACTACACATGTACTACAGATTTTGATCATAAATAATGGGAAATTACCTGGCCCAATTGTTGCTTTAATTGGGAGGCTATTGATTGCACTTTTTAAGTTGTCTCTGCTAATACTGATGTCCTTTAAATATTCATTGTTAGTGACAATCCAATTACTATTGATAGATTCCTTAAACCTCTTGATTACATCTTGTACCATGTTACTGTTTGCTTCGCTGTCAATTTGGTTTTCTTTGAGGGATATTCCGAAAGTGGCTTCGCTCCATCCCTTAAAGGATGTCTGCGTTATTTCATTCACGAGGTTTTTTTTGCTGACAATTCTTTTGCCTTTTTTCAGTTTTGCTTTAGCCATATCTGTGTGTGCCCCTTTCTTTACCTTCATGAAACGTGCTCTTTCATGTTTGTACGGGGTGTGGTCCTCTAGATGCCCAGTTCTTTTCTATTTCCTGAACAATTATTGTTTATTTTTGAAAGTTACTTTCAACTGTGCGTTGAACTAGGGTTTTGCTCTGTCTGATACTTTTATTTCCTTCGACGCTCCTTCTTGAGCCATATGCATGAGTGATTGTGAGAGCGCTGATAAGGCATCATCAGTGCTCAAAAGGTATAGGTTTTGCCAATTATATGCCATCAGATGTTTCAGAATGACGTCACTTTTAATATATTTTGATGAGGAAATTATATTTGTTTCACTTTTTGGATGCGGATCAGTTTGACGGATGTACCGGATTCTTCTTAAAGTGTCTTCACACGTGAGTGGTTGGTGATCCGAAGTGAATTTCATGTAGGTATTCCTCAACTTTATATCTGGGGTATATGAGTCCAGGCACTGAGTTCCTCTTGATGCTGGTGTTTTCAATTGGATCATGTTTAAAGCTTTCGTTGTATCGTCCAACTCACTTTTTTGCCTCCCGATGTTTTGGTAGTGGCATATTTAGGTCCCCCATTATGATTGTGTCTGTGTTCGTGCTCAGGTTTGTGGTGAGCCACGTAAGAAGCTCGACTCTGTTTTCTTTAGTGTGCTCCGGTGGTAGGTCTATTACGCCTAATTGAAATCTCCTCGTTTCCGTACCAAAAGTGACAATGATAGCCTCGAAAATTTTCGATTACGCTTCAGGTTCGTTGACTAATGAGAATCCTTTCTTGAAAAGAATCATTACACAGCCTCCTCTTTTACTCTCTCTTCCATTTGCGATACAATTGTAACTTTATGTGAGACCAAGGAATGACATCCAATTGGGCATATAAAATAGCTCCTGAGATTGTAAATTGGCTGGGGAGTGATTGTGTTAAACCATCTCAGCATCCAGCACTCTAAACCCAGAAAAGCCTTGATGCTAGCATCTGGGGAAGAAGATCAAATCTGAGTTGTGTAGAGAGAGAGAGATGGGGATGACGCAACTTAAAATATATTGTTTCACAAGGTCAGGGTTCTTGATACCTACCAGCTCCTGTCTGGAGGTCCATAGTGCTGATTTCCAAATGAAATGTATTTATGTATTCATAGAAGAGGAAGAGATACACACAGTGTGAAAACTGTAAATATTATTTTATTTTATCAAAAGAAGCGAACGCAGCCATCAGGGGGCGAAGCTCCCTAGATGTTATTATTATTATTATTATTATTATTATTATTATTTCTCCCTGATTGGGGGATTCCATTCCGTGACAGGTACTGCTACCAAGCACACAGGATGGTTGTAATTTCTGGTATTACTGTTGGTCGAGGAAATCTCTGACTATCCAACAGGTGTTCAGGATTGCGACTTACTGGAGTTCCTTGTAGGTGTTCTTCGGTAGACCTATTGCTGCTAGGTTGCTATGTAGAGTCTTTGGCACCATACCAGTGGTCGACACGATGATCGGGATGTTCGTTACTTCTTGCATATGCCACATTTCTTGACCACATGTCTCAGGTTCGTGTTTTTTTTTTTTTTTTTTTTTTTCCTTAGTTGTTGCCGCATAGGCTTCTGTGGCCATAATGCATCTCCCAAAGTTTTTGCATTTTACTCTGATTCAAGCCCGAGGCGGGATTCGAACTCGCGAGTATCCGCTGCAATATAAGGCCGTCCACACGGAGGAGGACACCCCATGGGCAGCAGATTTTGAACTTCTCCCCAGAGGCTTTTTATACAGACTGAAAAGGCAGATTGAGAACGAATTTCTTGGAATAACCATCAACCTTCGAGAAGATGCTAAAAGAGAAAGAAGGAGACTGTGGAACGAGTTAGTAAACATTTGGCAGTCTCGATGGGACACAGCTCCCGTTGGTGCAACAACGAGAAAATTTATACCACAAGTTTCATTTCTCCTCGATAAACGTGTTCGATTGTGGTTCTGCATGGACATATTCACGTCGTACCTGTTGACAGGACATGGATCGATGAACCAGAGTCTTCTTAGGTTCAATTTATCACAAACAGACCTCTGTTCGTGTGGATCACCAGAGAGTTGGGATCACATCCTGTTTCATTGCTCCCTGTATGACGATCTCAGACTTCCTCTTCAAGCACTTACTAATTTTCAATCAGGACAGGAGTCGTCTCTGCTTCAAAGCTCGGAGTCATTTCAGATTCTTCAGGCTTTCGCTCAAGGCGTATTTCTTCGAAGGCGTTCAGTGTCGACAGATCTCAACAGAATGCAGCACAACGGTCCTGCTGATGCATAGCTGGTTAGATCTCCCTTAATAATACATAAACTCAAATCCTCAAGAAATGAAATTTTCCTCGGCCTGCAGACAAAATTAAGTGCTTTCTTCCTTTTTTTTTTTTTTTTAATTTTATTTTTTTTATTTATTTTATTATTTAGTTACATAAATGTTTTATTTTAATAATTTTGGTTCCAAATCCAGCACCACGGGTGATCCTTTTTTTTTTTTTTTTTTTTTTCCCTCTGGAATGGGCCCCCAGAGGATCCTGGCCTACCTTCTGACAACATTAGGTGGGTCAGAGTCTCTCTTGAGACAGTACGTGCTTTACATGGACTGGCCCACCTTCCCGTGGTGTGGACGAGTACCCAGAATCATCTGTCCAGGTGACTGATGCTTCTGGGTAGCCAAGCGGCCAGAACAGAACAACAGAACACACACATAATACACACAAACCGACGTCACACACATATCTGGCCCATTTGTAGTGCTACTGTTCTTCACAGAGATACGAGGCGGAGTTGAACAAACGTTCTAGGAGCCGCCCTTTACATATACACATGTCCACATGTCCACATGTCCCCAACCAATGTGGATCAACTAATCCAGACTCCAGACAATCTTTGCTCCCTGCAGGCCTTTGTATCTGGCATTTTTACCCGGCGAAAGACCTTGTATGCCAATGCCAACCAAAACCAGACAAACAATTCTGCAGCCTAGATTTCACACTTGTGAAGGGGAAGACTAAATTCAAATTTTTATTTATTTATTTATTTATTTATTTTTATTTATTTATTTTTATTATTTTTTATATTTTTTATTTATTTTTTATTTTATTATTTAATTATTATTTTTTATTTAATTCTTATTTATTTAATTATTAATATAATTATTATCGTTTTTTTGCTCAATTTGCCATACTATCAATTTTTTTTTTATTTCTCATACATATATCACTTTATTATTATAATATATTACAATGTATTACCTTTATTATAATACATTACCTGCACGCACCACTATCTTATTATTATTTTTTATTTTTATTTTATTTTATTATTTTTATTTTTTACAACCTGCACCACGGGTAGTTTCTTTCTTTTTTTTTCTTTTTTTTTCTCCTGTCTTCCCTCTGGAATGGGCCCCCAGAGGTTCCTGGCCCGCCTGCTGACAACACCAGGTGGGTCAGAGTCTCTTTAGAGACGGTACGTGTTTTATTGGGACTGGCCCACCTTCCCGTGGTGTGGACGAGTACCCAGAATCATCTGTCCAGGTGACTGATGCTTCTGGGTAGCCAAGCGGCCAGAACAGAACACACACATAATACACACAAACCTACGTCACACACATCTGGCCCAATTGTAGTGATACTGTTCTTCACAGAGATACAAAGCGGAGTTGAACAAACGTTCTAGGTGCCGCCGTTACATATACACATGTCCACACCAAAATAGCAGCTCTCCAAATTATAGCAGGCACCCTCCCTCTCCACCTTTACACAATCTACAAGGGGCTCTGCTATCGAATTAAAAAAGGTATTCTGGCAACGATCCTGGATATAAAACTCTCACTAACTACGGATATAAAGCAGGAGAAATCTCGATGTCTCAATAAACTCTTCAATGTATGGCAGACCAGATGGGATTCTTCTACTGTAGGGGTTGTAACTCGGAGTTTTCTTTCGGAGGTAACCTTTGAAACCACTAAAAATAACGCCCGATGGTTCTCCCTCAGCCTCGAATCTTCCTTTCTCATTACCGGAGACGGTTCTCTAAATGAGAAACTGCATACACTGGGACTCATCGACACTCCCTACTGCTTTTGCGGACAAAGTGATATGTACCCAGAACAACCCCGAAGCCTTCCAGACCTTTGCAGCTGAGGTATTTGCCTGAAGGAGGACACTGATCGCCAATCACCGACGTGGAAATGTCGATCATTAACAATTCCACTGCCAACTGAAAGTCACTCCTTCTACTGACTGTTCTTTTTTTTCTAACCTCCGTTCTGCACTGTTTCCGGGTCCTACCCTAGAACTAGGAGCAGCCTTGGCTCACCGTTTCTTCTTTCTCACTCTGTGCAGGATAGATAACCACTCTTCCATTTTTTTTTTTTTTTCTTTTTCTTACTTTCTCTCTGCTGGTACCCCGACTTACATCTTCCTCTTCACTGTGGGATTAAAATTATTCATTTATTCTGTAATTATTATTATTTTTTTCATTTACTTAGCTTCATTTTTTTTTTTTTTTTTTTTTTTTTTTTACTCGCGCTCTGTTCTGACACCTGGGATTTGGGCTGTCATTGGTGCCAGACAGCTCTCTCTTTCTTTTTTTTTATCACAGGGAATTTATTTATTTATTTTATTTTTTATTACTATTTTTTTAAATTTTTTATTTTTATTATTTTTTATTTATTTATTTAATATATTTTCTTTTTCACCACGGGGAATTATTATGATTATGTATTTATTTATTATTATTTTTTAGTTATTATTATTATTATTATTATTATTATTATTATTATTGTATTGTATTGTATTGTATTAATAATAATAATAATAATAATTTTTGCTAGTTGTAAGTTGTTAAATTCATTCTTTTGTTATTTATTTTGTGAAAGTGCTTTATCTGAAACGTCTTGTATTGACTACTCCAAAGTTTTGCAAAAATGAATCAAAATAATAATAATAATAATAATAATAATAATAATGAAAATTATTATTTTCATTATTTCAAAGGAAAAATGGATCTGAATTCTAATGGCTCTTGAATCTTCAAGAGCCATTAGAATTCAGAGACTATTATAAAATAGACTCTTTTATTGTGAATAATTGAAATTTCCTGAAATCTAGATTTAAAGTAAAATTAAGACGTCAGGTATGCTTTTTGAGGAATCACAGATTTTCAATTCACCTTACATTTTATAAATAATCAAAATATTCAAGCTCTTATAATTGATAAAAAAACAGTTCTTTATGGTAGCTCTAAATATCAGGTCACTAATAAAAAATTGGTTTAACTTCTTGCAATATATAAATGCAATTAAAGAATATATCTCATGTATAGTTTTAACAGAAGCTAACATAAAAAGTGATGAAATTTCCAATTATAACATACAAGATTATGATAAGGTCTATATATTGAAAGAGTTGAGAAGGGGTGGAGGAATAATAATATACTATAGAACATGCTTTAGGGCAATACAGGTTTACCACTTAACTCAGTCTTGTAAAAACTGCTGTGTCGAATTATTAGGAGAAGACCCAGAAAACACATTCATGATTTGTGCTTTTTACAGGCCACCATCACATTCAATAAACAGCTTCCTAATAGAATTGGAAAACATTATTTTGCAATGGGACGACATACAAACAGATAAGACCATACTAGTAGGAGATTTTAATATTAATTTACTAACCGATTGAACTGATAATGTGATACCCAGATACTCTGCAATCTTAAACAATTATGGATTTGAACATACATTATTTGGAATAACTAGGCAACAAAGGATGGAGGGTAATAGAACAGTCAGCTCTTGTTTGAACCACCTAATTACAAATATCAAGTTGAAGTACGCTAATTCCTACATAATATTACATCAACTTTCAGATCACAGAACATGTATACTAATAGTAGATATGTATTCAAAACAGCATCCATATGAAGAAATAAAATTAACAAATGCTACGAAGAAAAATTATTTATCAACAGGTAAACTGAAACAGAACACAGAAAACATGTTAATACAAAATCAAGCATCATACACAACAAATGTAAATGTTTTTTTCAAATACGATAATACAAATTATAAACAATTCGAGGTTTAATACCGAGAGAAAATTTAATCACACAGCCAACAACACAAAAACTGGGAGTAGCAGGATTAAGCTTAGGAAACCTTGGATGACTAAAGAAATAGAGCTAATGGTACAAAGGGATAAATATTTCAGGAAGTATAGAAATTGTCCATCAAAGAAAGAACATTATCACAATTATAAAACACTAAGAAATAAAGTGACAGGTGTGATAAAAAAAGCAAAAAAACACTTATTACAATCATCTATTCATGGATAAGCAGATAACACAAAAGGATAAATGGAGCATTATAAATAACATGTTAAGTACAAGGAAGAAAAAGTCAAGAATAATCCAAATTAAAACACTAGTAGAACAGATTTCTGGTGCAAACAAACAATATGAGGCTGCAAACAGGTTTGCCAAAGCTGTATTAGATCTCAACAGATATTTAATACATTATTGCCAAGATTCCTTTACTCAACAAGATAGGCTTCCTCAGATAATGAACTCTTGTGTATTCTTAGCTCCACATTATACTGAGATTCTTAAAATTATAGAATAATTAAAGAACAAGAAATCTTACGGACTGGGCTGTATTACAGTAACCGAGGTAAGGAGAAACAAAGAACAGTTCTCTGTTCTCTTGGTGGAGCTAATAGCACGGATGTTAGAGTCGGGAAGCTATCCTACACATTTACTCTCATTTAAGATAATTGCTATATATAAAAGGGGACCACCTGATGACTTTTGCAATTACAGACCAATAACAATACAGTCAATTTTAAATAAGATAATAGAGAATAATATATTTTCCCATATAAGAAAATATTTACATCAATATGGACTGTTAAAAAACTCTCTATTCTCATATCAGAAGGGCCAGAGCACACAGACATTATTAGAGACTTTAGTAGACTCTTTTAACTTACATTTAAACAACAATAACTTCATATTGATTTTATTTATAGATTTTACCAAAGCATATGACCTAACTGATATCCCAATATTGCAACAGAAATTACTGAAATATGGTATAAAGGGAAGACTCAATGAACTCCTAGCAAATTATTTAACCAAGAGAAAAATAACAGTAGAAGTAGAAAATACAAAGGGAAAATCTTATAATGTAAAGAGAGGAGTACCTCAGGGCACACATGCTGGGCCAATCATGTTCAACATCTATATAAATTACATATATTCGAAGTAATTAAGAACTCCTTCATAAAAATTTATGCAGATGATATAATCTTATATAAAATAGGAAAGAACCCAACAAAAATGGCGAATGATTTACAACAGGACGCAATACATTTACAAACTTGGTTGCACGATAATAAATTAGCACTCAGCTTTGAAAAAACAAAATTTTTGGTAATAAGACCTCCTCATCAAACCTTGGACATTCAACCCTCTATCAAATTGCACAAACGTGATTGCCTACACGATCAGAATTTCAAGAATTGCAAATGTCTGACTGTGGAAGAAGTCTCAAATCATTGTTACCTTGGGTTATGGATTGACTACAGTCTAAGTTGGGTAATGCATATAACAAACTTGTACAAAAAAATGAGATTTTATGTGTACTTTTTCTACTACAGAGAATAAGTTAAATCTTAGAACAAAAGTTACCTTATTTTATGCATTAGTGGACTCCCAACTCAATTATTTAGTAAATATATGGGCACGAGCAAATAAAACAAGGGCAATAAGAGAAATAAGGGCAATAAGCAACTTAATGAATAGGATTCTGAAACTTTTAATGGGGACGAACTCTTGGAATGACCTGAACAAGAGAAGGCAATTTTTGTTGAAACATAAAATACTGTATCCAGTTCAAAAACTGAAGTTAAATCTATTCTTAAAAAATTGTAACACTATTTTTGAATAGTCGAATCTGCAAAGAAATGTCTCACAAAATTTAAGGAACCCAAAAGCAATTACTTTGCCTCACCCTAGGATACTAAATAGATTTGGAGATAGGCACACAATGAATACAATAAACAACTTGTTGGCTAGCATTGATTTCAGGCTCAGGAGAAGTTACCCCATCTCCAAATTAAAATTCCTAATAAGAAAATTCTTGATACTCAATGACACAGTAGATTAGAATTGATATGCAGATAAACTACTACCTCTGTTTACAGTGTGGAATGACTTCATAGTCTTTTCTGTAAGATAACAAATTTGTACAAAACTGTTGTAAAGGAAGAATTACAACTTGTTGTCAAGAAATTTACTTTTCTTAACAAGTTCATTTATTGTAAACGAATTCTCTTGATAAATAAAATTGTATTGTATTGTATTATTATTTTTTTTTCACCACGGGAAATATATTTTGTTTTTGTTTTTAGTTTATTTATTTATTTACTTTTTATTTATTATTTTTTATTATTATTATTTTTTATTTTATTTATTTATTTTTTCCTTTCTGGAATGGGCCCCCAGAGAAATCTGGCCCACCTTTTGGCAGCATCAGGTGGTTCAGAGTCTCGTATCGAGACAGTACGTGCTCCATTGGGACTGGCCCACCTTCCCGTGGTGTGGACGAGTACCCAGAATCATCTGTACAGATGATTCTGGGTACTCGTACACACACATAATACACACAAACCTACGTCACACACATAATACACACAAACCTACGTCACACACATAATACACACAAACCTACGTCACACAGATATCTGGCCAGTTTGTAGTGATACTGTTCTTCACAGAGATACGAAGAGGAGATGAACTCACGTTCTCGCAGCTTCCCTTAACAAAACACACACACACACACACACACACACACACACACACACACACACACACACACACACACACACACACACACACACACGCACACCAAAATCACTGCAACAAAAATAACTGAACTGTGCAGGACGTGGGCTGCCTGTGCCCAACTCATTACAGCACTAGGCTCCCTATATGTAGTGGCCCATTACAGCAGGCTAGGACAGGAAATTGAAACCACAATCAACTACCTGCGCCGTCTCCAAAACACTCTACCGAATGAAAAAATAATTATAGGAGCGGATGTAAACTGTCGCTCTCCACTATGGCACAGCGTTACTGCCGACAGAAGAGGAACAGCAAATAGGCAGCAACTCGAAATCTATCTGATAGGATCCCAATTTGTTGTACTGAACCAACCGCACCAGCTGCCAATATTCTGCAACACCCTCTGGGAGGCCACCATCGACATCACCCTAGCAACTAGGAACCTGGCGAACCACGTGACCGAGTGGAGGGTGGAAGACGCTTGGACCACCTCGGACCATCGGGTCATCACCTGCAAAGTAACAAGAACGCTGCCAAGAACAACAGCAAATATACAAACACCCCACAGATGCGCATTTGCCAAGGCAGATTGCAGATTGGCCCCAATACAAAGAGCTACTAACTACAGTGGTTAACAAGAAACCTGCGTCTCTGGATCCACAGAATAATCCGAACGAACTGCAGAAGGCAACTACTAAATTGATGATAGATATCAGCAACCAAACTATCAGGAAGAAACACCCCTGGCTGGGCCCAGTCCCCTGGTGGACTCGGGACATTGCCATGCTCCGGCGACAAAGGAACAAGAGTAGGAAGGACTTTCAGAGGGCCCCGAAGAACATGGCCAGCAAATGAGGTTGAAACCCTCAGGCAAAGATATAGACAAATAAGAAACCGGTTCACTGACGCCATAAAGACAAGTAAAAGACGCTCTTGGGAGTCCTTGGTCTCCACAGCAGGGAACACTAACCCCTGGGGCATTGTCTACAAGGTGACAACAATAGACTGCCTGGGGGGAGGTGATTGCTACCACTAGGACTCGGGGGGGAAACCGCACCACAACCTGGGAGCAGTCGGTGAATAACATACTCGACACAATATATCAAGAAACCAGATATGCTAACCATGCCAGCTCAGCAACAGACTTGGGACAGAAACGATAACTACAGAAACCAGAAGATTGAGCCCCCCCCTTCACCCTGGATGCACTCAGCGTGGCCACTAGTAGGATCAGAAATAGAAAATGCACGGGCCTCGATCTTATTGAGCCTGAAATACTCAAGAAAACGATGGAATACAAGCCGCACCTACTTCTCACACTATACAATATATGCTTGGAAACAGGACTTTTCCCAACTGCATGGAAAACAGCAAATTTAAAACTAATACTGAAAAATCCTACCAAAAATCCAGAATTTCCGGATTCATATCGACCCATCGCACTGCTCCCAGTGGCAAGCAAATTGTTTGAAAGATTACTCCATGTGAGAGTTATAAAACACTATGAAGCGGCAGGCCTACATGCCAGAAACCAGTATGGCTTCAGACCAGGATCCTGAACTGTGGACACACTGGGAAACTTGCTAAGGATATTCCAGGATTGTAGACGAAAGTATCTGCTGCTCATCTCTGTTGACTTTGCTGGAGCGTTTGATTCACTTTGGTGGCCAAGCGTCCTGGCAAGGTTGAGGGAGACTGAGGTGCCTCTTAACCTCTACAACGTAATTGAAAGCTATTTAACGCAAAGAGTGGAAATCAACGTACACTATCAAAAAATAACAAGAGAGGTGCACAGAGGATGTCCGCAGGGGTCGGTGCTGAGGCCGCTCCTGTGGACAATGGTCCTTGATGAATTCCTGACGACGGACCTGGGTTCTGTGGCAGCACACGCCTTCGCGGACGACTTGACATTGACGGTAGAGACGGACTCCAGGGCCCAATTGGAGAAGCTGGCATATCAGGCACTACAGCGGCTGCAGCAATGGGCATCAAAGAACCAGCCGAAAATATCGTCTACAAGACCTCATCGATCCTCCTAAAGGGGACTCTACAATTACGACGACCCCCGCAAATTAAAATCAACAATGTAACCATCAAAGCTGTGAGCCAACTGAAGTATCTGGGCGTTATCCTAGATAAAAACCTGACGTTCCAGCCGCATCTGAAATACATAAGGAAAAAAAATCAGAGAATACTCTGGACTGGTAACCAGAATCACAAGGAAAGATTGGGGACTGAAGAACAAAACACTGATGCTTTTCTATATAACAACCTTCCTGCCAGCAATCACCTACGCAGCAGTGGTGTGGTATCCAAAAACGACACTGATAGTCAACAAAAGAACACTAGAAATGACCCAAAGGACTATACTGCTATCAACAACGCGCGCTTGCAACACGGTAAGTACTCCAGCATTTCAGGTACTTGCTGGAGCGCTCCCTCTGGACCTTGAGGCAGTTCGGGCGGAGCTACTGTTTTTGCTGGCCAGGGGAGTGGCCGCTACCCACGAAGGATACACGACTGACCCGGCGGGCAACCTAGAAAATGAAACAATTAGGCTACAGATCCACCTCCTAGATCTTTGGCAGAGAAGGTGGACAGAGACTACAAAAGGCAAAGTAACAAAAAGATTTCTACCAGACCTCCGGAAAATATACCCAAAGAAGCCACCGTGGTACTTCCCAGGGTACCATATAACAACACTCTTAACCGGACACGGACCCTACAAGGAGAAGCTGTTCGGCTTCGGACTCGTTGAGGACCCAAACTGTTTGATTTGATTTGGGTTTTGTTGGCGCATCAGCAACTAAGGCTATAATGCGCCAAATACACCCAAACTGTATGTGGGGAAAGCGAAATCTGGAGCTACATCGTTATGATTGTCAACTCCTTCTTCAATAAAATTCTGGTTGAGTCTCAGACAGCTTTTAATGCTATGAATGTGTTTGCTTCTCGTGCATTTAAAAGAAGAACCGAAATTAGGTCCTAGTTTTACTGTTCCTGCGAGTCCTTGGATCCTTTATTGGATTAGGAAAGAAATATCTCTCATTTTTGATTGGATTCTATATTTGCAACTGATTAGTATCATAAAGTGCTACACTATACTTTCCTGGATTTTATAATAGACTTGTTCTTGATGTGAAACTGTTTTCTGCAGAATAGGTTTTTACTGTATAAGGAATTTTGCTCTACTCATCGAGATGCTACTTTTGGAATTAATATTACTTTGTGAGTGAATACCACATACAAATTGTATTTAGGCAAGAACTTTTTAAAACATAATTTTGAACCCTGCCTAATGTGATCTCATCTAGGATTTGGACATGTATATTACTTTTGCGTTAACCCTGAAACATTTTATTTATTGGGCCAGGTTATGGCATTACCCTGGCATTACATTGGACGAATCTGTACATAATATATATTCTGCTGTGTTCCTGAAGAAGAGGATATTGTACATATTGCACATAGTGTCTTTCTGTGGAGCTTTTCAGAATTCGTGGAATTTGCTTTCACTGTTTTTTTTTTTTTTTGTTTGTTAGAAGATCAATCATTTCTTCAACAACTGAAGACGTTCTGCCTACAAGGGGTTAGGCAAACTGTAATTAAGATGTTTTGCTGATCCTAGTTCCTAGGATGGGATTTTCCATGAGATAGGTCTCCATGGTTAGAGAAGTTAGTCCAATTCTCCACTTCTTCCTACTTTATTCTTGCTTAACTTCTTCTCACTTCTAACTATTGGAGAGTCCCTCTGTTGATTCTCCTCTATTCTATCCATTTGCCTCCCCAGATCCCAAACTTCTCCCTCTGTATTCCTCTTTTTCCACTTCACTCTCTTTTTCGGGCACTCTCAGGTGTTATGCCCTGGGCTTGCCCAGCAGGAGATAATTGATCCTGGCCGCCTCCACGTGGCGGGGATGGGGGGTGAGTCGTAGTGACCAGGTGTTACTGCTTCTTACCTGCTAAGAGCCAGGTACCGGCCGATAACATAACAACAGAACACATCATAACACTTACACGTCCAACACACTGCATACAATTGGCCGGTCTTGGCATAAGCTTCAACACAAGAAGTACAATAGCGGCTTATGGGGGAAACCCCTGGGATCCGCCACAACAACACATGAATATCCCTGAATATCCCTGTCAACTCCTTCTCCGCTAGAGGACACTGCCTTGACAACTTACAAATCCTTTAAGGGTAGGAACACTGCTGGTACCATTCTGGTGCGGGACTGCTGGCACTCATCGAGTGCGGGATACTGCTGCAAACCCCTTATAGGGTAGGATCAGCCGGCACCGTTCTGGTGCGGGATTGGTGGCACTCTGGAGAACTTCTGAGTGCGGGATACAGAGTCCATTGGCCTCTGGTGATCATGGAGGGGCACCTGTCCCCTGCTACTTTAACTCCCACCCCCAGATCCCTATTTTCACCTCACAAAGAGCGGACTGCTCCTTAACTCCAGTCCGTCCTCCTTTCCCTCTTTCTGTTCCTTCTAACTCGTACTCCTGCTCTGTTTTCTTCCCCCCCCACTTTTTTATTTTTTTATTATTATTATTTTTTTTATTTTTTATTATTATTTTTTATTTATTTATTTATTTATTATTTTTTTATTTTATTTTATTTTATTTTTATTTATTTATTTATTTATTTATTTATTTATTATTTTTTTATTTTATTTTATTTTATTTTTATTTATTTATTTATTTATTTATTTATTATTATTTTTTTATTTTATTTTTTTATTATTTATTTTTTATTTTATTTTATTTTATTTTATTTATTTATTATTATTTTTTTATTTTATTTTTTTATTATTTATTTTTTATTTTATTTTATTTTATTTTATTTATTTTTATTATTATTTATTTTTTTTTTTCACTTGACCTTTGTCAGGAAGCTTAGGCAACCCTGGCAAAGGCCAGCCAGAGTATAATGGGCAGCCTGGCTCACCTCCCAGTGGTGGTGGCGGGCAACGTGGGGTCCCACTAGGGGCTCTGCGGCCAAGCAGCCAGAGACACAACAACAAAACATAACACTACTCTGACAGAAACCAGACATTACGCTTTTTCTGGCTTTTACAGAGATTCTGTACTTCTTCACAAAGTACCATGGTGCAGATGTGGGAAACCACAGGTGGCGCCTTTCACAAAACACTATGCTACTATGCCACTATGTCAACACTATGAAGACCTCAGAGGGCTACTAATAACAAGGTTGAGATACCTCCCAAAAGGACTGGAGCACCACTTCCTGGACACTGAGGATGAATATAGGGCGACCAGTATTCGCAAGACCTATTCACCAGGAGAAAAACACTAATAGCTATTTACAGCAACATACATTTACTTTTTTTTTACATAGAAATTGACAAAAATCGCCGCCAAGTGTGACAGAAAACTGAAACCCCGCAGGGGACCAGTACTTGGACAAGAAGGGTGCGGATCACACAGAAAAGAAAAGCAAGGACGGGGCTCGCCCCATGTGAGACAAAACAGAACAGAACGCAGCACAGCTACAAACAGCCTCATGGCGATCTGAAGAGGGCACCCTAGCCCTCTTCATCTATTATTCCCACTTCCTTTGGGGGAGGTTACATTTTATATTCCCTCTCCTCCACTCCCAAACTTCTACTCTGGTGAGCATGGGCATGCCCCACTGAAAACGACAACAATGACTATGATTTTACTGGATGAGATCTAGATCCCATTAGTGACACCATCCCACACTGACATCCTGATTATTGAACCAGCAGTGGACGGGATCCTATCCCAACACTAATCAACTATTGGACGGGACATTGTCACGAACCTGACGAAGCCACAGCTTTGCTGCATACACGCGATGTTGGCGATCTGAGTTGGCTCCCTTGTTCGGCCCTTTCTTCTCCCTCACCCCGGCGGGGGGAGGTGACGGCTTTTCTGTCTCCTCCCCTCCTCCTCGCCGACCACACTCTTCCCTCTTGTGGGGCATGGCATGCCCCACTGATTCCACCTGCGGTCGTCTTCCCTATTGACCTCATTCTTCTGTCTTTATCCCCCCAATCTTCATTCTCCCTACCCAACTCTATCTCTATGTAAGCGAATGTCCGACACGCCAAAAATAACCGTATCTAAATTACGCTGTTCGCCCACCATTTTGGCTTTTACAATTCTAGCGCAATATCCTAATGCAAATTTTATTTTTTTTTTTTTTTAAGTCCTAGCTACTGAAATCTCAGGAAACTAGGTGGCGTGACCTGCCAGAATGCAAATTTAAACTGGTGGTTACCTAGTCTGCCTCCACGGGGCGAAGTGCGGGCAATGTTGAGTCTCAGCGGGGATCACCCAGAACATTCAGCAATTAGAGCTGCCAACAGCAATTATATAGCAAAACAGCAAGCCGACCCATTCACACTAGAAGAACTGGGAACGGTCCTTAAAAACATTAATGTCAAAAAGTGTCCAGGCCTTGACCTAATAGAATACATCTTCACCATTCGCTTTCACACACTGTGGCCGCGCCATCTACTCCTTCTCTTCAATAAATGCTTGGATGAAGGATGCTTCCCAAAAGAATGGAAGTTTGCCCTCATTCGCCTCATCAAGAAGCCTCACAAACCACCAACAGACCCGCGCAGCTTCCGGCCTATTGCCCTGCTGGCTAACCTTGGTAAGGTCCTTGAGCGACTCATGGCTCTCAGGCTTGTCTCCATGCTACAAATGCATGATTTGGTCTCAATATGCCAGTATGGCTTCATCCGTGGAAGGTCATGTGAAGAAGCCCTTTTCGATGTGGTCTTACACTTTGAAAGTTCTGAAGAAAAATTCGAATTGGCCATCTTCATAGACTTCGAGGGAGCCTTCGACACCATCTGGTGGGATAGTGCCTTGGCACGCCTTCGAACTGCCGCTTGCCCCCGGCAATTATGCTGCCTCTTCCAGAATTATTTTTCCGACCGAGCAGTTATTCTCAAGTCAAAATTCCAGCAAGTCACCAGATCAGTAAATCGAGGTTGTCCCCAAGGGTCAGTCCTGGGACCCCTCATTTGGAATATAGTCCTCCAAGACTGGCTGTCCCGCACCTTCAGGAATGCGAAAGTTGTGGCCTTCGCTGATGATCTCACAGTGGTGGTGTCAGGGCATTCACGGAAGGCCATTGAAGAAAACGCAAACCAGGTCCTAGACGATCTCTCAACTTGGGCCGCATTTAATAAGTTGCATATCAACCCAACAAAAACTAAAATGATGCTATTCCAGAATAGACTGGATCTCAGGCGCCCACCGCAGGTAAAGATGTTTAATGCTCAACTGCCAATCGTCACCGAAACCAAGTACCTTGGTTTCGGTGACGATTGGCAGTTGAGCATTAAAGGGTGATTATAGACCACAAACTCAGCTTTCTCCACATCTTGTTAATCTTTTTTTTTTTTTTTTATGAAACCCTAAACACGAAAGGTATCGTCACCTATAATACTTAGTACCGTGCATGGGTTGAAGAAGAAGTATGGGGGGGAGACAGATGCCGGAAACTGTGCTCTAGAGACTAAACATGGGTTTCACCACTTCAAGTCTCCAATAAGCAAAGTGGTGGTATTTCACCGGTTGATGAAAGTCATCTACCACCTATGAAACAAAGTGAAGTGAAGAGAAGGAACCATCATACGCATCTCTAAAAATGATTGGGGACTCTCCAAAAGGTCCCTGCGGTTGTATTACAACGCAGTATTTTTACCGATTGTGACCTATGCAGCCGGAGCCTGGTTCCATCGGGTAAGTCGTGTAAAGATACGAGACAAGCTTGAAACCATCCAGAGGTCAATGTTAATGGCAATCTGCTGAGTGCGTAGAATGGTCTCCACTCCTGCCATTCAGGTCATTGCGGGCGCACTTCCGCTCGATCTATATGTCATCTTCCGAGGGTTGTGCTTCCGAATTACTAGAAATACCCCAACAAGGATCCTCGACATTGAGGCTAATCTTGATGCTGACCACAAGGCTGAGATGACCCGTTGCTACAACGAGCTCTTCACCATTTGGCAAACTCGATTGCATAACTCAACGCTGGGCATTGTCACAAGAAGGTTCCTACCTGATGTAACCTACACTGGTACTAAATCTGTACAGTCTTGGTTTACCCCTTCACTAGAAACATCATACCTAATTACCGGACAGGGATCCATGAATGAAAAATTACACCATCTGGGTCTCCACCCAACAGATCTCTGCCATTGTGGAGCCAAAGAGAACTGGTGGCATGTACTGTTCGAGTGCATTACGTATGCTGATCTGAGACACAACCTTGTCAGCTGTACACAGATCTCTGGTGAGCATCTAGAGCTCTTCCTACAGAACCCTAGCAACCTCCCTGCACTGCAAACCTACTCAGCTGAAGTCTTTAAGCGCAGAGGAAGGATAAACAGGCCCCCAGTGGCAAACATCGATGACCCAGCAGTGAACTGAAACCGATCATTTCCCTTTCCCCTCGTCCTGCTACACGGGCTGTGGAGCTTGTTTCTGCGGCCTGTGTGCAGGACGGAGAACACCATCTCTCTCTCTCTCTCCCTTTTTTTTTAATTATTTTTTTTTTTCCTTTCTTTTTTTTTATTATTATTTTTTTTTCCTTTCTTTTTTTTTTATTATAATTTTTTTCTCCCATCTCTTCTTTTCTCTTCGCGTTCTACAATCAGTCACATGGTTTTTTTTTGCCTCTTTTCTTTTGCGTTCTTAAGGGTTTTTTTTTTATATATTATTTTTGTTTTGTTGTTTCGGGTTCTAAAAATATCACATTTTTATTTTATTATATTTTATTATTATTTTTTAAATTATTTATTATTTTTTCCCTCTCTCCTTATTGCGTTCTTCAGGGTTGCTGTCATACTGTTTTTATTATTATTATTATTATTTTTATTTATTTTTTTTTTTTTTGCACCACGGGAAAACCTAAATTTTCTTTTTTTTTTTATTTTTCTTTCTCCTCTGGAGTGGGCCCCTAGAGGAATCTGCCCACCTTTTGGCAACATCATGGGGGGATCAGAGTTTCGTATTGAGACAGTACGTGTTTGCCGGGACTAGCCCACATTCCCGCGGTGTGGACGAGTACCCAGAATCATCTGTCCAGGTGACTGATGCTTCTGGGTAGCCAAGTGGCAGAACATAACAACAGAACACACACATCTGGCCCATTTGTACTGTTGCACCACGGGAAACTCCGCCTCGCATCTCTGTGAAGAACAGTATCACTGTTCTTCACAGAGATACGAGGCGGAGTTGAACTAACGTTCTAGGAGCCGCCCTTTACAAAAACACATGTCCACATGTGTTTTTGTAAAGGGCGTTTTTGGGGTCCAGCGGCTAAATGGCCAGAGGAACAACGGTACATAACATAACACACTCACATGATCCACACACTTTTAAATCTCTGGCCTTCCCAGTGAACTTGTACACTCACAATGAAAGCAACGCGGAGATGGCGGAAACCCCTGGTTCCGTTAGACACTTAACACACTTTGCACTTTGCATCTTTCCCACTTTCCACAGAAGAGGAATACAGAGCACTTTCAGCGAACAACCCTACGCTCTGTTAAAATTACAACCGTTGCTCAAGAAACAGCGATCAACTCATTCTCAAATCTGGTCCTAGCCACTGAAATCCCAGGAAAGTAGGTGGCAGGACCCGCCAGAGTACTCTAGCTACAGTGGTACACCCGGTCAGCCTCCCCGTGGCATGGTGTGGTAACGTCGGGTCCCACTAGGGGCTCGGCGGCTAATAGACCGGAGGAACAAAGGGCACAACACAATACACAGCACATGACCCCCACACACTTCAAATCTCTGGCCCCGATACAATGTACACCCGCAGAGATGGGAGAAATCCCAGGAGCCGTTAGACACTAACATACCTTATACCTTATACCTTATACCTTTCTCAATATGTGCAGGACCTCTTCGAGAGGAGAAAACTGCTAATTACCATAAATCGTGTCCGACAAAAGACCACCACAAGTTAAACTGTACAAGACCGTAAAATACCATCCAATGCAGTTACTACAGAGAAAAACCCTGAGACAAGAAAGTGAAAACCACAAGGACGGGGCTTACCCCATGAGCGAGTGGACTGAAATCGACTCGACACTGAAGACTTAATACAGAGCTGCTGCCAAACGCCATTTGCCGACTTGAAGAGAGCGTTCTAGCCTCCTCCATCTTTAATACCCCTATTCCCGGCAGGGGTGGGGGGAGGAGACGGTCTTACTGTCTCCTCCCCTCTTCGACGTTCCCACTTTCCCTTCTGGTGGGGCATGGGCATGCCCCACTGTGACTTGACGTCACACACATATCTGGCCCATTTGTAGTGATACTGTTCTTCACAGAGCTACGAGGCGGAGTTGAACAAAGTTCTAGGTTCCGCCCTTACATATACGCATTCCACATGTCCACGTGACTTGGGGTCGTCCCCTCTCTCGACTCCATACTTCTCTCTTTTCCACCCGACTAGAGTCTCCCCACCCACTCTACATGCATATACGCAAGCGAATGCCCTACACGTCGGAATTGATTTAATCATCTCCAAATTACGTTTTTCGCCCATACATACGGCCTTTCAAAAATTTAGCGTTATTCCTTATCGAATTTATCAAAAAAATATATATACAGTAATACCCCGACTTACGCTACCCCGACTTACGCGAACTCGGAGTTACGCGGTTCTTGATTTTTTTCGTTTGGCAACGCTGCCGCCCACTATCTTCAAGGTCGTTTTTCATATGTTATCGATATACGGTGCGACGGCGGAGAATGAGAGCGAAAGATGAACAAAATTCAACTTTGCTGCTTTTATGTTTTTTATATCAGTGAAGGGGAAACACATTTCACCATAATAACGTAAAAAGCAACACAATTCCAGCTATCGGTATAATCGCAAATGCAATTAGATCGAGTTTACTACCAGTTTATAACAGATTTCACTAGCAGAAACGCAACTGGATTTTTATTGTTTTATGGTAGTAACCCCTAGAAATGTGAGGTGTTAATAGTGTATCTCTGCCTTTATGGTGTTGTTTATTCAGTTGCTACATGCGCGCAGCTTTGTTTATGCGTATCAAGCGTGCCTCCTCGTTTTGTAATTGTGCTTTATTCCCTAAAAATGAGTAAAATACTTAATTAAAAGGTGTGAAAAGGAAGCGTCCTGGTGAAGACACTGCAGATTCAGAGAGAAAAAGAAAAGCAATTATCGATAAACAGAGGCGGACTGGGTCAAAAATTCTTACCCGGGAAAATTTATAGTGGCGTCATACTATGGTTTATGGCCAAAATCACACTGGCCCACCGGGGTTTCCCCGGTAAGGCTTATGGCCAGTCCACCTCTGTCGATAGAGAAAAAATATGAAATTGTGAAACGCTTTGAGCGAAATGAAAGACCATGTGATATTGCACGTGCTACAGGCCTAAATGAAGCAACGGCGAAAAGCACATGACAATTGCAAACTTGACAGGTTGAAAATTGAAAAGGGCTCAATTGTAAAGGGCTTAAAAATTTTAGAAAACAGACTCCAACGAAGAACGCGTTATAGCTACAAAGCAAGGAATAAAAAAATTATTAGCTTGCTACGAAGAAATTCTGCGTGAAAAAAAGAACGCACTGTGTCGTCAGACGAATTTGTTAGATTTTATGAAGCCATCGACATCGAAATAACTTTTTTACGTAAGTCATTTGTTTTTTTAATACATATTTTGTATTAATATGTATAAAGAACTGCAATTTTATTAATATTTTTCTTCTAAACTAGTGTTTTTGTTAGTCCTTGGTCCCAATTAAGCAAAATTTATATGTATTTATATGCAAAGTTGTACCCCGACTTACGCGAATTCGACTTACGCGATTTTCGTCGGACCCACCTATCGCGTAACTTCGGGGTATTACTGTACAGTATATATATTTTTTTTTCTCGTTTTTTTTTTTTTTTTTGTCCTAGCCGCCGGAAATTAAGCGGCAGGACCTGCCAGAGTTAATCTTAGTTTACTGGTGTTTTCTGGTCTGCCTCACGGAGCGAAAGTGGGGCAAGGTTGGGCCTCAGCAGGGGTCCAGTGGCTGAACGACCAGATGAACAACGGTACATGACACTACACATATATAATATCCATACACTTTTAAATCTCAGGCATTTCCCAGCAAACTGGTGCCCCCACAATGAAAACAACGCAGAGGATGGGGGAAACCTCCGGTGCCGTTTGACCCTAAACACACTTTACACTTTAGCTTTGTGTTGCCAGGCAGGCACTTTAACCACCTGGCTAGCCATGTCGGCTTCAGGTTCCTAATTTTTGTACTTCCTAATTTTTTTTCATGGGTTTTCTTGACATTGCTAGTGTTGGGCACCGCTATGTCAATCAGGCAGGTAGCCTTTTCCATCTTGTCCACAAGGGTTATGTCCAGTCTGTTGTGCAGGATGGTCTTATCCGTTATTATGGCGCGGTCCCAGTACAGCTTGTAGGTTCGGGTCTCTAGTACTGACTGGGATTGGTACTTGTAGTGTGGTAAACCTTCTTTGGTCAACTGGTATTTCCTCGCTAGCTTCTGATGTATTAGCCTGGCTACCTGGTCGTGTCTATGAGTACACTCAGTCTGAGTGATCACCGTGCATCAGGAAATGATGTGTTGGATCGTTTCTGAGGCCAGGTGGCATCGTCGACATGTGTCATCGGACACTCCACGCTCCTTGGCGATGTATTTTCTATAATTTCTCTGGTGTTGATTGCCTGGTCTTGGATGGCCAGCATGAATCCTTCAGTCTCGGGGAAGAGTGTCCCGCTTGTAAGCCATACATTGGAAGCAGTATTATCGATGTGTTGCCAGGAGTGTCTTCTTTGCCCATCTTTCTAACTTCGTTTCTTGTGCCGTCTGGGCGGGAGGAGTTTCCTCGCTTAGATTGAGTGGAGTGTATCACTTATCTATCGTCCTTATGGCCTGGTGGAGTGGTGCTGTATTGTTCTCGAAGTAATCCTTCAGGTTAACTATCGCTGTTTTATGTTGCTCTATCAGGCCCTTTCCTCCCCCTTTCCGCGCTATTGTTATTCTCTCCTCTGCTGACTTCGGGTGGTGTTGGCGGCTGTCGGTCGTCATTGTCTTTTTCTTTCGCATGATATCTTCTGGCTCGGTGTTAGTTCAATATATGACCCCGAAGGTGTCTTTTTATTACAGGAGCTGCATAGGTGTTTATGGCTTTAACTGTGTTCCCTCTGTTCAATTTTGCTTTCAGCAGTCTTCTGAGTCTCTGATGATATTTTCTGCAAGGCACTTCTTGATTTCCTTGTGCTCTAACTGCTCAGCCTGCATCATAGGTAGGTATTTCTTCTGTCATAGCTTCGATCTCTTTACCAGTCAGCATCTGGTAGATTTGGCCAACTAATTTTCCCTGGTGCAGTGTCTTGCATTTGTCTAGACTAAATACCACTCTGATGTCCTTGCTGAATTCTTCGGTGATCCATAGTAGTTGCTGGAATTGCATCTCGGTTTCCGCATAGAGCTTGATGTCATCCATGTCCATCAGGTGGGAGAGAGAGTGTACAGGTTCTTTCTTCATTCTTTGAGGTTATATTCATACTTGCTGCCGTTAAGCATGGTGGATAGCGGGTTGAGTGCTAGATAGAATCACAGTGGGCTAAGAGCATCTCCCTGGAAGATTCCTCTTCTAATGGGGATTGGCCTGGTTGTGATGTTCTCGACCTTAATGGTGGTACTCCATTTCGCCATTATTGCTCCTAGAAAGTTTGTCACTATCGGATTGACCTTGTAGATCTTTAGGGTCTCTATTAGCCAGCTATGAGGTATAGAGTCGAAGGCCTTGCGGTAGTCGATATAGGCCGTGTATAGGTTGTAGTGCTTTTTGTAAGCTTGCTCCAAAACTGCGGCATCTGTGGTTAATTGCTCCTTGCATCCTTTGCTCTTCCGTTTGCATCCTTTCTGCTGTTCGGCCGTTTGTGAAGTTAGGCATAATGCTCTGCTGTGATATCTAACTTCACTGCTCCAGATATTTCCCCAGATCTCCTCGATCGTCTTCTTCTCGGGTGGTCCGTTTTCTGCTTCCTCATCTTCACCCAGTTTCCTGTAGAAGGTTCTTTGGTCATCATCGAAGATTCGGTTGTTTATTTTCCTCTGGGAGCCCTGTTTTTATCGGTGTAGTCTCTTACTGAGTGCGAGGAGGTTCTGCTTCAGTGTGTCTAAGTATTCTCCTATTCTGTGATTTCTGGTCTCATGTTTGCTGTGGATGCTGTCTCTCTAGGAAAGCTCTTCAGCTTTCCAATCGATTTCTTACTTCTATTACCCTGTTCGTCCTGGTTCAACGGACCTATCTTGACTCTTAATTCTTCTATCTTCTGCTGAAATCTTCTTTCCCAAGCTGGCAATTCCTCCTGTTTTCGGTTCTTCTGCTGCTTGTCTCTCGTTTTTTTTCTCCCATTAATCCAAGTAACTGCTATGGCAACACAGTATGCGGTTGTGTGAATAGCCACCAGCGTTACACCATTCTTGTCGAGGTAATGTGGCAATCCGATTGAAGTGGTCTGTTGCTCTCTACAGAATCTTCTTTGGCCTCTGCTTAGGTATCACTTGGGTTCTTGTGGGGTCCATTCCTTAGAATTCTGTTAGGGCCTTCTTCTACTCGTCTTTTATTCTGGATGTCTTGCCTTCGTCTCTTTCCACTTCAACTACTCTGGGTTGTATCTCTTCATGCTCTTCTTCCTCTGGTTCCGTGGTATGCTGTTTCTCCTCTGGTTCCATATGTTAGCCATATTCTTTGTTCTTTGTAGTTGATCGCTCACATCTTGCTTGATTTTTTCCAAGATGGCAGGAACTATTAGGTTCTTCGTGACAATTGCCCTTCTTTGGTCTGCTAATAGCTGTTCGGTGACCTGAATATCCGTGTATCGTTCCAACCACTTGGTATGTAGTTGCGACCTGTACATTTTCATATCGGTCTCTAGCCTGGTTATTTCATAGTATGCTCGCATGATGTACGTATTCATTTCAATGCTCCACTTCATGCGTTGGCGTTTTCTTCCTTCCTTTTTTTCTACCTTCCTTCTTTTATTATTATTATTATTATTATTATTATTATTATTATTATTATTGTTTCTTCCTGATTGGGGGTTCCACCTCGTGATGGATATTGCTACCAAATACACAGGGTGGTTGTTGTTATGTCTGGTGTTACTGTTAGTCGAGGAACTCTCTGACTATAATATAGATGTTCAAGATTGCGACTTTCTGGAGTTCCTTGTAGGTGTTCGCTGGGGTAGCCCTTTCCTTCTTGTCGAAGAAGGTTATGTCCGGTCTGTTGTGCAGGATTGTCTGTTACGTTATTACTGCCCAGTTCCAGTACAGCTTGTGTGTTGGGGTCTCTAGTACTGCCTGCGTTCGTACTTGTCGTATGATACACTTTGTTTGTCTACTGGCATTTCCCTGCTAACTTCTGATGTATTATCCTGGTTACCTGGTCGTGTCTACGAGAGTACTCAGTCTGGTTGTTCACCTTTCAGCCCCCTGTAACGTGCTCGATCGTTTCTGCGGCTGGTGGCATCGTCGACATGTGTCATATGACTTTATTATTATTATTTTAAATACTTGAAAGAAAATGGAAAATGAAATAAGGGAAGATGACATTGGTTACTTTATTGTCTTTTTTAAAATTTAATTAAATTAATTAATTTATTTATTTATTTATAACTGACTGGAGTTACGCCTTGCTTCCTTGTATCATAATATTAATACTAGGAAATTTGTATAATTGATTTTCACTACAATCCAATTTTGTCATGTTTGTTTGTTTTAGGGCTTTTATCAGAATCTGAAACTTTATTGCGCCAAGTCAACTTTTGTCCCTAAGAAAACTCAACACGCAAAAGGTCTCTATTAATTGTATTTACAGTTAGAGCTGCACATAATATCGTTGAAAAATCTGACTTAATATTATTATTTATAATATACAATAAGAAAAAGAATAAGCTTCCATAATAAAATATATAAAAAGCCTTGGATTTTTAAAATGCTACTGCTCAACAGTTCCTCTAACAGAGAATCCATCTTGTTCTTAATTTCCTTCAGAATGTTGCGTAAGGTCATATAATTCGAAGAGATATGCCTTCTGACGTCGCTAATCCGACATTTTTTTTCGTGTTGTAAAAGTTATTACGTTATTTACTGTAGAAAACATACACCACACAATAATAAATTAATAAAATTTCAATAAAAAGGATGTGAAACATTACCAGGAATGAAAGTCTGCATGCGTCCTAAGCAGTAAAGCGATCTTTTATTAGATAGACCAAGCAACAGCTATGCGCCAGGAACCTAAAATTTAAAACATACCCATGCCACTCGTTTTTTTTTTTTTTTTTAATATATATAATGGCAGAGAATAAAAAGTGACCGCTGCGGATCACTTATCGTCTAGCGGTGCAACACCTGGCCGTAACGAATTAATGGAGGCCGTAAAGAAGACTGTTATAGCAGCTCTTACACCGATGACATTAGCGATAACGAGTGGTAGATCGTTAGACAAAAATGTGGTTCTCCAGTGACAAGTTGATATCGCTGTTTTAAGAAGAATTTTATTACCCAGCACTACGCGCGAGCTCGCATTGTTCCAGCCCAACAATTCAGGGAGAGATTTAAACCCACGAGAACAAGCTGTTCGGTATTCCTGTCTTGAATCAGAGGCGCCTCGCAAATGCAAATAAGATCCCCGCGTAGTAGAAAGCAAGGACAGAGATATGATTTCCCCCTCGTTTCTCTGGATTTCCTGCCGTGGAGGCCCGCCGGCTAGATACTGCAAACATTCTGAGGCCGCCACCCCCAGTTGCTAAAATCATTACTTCGTATAAACGGACCAGTTGTAGTACTCTCACGCTTAACCTTTGCAACGCTAGGGGGCGTTTCCCTTAAAGAGTCCATTCCGATTGCCGTTATCGCATCTCTGGACAGGTTCTGAGTCGTGCTCCCACTTTCTGTGCCGTTGCAGGTTAGAAAATGCGCGTTGACATCCTTTAAAATGGCCAATCCTCGACTCAGCGTCATATCCGAGTTGCTACGGCCGAAGTTCACGCGATATACATGGTTTCTGTCAGAAGGAGCAGTGCTGAAAGAATAAGACAACATGCTATTTCGAAGAAAAACTCACTGCGATTAGTTGCTTATGACACTCTCTCTGTCATAACCAAACGATTGGTATATTTTCTGCATATAAACAGAGAATTTATTTTTAGGAAATTTCTATTTTGACTAATTAGTAGTGCACCAT